>NW_014555522.1:200276-355172 GCF_001313825.1 Dinoponera quadriceps
GGGGGGGGGGGGGGGGGGGAGATCGAAGACCGTCTGGACTGCACTTTATTTCCTCCGTCGAGGCTCCCTCTAATTACCGTCACTGATTGCTTCCACGTCCGTTGTAACCGGCCGTAACAAGCGCGGATGTATTCGCGCACGTCGGGCCTGGGTGTACGTGTAAACGAGAGAGAGAGGGAGAGAGAGGTGAGATTAGTTACCCCGCCGCTTTTGCTCAATGCGAACCGGTGCGAGACTGATCACAGGCTACGTTTCTCAGTTGACCGCAGCAGCATCCCACCGGCCGGTGCTTACCGCGTCCGGTGAAGGGACGCGATGTAAATCAGTCTAACGGCCAGCCGCCTGCACTGGCCGCACATTAAGTTGCCCCGAGGCGCTTCCCTCAGAGGGTGGTAGAATGATTCGAGAGGCTGGGCAAAATCGCGCGCGGGACTACGCGGCGATTTCTAAGCAGCGCTCGACGCGTCGAGGACGCGTTAAGTTCGCCGGATTCGCGGATCGGTGAGCGATTTTTCCCGCGGTATCTGTGCCTGAGAGGGACGCGATATCTCTCACCGGATGAGCGCGTATCGACGAGCACGTATGCGCGGCAGAAGGAAGCCGATCGATCGCTAAGTTGGCGCCGGCTGCTGGGGACACTTACAAATTAGCCAATCAAGTTCTAATCCCAGCGCGATTTACCCCAATCAGCCCGCATCCCGCCGCAAATACTTTAATCCGTCCATTAATCCTGCAAGATAAAAGTTTCCGGAGTAGTTACGGCCCCTTTGTCGTCGGCACGGTCAGCCAAATCGGCCCGGGAGGATCGAATGGCGAACGACGGCCCCGATACCTCCTCCGATCCCCGTTATTAGCGAAATAAGCGATATCGTCTCCGAGCCTCTCTCGGACGGAGGCACGCCTGCGGGCGAGATTAATCGTCCGGTTGATTCGCGAATGAGCGAAACGCGCGCCTCGACTCGAGCAAGCGCTACGAAACGTTTCGTTCACCGTCGTGCATCTCGGGATGGAAATCGATCGTCTCTCGAAACCCTCCGTCTGAATTTCTCTCGTCCGAATCTCGAGTCAACGTCTTCGAACGGAGCGATCTCACAAAGCGAGAAGGGAGAAAATACGTCGAACATTTCTAGAGATTTTTTTCTCCCATATCGGCCGAATTTCACGCCGCGCGACGCGGCAAAGATTCTCCGGTGGCGGACGCGCTCGTTCCACCTGTGCGCGCCAGGATACGCGACGGTATCTCTTCAGGGTAGCCATCTAGTTTATTTACGCGCCCGCTTTGCGGATCGAAAGCCCAAAAAGGAGTAAAGCGGCTCCGTGGGAGCGGGTGGGCCGGCAGTGCGAGCGGAGGTGCGAGCGTCGCTGGAATTTATACTCCGCGTCGTCTCGTGTGTGGCCGTCCCCGGGCAATTTTTTTTCAACCTCAACCTCGAGCAACCCCCGCGTCCACCCCTCGTGGTGCCCGTTACCGTCCCTCCGGCTCTCGTTCCGTCTCGCTCGCGCTAACGGCGACTATATACAGAACGCTGGACAAACAACAATAAATACATTTTCCCAGGCCGGGTGGCAAACCCGGTGAGGGGTGGAACTTCCATGCGAGCACGTACGGGCATAGCTTAGCGTAATCTGACTGCACACCACCCCATTTCAGCCACCGACCCTCCGCGTCGGGACGCACGCAACCCCCGTTCCACCGTTCCCTCGTCTCCCCCTTCTCGCCCGTTCCCATACCACTGTCAGGAGACTGCGAGCGCCCATACCGTAGGGACAGAAACTGGCGAGGGGTTGGGAAGGGGTTGCGGGGAGAGGGGAGAAAAAAAGATAAATACAAGAGCCGACAACGCAGCGGGGAGTTAGGTGGCATCACCACCTGACGAAAGAATTCCGCGACCTGACCAGAATTTCATTAGCCGTGGTCTGGCGAGAGAGTACGAGAGAGAGGGAGGGAGAGAGAGAGAGAGAGAGAGAGAGAAAGAGAGAGAGAATGAAGCAGCGGAAAGGGTTTGGCGAGGAGGCAAAGGCGGAAAACGGGAGAGGGGAGAGAATGGAGACGCGTCAAGCGCGTTTATCGGCGCGAAAGAGCTTGTTAAACGGCCCGTTTCACGGTACTGCCTTTTCTTCTCGGGTCCCGGGGGTGGCGGGTGGTTGAAGCGCCCGGAGATTTCGTGCGCGATGACGGCTCGAGGGAAGCGCGTCGTTACGACGAGAACGAAAACAATTTTCGCTGGAGAACGCGCGGGTATTGTTCCCGACCGGGATTCGCCGCTCGTACATCGTAAGGAATAAACATTACGATAGTGCGATAGCGTTATGTAAACCGCGAGTGAAAGCTTCGGGATGATAAAATGATAAGTCACGTGAGCGTGTGAACGTTTTCTAATATACACATGTTCGCGAATACGCGGCCCCGACAGTCTTGCGTCCTCCATTTGGACGACGTATATTAAGGTCCATATTTTTAACTCACTTTTATCGATGAAAGTGCCTTAAATGCGGCTTCTCAGCCAATCGGTTCCACGCCATGGCACTTTTATCTATAAAAGTGAGTTCAGAATATGAATCTAAGGATCCAGATTGGTCCTTTAATCTGTGACTGTTTTGTTATAACAGTAGCCGAAAATGAATCGTACTATATTTTTTTCTTACTCGGGCGAAACAATGTGATTATATTTTACGTGGTTGCAAAAATAAGCATACACTAATTATTCACTGATATATGTGTTCCGGACGAAGGAGAGAGAAACGACGCTAGAGAATAATAAAATTGGGAGGACTTGTACTTCGAGACACGTGCGGAATAAGTCTCACATTCTGTTATCCGCGATATCCGCGCGCGCGTTTCTCGGATTATTTTCTCGCCGTATCGCGCCGAAGTGAATTCAAATATTGCCTAGAGCTGATTTCTCTTTTTGCAACGGAAGTTTAAGTGCGCCGTTCCCAGCGTATCCGGAATATCCCGGTCGGTTCCGGTCGGTTCGGAATGCTAATGCGTGATTACGGCGGCCACGGTCGTAATACGCGAACTTTTTGTGCGGCTCACGTGTGACCCGGGGGCGCTTAAAACATCCCTTAAATTACCCCCATTAGCAAGGGTTGAACGCCGGGGTAAACGAGGATTTCACTGGCGCTGTTATGCGAGATTTATTCCGTGGGAAATATTCCTTTCGTACGTTAAATTACGCCGTTATACCGAGGGGGGTCCTGGCGCCAGACGAGTCGATCCAAGTATAAACTTAAGCCGATTTAACAACCGTATTGTACCGCTATCGCGCGTTTTCGCGAACGTATTAAATGCGAAAGTAACGAGCCGCCGGCAACGGGAGCGAGTTATCGCGGCGGGAAATGAAAGCGGCGATTCGAACGAGCGACGATACGGCAGCTCCTTCACCAAAGCGATTACAGACAGACGATGTACGGCGACGATCATCGGTACTCGTCTGCAAAACGGCACCACGCTGCCAGCTCTTTTGCGCATAGTCACGTATAATCCTGATACAGACAGTTTCGACGCTGAAAGTCGAACGAACAGACGCGCCTAGTAGCAAGTTGACGTGAAAGATTTTTGATTTCTCTTTTTTTATAGGTACGAAGAAAGGTGTCTCGACGGTGATCATTTCGATCGAGAGAGATCGCTTCGCGACCACCTTGAGTATCTCTCGTCTTCGATTCGTCGTTTTCGCACGTAATTATCTCAGCCCTTTGCGCATTGCACGCAATCCCTCCGCCTTTTCCTCGCCTCGCGAGATGACGTCCCGTTTTTCACACGTGACTAACGGCACGCGGCTCGAATCTTATCTCCCTAATTTCTCGGGAGCGGCCGTCTGCCGTCGGTGGCGAGCACCGTCGGCACCCTCTGAGTCGGAGAGACGCTCGCGAACGATTTACGGAATTTAAACAGACCCCCGGGATAAGGCAGCGGCGGCGGCTTGGCGTTGCGTGGCAGGTCGGATTAGCAGGTTGCCCCCGCATCAAAATAATTCCCCTTCTCTCCCTGCCTTCCAGCCTACCCCCGACTCTAACCCCCGTCACGGCCACCCCCGTCAGCCTCCGGGGTAGGTTACGTCCTTCCTGCGGGATAAAACAAAACAGCCAGCGGAGTATATTAATGCCTGGCTTAATGCGGCCCGCCTAATTAATGGACCGACTCTCCGGACGCCCGCCCGGCCGCCGCTGGTTCTAAAAGTAAGAGATAACGCCGTTGCAGAAGCATTATTAAAGACAAAAGCGCGCGACCGCGCTCTGTGCCCTGGCCTGGAGTGGAAATTTCGGCTAAGCGCTTCCTGATGTAAAGGATTTTCCCCTTGGTGCGCCGGCTCGCGAACGAGGGCGGAAAGACGGCCGCGCGTTTGTCGAAGCTAAATCGTTCGAGCTACTTCAAATACCCGATCCCGGCGAAACGGCGCTTGAAATGGAATTAACGGAATCTAACGCGGTAAGCGATACGAATCGGGTGTTGCGATCCAAAGTCGAAAAGGAAGCGATCCGAGAAGTTCCCAGTGAGCTGGGAGGAAGTTGATTATGACCCGTTACAGCGTTCAGGCCGATCTGGAAGATTGCGTTCATCAATCGAAAGCTTCCCGCGAGTCTCAACGCTGCCTCGACATATAATTGTTCGCCTCATGGATGCTTCCCCGAGTCGAAGTTCCAGCACCGTGAGGACACGTTATGCAAGCATAAGGATAATCACAAGGATATCGTCATTAGCCGCTGGACTCACCGCTTACCGTCCAATCGTCGAAGTTCAGCAGCGGCGAGCGCGATTCGAAGGTGGCCCGACAACGTTTTTTCTCTGTGCATACTGATCGCTCGGACACAAGATTTGTGTCCGATTCTTCGAAACGCTGCAAATGGGCCATAGTCAATTTCCAGCGAGGGCCACGCGCTTATGTTAAGCTCAGGCCGGTATTCATACTCGGATCTTGCATGTAAGACCGTCTTGAATTCATCTTCAGATACTATATGGCTCATTTCATTGGCTACGAAACATCTGAAGATGAACTTAAGAATACTTTTCCACGCAGTTTACCGAACGCTTGAACGCAAACTTCATTTTCGACTCGAGGGAGGAGAGGGGGGTCGTCGACTCAAGAATTGAGCTTTCGTTTCAATGAGGGTATCGCGATGGTGTTCGAGTCGCGAGCCATCGGAGAAGGAAGGCGCTTCAGCGAGCCCCGAGTATCCAAGGCGCAGTGCGCCGCACCTTTTTAGATCTTGAAGAGTTGCGGGGGTGGCTCGCTGGGAGTGTCGTGGATGCTGCAGGGGCGGAGCCTTGAGAGTTGCATCGAGACTGCTCGGTTGCGTCGATAAGCAGATCGTCTCTGCCCCTGCCGCCCCTCCCCGTGCCGTACTCTTGATTTTGCGGGCGTGCAAAGTTAGCGGTGCAGACGTTAGCGCGCAATTTCCCACAACAGCCGAGATTAACGCCGATTAATCGTCACCGGTCAAAGCGATGGTTTTTGAATTGCGCCCTTCCGTATCCTCGGCCGTCCTCGACAGTCCGGCCGATCGGGAACGGCTGGATCATTCCCCGTGGCTTCCGTAATGCGATCGCAACGATAATGACCGGCGAGGAGAGGAGCGCAGCGGGCTTAGTCAAGGAGAGTACGTAAACCGACTCGTGGACAGGTTAGCGGTTCTCGAACGTGTAGCGGCTAATCGAATTATCGATGCTTTGAGGATCAGCGTCCGTGGATGATTGGATCATGTACCTGATGAACAGTTCCAGCGGTCAGCGATGCGAGCCACTTTCGAAGGGTGCCTCTCGTTACGGACCCTCCTCTCGGTGGTAACGTTTGAGCGAGGCCGTTTCCGCCGCGCTCCGTTGCCTCCTCGACGACAATAACTTCAGACGAGTAATTGCTCGCAAAAAAAAAACTTGTATCCACAGGACGACGCTTGGAGACCGATCGCTGACCGCGCGAGTTTCTCCACGCGAGAGCGCACAGTCTCTCTCTCTCTCTCTCTCACGTCTATTTGCCGCCGTCGTTATCGCAGTTGGACGATTTCCAGGGGGGAGAACTCGGGGGGAAACTCGCGAAATCAAAGTCGGGAGGGTAGTCGCGAGGCCGGCATTCAAAAGACGAAGATCCCGGTACAGAAGGACGGGGCGTTCTTTTCCGGGGGGGGCCCCGAAGGGGAGAGGAAAAGAAGGGGAAACCGCGGCCACCGCACTGATGAAAATCGCGGCTAAATACAAAGTGGAAATTGAGCGGCAACCTAACTCCGGCGGTCGAAGGTTTTCGAGGTCGTCGGCGGAATCCAGGTCGGCGTCCGCAGGAATTTCTGCGGTGAAATTCCAGCGCACGTAACTCCAAATATTTCTGTTATCGTAGTTCCGTACGGGGGTTTTCGAGTTTCAAAGGAAACACTCTCGCCGCTTTCGCACAAGCAGCAAGCGGCGACGGTGTTTCGCGTCGCGAAACGGTCCAACGCGACCGAGACGTGCGCGTTCCTGCGGAAATTCCGTCGATGTGCTTCCTCGGTGAATCATACACGGTGCCATGGACGAATCGAGCGTCGGATAGGACGAGGAGAAGCGTACGCGCGCAAGTTTCAATGGATGTCGATATCTGCACGCGTGACGTAAAATTTGGGAAATAGCTGCGGTGAGAAACGCCTAACTGGGTTTAACGTGCTTTTAATCCGGGCTCGTTGGTACACGGATGATGTTGCTTTTACGAGCGGCGACAGAGGAGACTTGGTCTTTATTGTTGGGCAGCTTGACGAGATCTCAAGTAAAACTATTCAACTCACGATTAGGTTCGACGAACAATCGAAGATACGGATTCGCTTACGTAGGTCATTTCGAAATTTATGAGTTTACCCAGTAAGAAATTGTGTGTTAAATCTAACGCACTCCACACGCCCTAAACGGTTCATAGAATGTTTGTGTTAATTAAACACAAGATGAGTATGTTGAAAAGTGACACAAATAATATGCCAAATATTAACGTAAAATTAATACGTTAATCGTTAAAATACATTTTACACGGAAGTATAAAATGTGTTATTTTAATACTTACGCACGTTGAGCATCGATTCAACGCAAATTATGTTGAGCCAATATAAACACAATATGTTAAATTAACACACGGGTAAGTTAAAAACTGTTTTAACAAGTACCGAACAACTTCCGCACAAGTACAAAATGCTTTTTACTATGTAAAGCTAGAATATCCAAGGTTCAAAGGGAAACGTTTGTTTCTGTTCGAAGAGGGAGACGCTCAAGGGTGTTATTTACACAGATGTGGTTCAAACTATCGGAAGTAAAAGATTTCCGAAGGAAAAGTGAGAAAAGGATACAGGCCTACGTTGCGGCACGTGACAGCAGCGTGTAACAAAAGTGCGGCTGGACGCGCGACGCTGAAGGTCCGCGTGCGAGCTTTCAATCTAATTTACACCGTCGCGCGAGCTCTCCGTCCGCGAAAGACCAACATAAATTTAACGTCGCGCCGATCGATCGCCTAGCGATTATTATGTGGGAAAGTTTATATGCGGGCGGATTTAATAGTTTGCATAATTTACCCCGCTAGTTAGTTATTCCATTAATCATTATCCCGGGGTAGGTGTGTGCATGCCCGCGAATAACAATCGTACTATTATTTATAATGTATTCAATTTATCGGTAACCCGCGGGCGGAGGTAAAGCGTGTAATCGATTCAACTCGATTAATTAACTCGCCCCCGCGTGTGCGATTGTAACCGAGGCGCGCCTCTCGGCGTGTACGTGTGTGTGTGTGTGCCGAGGCGTCTCTCACGTTACCGTAGACGAAAACTTTCCGCACCGTTTGCGTTCCGCAAAAAACGCCACGCCGGCGTGTTGTACATATACATACGCGCACGCACACGTATATATTTATACACATACCTATATATGCGGGTCGCGCGGGCGGCGCGCGACAAAGGCGTTTAATTAGAAGCGCATCGGGAAACGGGGCATCATCCGGCGCGGTTTTTGTCCCCGGCAATTTTCGCGTTCCCTCTCCGGTAAGGCGATACGCGGATTTTTCATCCCCGTGGCCGTTAATAATTAACGGATCAAAGGCATCGTATTAATATTTGCCCCGGAGTCCCGACCGCACGGAAGATATTAACCCGCGTAATATTGTGTCCATGCTAAGGGGAGAGAGAGAGAGGGCATATTGAAACCGCACAAACTTCGCTCATAGCATCCGCGAGTATGAGCTCGTAAATATACCGGGTGGCTGAAATCGAACTTGGTCGGTATGGCGCGCGTACTGGCGTGGACATCGCCCGGAGGAAAAAGGGCGAGAGCCGGGCCTCCGAAGCGCCGGATTATTAACCGCTTCAAGATCAAACGGCCGTACGCGTGTTCGAGACACGTTATTGATCTCCGCGCTTTCCCACCACTTTGCGGAGACTCGTCTTTGGAAAATGTCTTTCTGCGCTTTCTTTTTTTGCGGAAAACCGTTTCCCCCGTGTCGCCGATATTCACGTCGTCGTTTCTCGTGGGTGGCGCGGGTATCTATTTCTTCTCTTTTTTCCTTTGTCCGTTTAAACGGACATCGGTGGCTCTGCGGAGAGGATGCCTAATGTTTATCTGGAGCACGGACAACGGTCGACTATCCGACTCGTTGGTTGTTTCGCAGCCGGTGGTGCTTAAGCGCGCAATAAGTGGACAAAGAGAGAGGGAGGCGGAAGAACAAGGGAGAGAGAGAGAGAGAGGACGCATTGGGAGGGTCAAACTAATTCGATTCTAAACTCTGACCGCATCGCGAGAAAGAGACCGTAGGACGGGACACGCTCCCGATGCGGGAGGGATCCGCGGAGGATGAGAAAGGCTACACACGGCCCGAACGGGCTGGACACAGATGGCACTAACCGCGCCGTTAAATTCTCAAACCGTAACTCTAATTACTCATAGACAAGCCGACATTCTCTAGTGCCAGATGCCGGCGAAACTTGTTAAATACACGCGAACGCGATTACTCATTCGATCCCACCGGCCGAGGACCGCCAGGCCGGAAAGTCGATCCGACGGGATTATCCGAGAGCGTCGCAGCTCCCGACACGATAGGACAAGGTAATGCCGTGACAAATATCATCTTCCTCGAAAGTCAACGTCGGCTAATTTATCGTTTTTTCTCTTCTTCCTCTTTCGAGAAAATAGTAAGAACGCCAAGCGCGCCTACTCGTGCCGTTCTCTCGCGAGTCCGGACGAATGCACGGAATTTACGAGGCGCTCGGCAAACTCTACGTATGGCGGCGATTATAAAGCGACGTTTCTCCACCATGTTGCAGACGATAAAATGACTATGGATGGGAGCAAGAGCGAGCCGGGCAAGAACGGGGCCACTCAACAAGAATGCGCGGGTTGCGGAAAGGCGATTACGGAGAGGTGAGTGCTCCGCTTCGTTGCGTGACGCGACGCTTCGTGTATGTTTTATATCCCTGCACGCGCCCAACCACCTAACCCGAAAGAACGCTGACCGTAAGGCCGGTTTACTTAACGGTCGATCTTAACGTCTGTCCTTTCCATACGGAAGGGGAGCCGTCGCAAGCACAAACTGGGTTAAATATGTTTTCGCATTACCATCGCGAGGCGACTATAGTCGACCGAGTCGAAATTTTCGTCTCACATTAATCCTGCAAATGTCGCCGAGTGGATTGCATAATTAATACGCTGCTTGCTGAAATTAATAACGCAATTTAAATGTAACGCATGCAGCAGATGTTAAGATGATTCAGAAAATTCAGTAATTCTTTGACAAATTCTTCTTTCTTTGTATGCTCGATACCGTAATAAAACGGCATAAAAAATCATTTCTAACGTTAGACGTCAACAGCCTGCACAATATTGTATTTTAGGATTTTCTATTGGTACTTTGAGTTCCACAGAATACGCGAGATTAACTCAGAAATGAGATTTGGACTTGAGTAAGGACGCGGTGAGCGCGTTGTTCGCGGGGTTAAATTTCGCACGACAAACGGAGCGATTATATTTAAAAATCGGGATATTAATTAGCGTACGTTCACCTCGCAGTGTGCGCTACGTCAGCGTTCGTGAAAAGAACTCGTAGATCAGTCGCGTATATGTTATATGATATGGACGATTTTGGAAAAAATTAATTTGTCTTAAAATTAAATATTTTCAAACTGTTGATCAAATTCGTCCCTCGATTAGGTACCTCCTGAAGGCGTTGGACATGTATTGGCACGAGGACTGTCTGAAATGCGGATGTTGCGACTGTAGACTCGGTGAGGTCGGCTCGACGCTCTACACGAAGGCCAATCTGATTCTCTGCAAACGAGACTACCTGCGGTATGTACCTGACAAACAATCGATCGGCCCCGACATCTTGCCTCTCGCGAGATTCTTCCCGGCGAGTTCGCAGATTCGATAATATCGCGTGTCTCGCGTCGACGAGTCAATAAACGTGGACGGACGTAGATAGATTGATAAAGCGGGACAAGAGAAACGCGATCCTCGGGAGGGTACGAGGAAATGGAGGAGGAGGAGGAGGACGACGACGGCGGCAACAAATCGAATTTTACAGATGAGTTTCCCTTATTGAATACAGCCACATCCCGTATAAACAAGCGAGAGCAAATAAACCGTGTTGAGATTACGAAGTCCCGAGGGAATGCGCGCAGGTGGCGCGTCCGCGCACGAGGAACACGCACCGTCGAAACATTGTGGCCTTTATTAATGGCTCAATATTTGAAGACGGCATATTCGTGGCGGCCGTAAGCTTATTGGCTCCCGCTGTGCGCGTCGGCGAAAGTTGCCCCGCTCGTTCCCCGCCATCGAGAGGAACACGACTTTTCCCGCGCGAGACGCGCGAAAGTTAGGCCTCCGATGATATTCCACGGCAATAACCGTTTAATCGCGACGAGCAGGCGCGTCGTCGATTTTAACGCGAATAAAAAAGTCGAAGGAAACCTCGCATCGCGTTGTTGCATCGCGGCCGAGCGATCGTTCAAAAAGTCCGAAATCCAGCGACGACGGACTGCTTACGTTCGTCTCTCTCTCTTTTCTGTTCGACAGGCTCTTCGGAAACACCGGCCACTGCGCAGCATGTAGCAAGGTGATCCCAGCGTTCGAGATGGTGATGCGCGCGAGAACTAACGTTTATCATTTGGAGTGCTTCGCTTGTCAACAGTGCAATCACAGGTGAGTGGCCGAAAACGCGAATGCTCGGTTGCAATTCGATCTCTCTTATGTTGAATCAATGAAACAGTAGATAATTAGTGAGTATTTACTAATATTTGGTGGAAACTGTTCCATTTCCATTTAGTCCTTTTGTCCAACACTTCCATTTAGCTTTTTCGTCTAATACGTTCGTTGATTTTGGCCGATGAAAAGTTCACTGCTAATCACTAATTACGCGTCTCATAGCAGAAATATATGTATATATCGTATATATATTCAACCATATGTCGTATTTGGCGTAATTCGTTTTGCGGCAGACTCAAGAACTAGAGATTTCGAGTTCAAGCCCTATCAGGATAAGCGTGTTTTTCAAATACAATATAAATTAAATCAATTAAACGTAATTAAGAATATTTCAAACAAAAAATGATTGACGATACCTTAAGAGTGAAATTAAGATAATAAAAAAGAATTCATAAATAATATCTTTCTTCATTATTTCTGCAAATAGATTTCTCCGTTGGAAACAATTGCTCTATTAACAGATTTTTATAGCGAAATTTTACTGATTTGCAGTGCCGTACTTACAATCATGATCATCAGTGACTATTGATCGCTTCCCAGTGATAATGCTGATGCACTTGAGACAGATCGCTTGCCTTCGCGCGAAACAGACTTACACACACTTCCGTTATAAATTCGGAAGAGATTCGGCGTTAATCGTACCGCACGATGAGCGACGAAATCCCAAGGAACGCCGATGATACGATAAGCCCGGCGGCTCGCCGCGTCGCAGCAAGCGCGGTCCCGTTTCCGCGGGGCCCTCCGGCTGCGCTATTATTTTATTAACAATAATGAAAGCCGGTAATTAAACATTCACACCCGGCGGCGCCGACGTTGGCGGCGGCGGTGGCGACGGCAAAGTCGCTCGCTCGAGTATTCCTCGTGGCAGCTCATCCGTATAACAATTTAATTCGAACCACCCCAGCTACCGGCGCGCCCGGGGAGGTTCGCCTAACTTCTGCAGCACTTCGCAACACTTCGCTTACTTATTCACAACAACCGAGTTAAGCCGAGGCTCGTTCGAAAGCCGGGACTTCAGCCGAAACGCCTCGGCGGATCTGCCGAATGGAGATAATCGGCGCCGTGAGGCTCGAAAGCCCGCGAGCTGCGTCGTCGACAGACCGCGAAGCAAAAGTTGAATCATTTTCACATGTTCGCACAAGCGACCCGATTTCTTTCTACGAATTTCTTACAATTTCTTTCACTTCACTTGGCTGTTATGACCTTGAACAAGTATTACCTCGCGTTCTTGTCGATAATAACGAGAACAGACGTGTTTCGAGTGTGTGTCAATTTAGTTTGATTTTTGTTTATTCGTGACTTGAAACTTGAAATTCCTTGTTTACTAACAGAAAAATAAACGTTTGCGTGAAAAATATTAATATTATTTACACAAATTATAGGTGCAATAAGTGATTTGATACTTTAGAAGGTTGCAGAGGTAAAAGCGCTGACTAACACAGAAAATTCTAATCGAGTGAACATAAAAGTAATAGCTTTTCTTCTCCTCCTAATCTGTATTCTACAAAAAAATCAAAGTGCTTCTAATAATATGGCCAGGGATTATATAATACAACTGAAATTCAGTTACCAGATACCTAGTTTCTATCTGTAAGAACTAAAAATTAAGTACACGGACAAAAAAAATACGAAATTTCCGTTGTATTATATGAACAGCTAATTTTTAGAGAGATTTTAGTGAGAGCTACTAGCTAGATTTTTAGTGAGAGCTACTTTCCTTTCTTCCATGCATCATACTTAAAGTTTTGGGACCCGATATGAATGGACGCGTCCTGATTTGCATGTACAATTTATCCCCACTGAAAGAATGAAGAGACAGAGGGACAAAGTTCGGATATCGCCGTTCCCGTGACTTTCGTCGCCCGTTCCGCGCTACACAGTTGGCATAAACGACGGTTATTCCCCCAGCACGGAGACTTCCGAGGAGGATCGATGTCGTAGAACGAGAAGAATCCGCCCGACATTTCCTCTCTTGACGGGTATAATTGACGCGAGAGCTTCCGACGTGGATGCGAAGCAGCTACCCGCGGAGACATTCGCCGAATGAGGGAGATAGGAAGGGAGGAGAGATAAAGGCGGGGGAGGCGAGGAAAGTCAGAGTTGCGAACTATGCGAGCGACGTGTGGGTGCCTCGAGGTGCACGTCAGATGCAAATCATGCCGACTAATTTCTCGGAAAACTCGCGGATCCGGAGGGAGGGAGGGAGAGAGAGAGAGAGAGACCGAATATCCACGGTGAGATATGTACGTCCGAGCGGCATAATAGCGTAGCGATAAAGCCGAATCGCCGAATTAATTATACTCCCGTGTCTTTGGTTGTCCGAAACAGTTCAACCATTCGGCGCTAACAACCCTTTGGTCCTGCTAGTTATCAAAAGCAGCCCGTTTCACGTACACGTTGATTAACCCTTTGGGTTCCGAATTAATTTTTCTAGATATCGATGTATTAATATTTTATTTATAATTAAAATACAAAATCCACCGGCGCATAACCAAGAGAGGGACGAAACGGGCTTTTTAATTTTAAATCCTGCTTCTTTGAAAGGGTCGAACGTGCGATATAATAATAAAATTATTCATTTAATTTAACGATATGGCAAATGATTAAATCATATTTCTGATATTACAATTTCCGTTCCCTCTTATTCTTGCGCGTCGAGGGTTCTTCGCTCTCGAATTTTATATACGAGACGCTCCAGCAGATTTATAATAAGATTAACTTTATAGATCGATTAACTGTCGTATCGGTATCAAATAAATTGCATTAAGTTGAGAAAGGATAGGCAACGATGGGACCGCTTCTTTATACCGCTTGACGGGGGTCGATGGCATTTCGGCGTATTTAATGTCACTCCTCGGCATTTGCCCGACCTTTCTTACACCCTATGGCTCTTCATTCCGAATTGATTCGGGCCACGGGACCGAAACACCGGAATCGTATGTCCGCTGAGAAGAACATAAAAGCTTCTTGCATTTACGGCACGTCTTAATGTACTAACAATCTGTCTAAAACGTAATTGGAATACCTAACATTGTAGAATAGGGATAATGCGATAGATTAGCAACATATAATGTATCTCTCGCTGTTCCATAGCATCCCTTAGAATTCCTTCATCGCACAACACAGCGTCATTTCGCTAAAGTTTCGACAAACACCGATAAGAAGGATATTCTTTCGCGCCGGTTGAAAGCCACTGACTGCGCGCGATGTCGCCTCGATTCCGAAACGGATGTCCTCGTAGAACGTGGAAACAAAATCGTCGTCGGCGAGGAAGGGTGTAGTCGGGCGAAGCGAAGTAAGGGTTAACAGCTCTCGCGGAGCTCCTCGGCGGCGCGTGACTATCGAGCGGAGCCGATTACGGCTTAAAGATACGTCGGCGAAAGTATACTTTCTTTCGCGGTCGATGGTAACGTGCAACCCTTAAGGCGAACCATTGGTTAGGGGTCGAAGCGGTTGACCGTACGCAGAGGCGGAAACGGATGTGGCCGTTGGGTCACGCGATCTCCACGAGCCGAGCATAAAACACCTGAGTTGTTTAATCATACGCTCCCGAGGTAGAAGTCGTGGCTCGAGAACTCGTAAGGGCGAGACCTCTCGCCCGGCTTTCTCTCTCTTCCTCTCTTTGTCGGTCTTTCGAATTTGTGCCGCGTTACGGAAGCGCGCGGATTGCTCATTGACGAGTAAACGTGCGAGGATAATCAAAGCCTCGGACACAATCGGTCGAGTTTTCTTTGTGGGAGATTCGACGTGGAAATTTAAGCCTTCCGAGTCTAACCGGGTTGTACATCTATCATTTCTACTTTACATCCTCGTATATAATAATAATAATCATTATTGTTAATCATAAACACGGAAAAGAGTAAATCTTCCTTTGATATAATAATATATAAATCACGTCACTTGCTTGAACCGCATAAATGCATATAAAATGCAATCAATTACAAGAAAATGAAGAATAAGAGAAAACAAATCTAAATTATAACCACTTTTTTCAGTGTGAAAAGCTACTTAATTTAATTCAAAACGGAGTTATGAGTAATATTGAAAAAGTCAACATAATTGGACAATTCATTAGTCATAATACGCATACGGTTGATTGGCCCAAATTTCCCATACAAAGATCCGATATCGGGAAACCGTGAAAAGCAAACATCTCCTCAAATTCCTACCCAGAACACTGAGATTGGCAAGTGCCAAAAGATTAGGGCAGCCAATGCATCCGACTAAGAGATTAAGCGAAAAAACAAGAGGAGAGTCCTCCTCTCAGCTAAGGATAAAATATAACGATTACATTAGATCCGCTGATAATCACGGCAAAATAATGAACTTTGCGTGAAAATGGTAATAACTTTTATGTTAAATTTCTTGGATGATATTATTATTTCGTTTGCACAATTAGACGGGGATATCGATGCATTAATAAACGCAGAAATTAAGGTGAATTAAATGGCTCGGAAATTATCTCTTGACGATCGCATGAAATTATCTTCGCTGCAACATAATCTCTTACCTCGTCTCCAACGCGTCGTATCGTTATCACAGCGATGTATTCTCAAACAATAATAGAAGGATGACGAGCCGAGCGAATCGAAATGCGCGCGATGAATTATGAAATCCCATCATATGGCATTAACGAGGCGAACTCTTCCGCCTGTTTTCCCAGCGCGATTCTCGGTTAATATCTCACGGCGATCGAAACGCGCGGATAAAAAAATATCAAATTTATACCGTCCCGTCGGTGAGTATCTCTCGCGCGCGTGCACACTGTTTAAAGCCGATGACGCACTTTGTGCGTCGCGCAATTTCGAGATTTACCGCGGCCGCGTTTCGACCCACCAATTCGCCGCGGCGTGTTGCGAACATCGGCTGCGTTTGATTTAAAGTGTCGCTCCCGCGCGAGACCGCGCGCGACAGAGTCGCGGGCGAAATGCGCGCAAAGCAGATTGAAGAAATTATCCGGCGCGTCCTCCCCGTTCCGGCAATTTGCTGTGTTTTTGCGACAAAAGTTGGCGCGGCGAAAATCGGCTTTGGCGGCGCGATTGTCATCAGCATAATACAGTTAATGCATTGCAATAATTAATTAATGACCAACACGGGAGATACACACGCCACGTTATTAGCTTGTCAAATAATTGTATCGATAATCATGCATTGATAATTATCGTATAATGAAAAAGCGTATGCGCGACCCCGTAAATCACGACTTTGTCGTCGCCGAGCCGTTTTCGGAAAACGCAACATTTTCGCGCGAGCAGCCCGGATAGGTAGGTTTTAATTAAATTCTACGATCCCTCTCTCTCTCTCTCTCTCTCTATCTCTCTTTATCTATCTATCTCTTCTCTCGTCGAATACGACCGCGGCGTAAGACGCGAGCGGCTTAAGCTCTTCCACGACTTACGATCTCCGCACTTCGAGGTAGCTTCGAGTCTCGCCTTTGTCTAACGAAAGCACGGCGGGCATTGTCGGACGACCGCTCGTCCCTCCCCACTGGCGGGCGCAAGCATTGTTCGTGCTTATATTGTATTTTGGCATTACGAGTTAGCCGGTTTAATTGTTATTGTTCCGCCGAGCTTATCGAACACGGTGCCCTGTTGCATTCCCACGCGAATCATCGCTCGGCATCGCAATTACTCCTAAATCACTAAACTCCCTTACCTGCGAGCGCGCAGTTACACATAACTTACGACATTGACACCGTTTATCGACTTTCCGATAGCGGCGGCCCGCAGCAAGCGTCGCGGAACGAGAATATCCACTTGTACATCACGTCGCGTCGGATATCCAACGGCGACGTTTAATGACAAAACACACGCACGATTCGCAAGATCTTTTCGGGATTACGCTCGTATTCATCACAGTCGAACCTTGTGTTTGAGGCCTCCCTAAATTCATCTTCAGATGTACCGATGCGACGAGCCGTACAGTATCCGAAGACGAATTTAAGAAGGATAACCATGAATATAAAGTCCGACTATACCGGCAATTCTCCAACGTGACGTTATTTTCCAACGATTGTCCCCGGACTTACGACGATTTCCGGACGACCCCGTCCCAGACGAAGCTGTCGTGATACTTTCGTGTAACCGATGATTCAAATTTAACCACGTAAGCATCCGACGTTGATTTCGCCCGGTCGATGGGTAATACGCGTTATCACGGTAACTTGGTTATTACTCGTCTCGCCGAACTCGTAACGGCACGCTCACTTCGGTCCTGCCGTTACCCCAGGAGCCACCCCTCCGCGCGATCCTTGGAATAAGGACAATGCAAAGTTAATTTCGCCCCCGCGATTCTCGAGGGTGAGACGCGAGGGTGAGAAGAAGGGCGGACGCTCTCGCGACAGGGTAAGTAAGCAGTATAGGTGGGTTGTGCGATAGGACGAAGTGACGGCGCTGCGAAGAGGGTGGCCGAGGAGAGAGTTGAGAGGAAAGAGAAAGAGAGAGAGAGAGAGAGAGCGGCCATTTTGTTTCCGGTGTCCCGGGAGCACTTCCGGTCACCGTCACGCAGTCCCGCGCCACGGAGTGCCCTCGAGCTTCTGAGATCTCCTTCCGCGATTATATTCAAATTAAATGCGCCGGTCCGACCGGTAATATACTGCCGCCAATTTAGCTACAACCCCCCGGGGGGTGGTTCGCCTTACCTCTTTCCCGTCCTCCGACCGCCGAGAGCTTCGCGGCGCATCCGAGGCGCGAGAGTCCCGCAAATTGTCTCGTTTTTTTTTCCACTGGAACACCGCGTACCGCCGCAGTGTCGTTGATTTTTAACTCGCGGTCTACGGCCGATCCTCAATAAAGCGCGGCCGTCGCGCGAGCGAGAACTCGCGGCGGTTGCGCGGTGAGCCAATTGGCGCGGGGTGTCCACCGGCGACGCTAAAATAACTGATGAATTCCACAGTGGGCGACCGGGTTCCGACGCGGGGGACTGTATAAAGAGTAAAATTTCCACCACCACCGGGGTCTGCGGAGAAAAATGATATTTCCCGCGGGCTGCTACTCCGCATCGCGCGACTCCTTGCGCGAGAACGTTTTCACCGTGAATTCACGTTACAAGAGAGGAGGAGGGAGAAGGTCGCAGAGAAACAGATCGGCATGCGGAGAATATCGAGCTCTGTGGCGATAAACAACAAAGACAGATCGGACCGGAGTACAAACCGTAATCGTCCACGCCCCGAGAGATCGACAATAAATGGCCGGGAACGGCGCGACAAGGAATTCGCTTCCGGTTTTGGTTGCGCCGCGCCGCGTCGCCGCGTGCACGTATCGCGTTCAAGCGCGGCTGCATCCGAACAGTGGGGTTTCGGTTGCACCATTTTCAATGGTGATAATCCGTCGTGCCGAGAGGGCCTCGTTGCGCGCGCGAGTCGAACCTGCTTTGTCACCGGATAACCTAGACTCGCATTGCCGGCTCCGATGGCGATAGACCTGCCACTTCCCGTCCTCCTCCCGCCCGATACACCCCTCCGCCTGCCCTCCGCCGGTCGTTTCCACCGATACCACCCCCGCGTTGATACCAGTCCCGACAAACGTGCACACCCGTGCCGAGCCCTCGAGAGAGAGAGAAAGAGAGAGGGGTGACGGTGGTGAGCGGGCGTCATCGACGGGGTGAGCATTCGCGTGCACTTCAAAACGATACACGGCCGCGTGGGTGGTATAATAGGCGTACCGCCGCGATTATAAATGAAATGCGCCGCGGGGAGATCGAATTACTCGGACGGACGACGCGCCGAGCCAATTCTCAGGTGCGACCGGCGCGGCGCGCACAGAGGGAAGCCCGTCATGCGGTAGAGGGTGATTAACGAGCCGCCGCCGCCGCCGTCACCGCGAATACGTGCGACATGCGATTCGGATCTCCGAATCGACACGGAAGACTCACGCGTTGCGAGATCAACGGTGAAGAGTTACAATGCCGTGATATCGCTGTCGTTTCGATATCAGATGTAGGCTTCTTTCTGTGTGCGTGTGTGTGTAATCGGGCGTATGCTTAATTTGCTGTCAGAAGACGTTCTCCGATTCTTAAGAATGTGCACGCAGAAAATATTTCTTGAATAATATAGTATATTAATGCCATCATTTATTAGACTTGTATTGATCATATTGAAGCCGAAATTTATATATGACAGTAATAAACGAATAGTTTGATCAGATGTATTTTTTTAACCTGATTGTATATGAATTTACTACACGCACAAGGAAATATCAGAGATATAAAAAATGTCCCATAGCAAAAATGTTGTCTCGGGTGGCAATTATTGTTTAATGTATAGTATCACTGCATATATGTGCGCGACTGCATGAACAGCAGAGAGACGAGTTCATTCGTTATGTTGGTGACATAGACGATGACCCGGATATGCAATATGCAATTGTAATTGTATCGTTTGCGTTGTTTCCCAAATTTTCTATATCGCCTTAAAATTGTTTTGACGTTATAAATGTATTCTAGACGAGTAAGACTATTATGATACTTTTCCGGTTCATAAATGTTTGTATCTTTGAGAAATATTTTCTGCATTATTTTATAGAAAGTGTCTCGTAATTAAATTGACAAACTTTGGGTGCTTATAAGGGATTCAAAAGCAAATAATTTTTGCCCATGTCCGCAAATGAACTATTCTAGTATTAAAGTATATTATTTACAGCAATTGTTCGAAGTATTGGCTTTTTACATCTAGTTTTGGAAATGAATTTTGGATAAACAATAAAGAAACACTGTAATACTGAGCTTGCGAATCAATAACAAGCAATATTAATTCTACCCGTTTGAAAATTCCTAACAATCTTCAGTTTGATAAAGCAATTTTTTTTAATGTTTTTTTATCAAGAGATCAACAGCAAAAACCAGAACCAGGAAAAAAATTGTCGGTATCTCTCTGTATTGAAGTAAATAGCCACAGCACTTTGAACAACTGCTGTAAATAACTTATTATTATTTACGGACGCCACAACAGTTTATTTGCGGACATGAGTTTATTGACAAAATTTACTTTTTTGATATCTTTTATGAGCACTCGAAGTTTGTTGGTCTAATTTCAGGACACGACAAGTTAAAACTCCTTAATTAGACGTCACAATCATATTTCTTTAACGTTAGTATACCTCTCTATTAAAAAACACTTCAACATGAGATCTTGTACTTGACTTTATCTCGTTTACTGTTATCTAAACACTGAAATCTTCCAAGAACACTATAGGCAAGAAGAGTTCACTTTCTTTTCTTGCCACGGTTTTTGTAAGTTTTCACCTGACGTCCTAACTAGCGACACCGCGTGATTTAACGCCCAACGTGCACGGTAGCCCGAATTCTTACAGCTAGAATCTTACATCTTGCCGCAGCTCACGATCGTCGTTGCCGCATCTAACGTGAATGATTATTCAGAGACGTTTGAGGGAAATCAGATGAAGCCGTTGAATAAGGCTTCAGACTCGTCCGATTAGTTAGTCATTGTTCATCCGAAAATTCTCCGCCGAACTGGGGGCGATCGAGTGTCTCCCGGGCGAATCTGGCCGGTGCTGGATGAAATTGAAGATCGCCCACGTGAAGAGGAGAGGGCGAGTGCCGCAACGTTTGCGTTGCCCGTTACACGTGTATTCGTTTACTCGGCGAGCCGTGGCCGGCGGCGGTGGCGGTAGGCGGCGGGGGTTTGCCGGAGGCATCGCGCGCACGGAGGCGGAGGTTGTAATGGGCGTACTACATAGGCGCGTGTGCGTGCGTACGCGCCTCTGTATATGTGTGTGTGTGTGCGTATGCATTTACGCGGCGCGTTGCCAATGATTTATGTATACCGCTAATTACCAGCGTGCACTGCACTGTTTTATCCGGCGATCATAGTTTTATTAGGCCAACCTGTGCATTGCGGTATTGTCAGCGCCAAAAGCACCCCCCCCCCTCGATACGTCCAACACAAACCCGTACCGGCTGCACCGAAATACACCGAAACGTTGCAACCGTTGCAACGCTTCGGGGCGTGGACACTTGACCGTAGGCAGCGAGGCCTTTAACGAGGTGTTTCCCCTGCCTCGCTACTTTCAATTTCTCCGCTCCCGTGAGCTTGAACGTTCCTTCCTCGGCGAGGATCTCGATTAGATTCACGTGATACTTCCCCCTCGGCCCTCAGAAAAATTCGACGGGAATGAATTCCGAAGTGGAATCGCGAGCCGACAGATGGAGACGTTTCTCTCGTCTTAGTTTCCGCGGACTCTGTGCGATACACTTTGCATATCTCCTGTCGTTTCAAAATTCTCTCTCGATATTTTTCAGAAGACAGTTAATTGCCTTACGATAAAGCGGACCTCGGCCGGGGATCCGTGATGAAGCGGGGAAGCCGGGGAGACCGACGGGGAAACGCGCGAAAAGCGGCCGTTGTTATAAATGAGAGACGCGATAGCTCTTAACGTCGAAATTAATTCATATCCGCCGTCGCCGTTGCTGCCTAGACGTAATCCCTGGATTTTTGGGAGCGCCCTCGCGCAAAGCGATGGCTTTAATCTCCGGTTTAGGGGCCTCGCTAGAAAATAGACGTGCCTAAGCCCCGTACGGCTTAAACGTAGGCTTTAAACTCGTCGTGTGCAGTATACGGCGGACGATCCCGCGTCACTCTTACACGTGACGCGCGATATATCGGAGCACAGCTGACTCGTCTGCTCGCGAAGACTCGTCCTCCGGCGCGCAATTTGTCATGGTCAAAATAACAAAGACTATTAGAACACGGGGACAACAGTTTTCACGCGCGAAGCTAATACTTGGCCGAGTACGTGCGCGCGCGCGAGAGAGAAAGAGATTATTCATGCCGAATATAAAAAGAATTGGAAAAAAATTCGCGTGCCGCTACTCGAAAATAAATTCTTTTGTTTCTGGCTTCCGTTGAGAGCATTTTTTTCACTTTTATTCGTACGACCCATTAGCCAACGGATTCCATAATTAACGCGAAAACAGCATCGTCAGTGCGCGCGCGAAATGCTCGCGACAGAGTAATTAGCGAGACACGGGATTCCGTTAAACGCGTAGAATTAATCGCGCAAATACGAGATTAGCCGATGTGGGACGCGTTTATGTGTGTATGTGTGTGTGTGTGTGAGTACGGGGGCGTGTGGCTGTGTGTACATGATTCGTGAGTATACACAGTCGCGAGCGTGTGCCGTATCTTTCTCTATCCAACTCTCTCCTTCGCCGGTCGCCTTCTCCTCTTCTCCCCCTCTCTCTCAATCTCTCTCTCTCTCTCTCTCTCTCTCCCTCTATATATATATATGTGTGTGTGTATATATATATGTATATATATGTATATATATGTGTGTATATACACGAATTATATATTACGCTGCCGATAAAACGATACCTAAATTGCCGCGCCGCAGCAAATATCGTTATAGAAACTAACGCGATTCGCCCCGGGCTGGCCGCCCGCGTCTAGATTTACTATAATTATGTTTGAAATGCGATCGTAAACACTCCCGTACGACCGGTTTGATTGTGCATGTAATACAGCTGCGATTTGTAAAAAGCCAATTATTACCGCCCAGTTGTAAAAATACGCTGTATTATTAACAGATAGTCGGTGCATTCTCGCGTATCAATCTTAAATTAAATAACTGAGTAATCATCGCGCTCACTCTCTCCTTCCGCCTCTGCCCGACGCATAATTCAAAGTGCTTTTTGTGCTCTCTCTCTCTCTCTCTCTCTCTCTCTCTCTCTCTCTCTCTCTCTCTCTCTCTCNGTCTCGCGTAGCGTGCGAGACACGCGTTTAGGGGTTTCGGGAAAAATAAAAACACGGGCTCGCGCGAGCGGCTGCTTATTTATTAACGCGCGTCATGCGTCGGCCCGGCAAAAATTGTCTTTCCGAATGATCGAAGGTTTCGGGTTGCGGCGCAACGCGATGTAATCGCGGCAACGACACGCGTGCGTTGCCGCCGCGTGCAGCCCGCGATCGCCCCGCATTCGATAATCCGCGGCGTGTTTGTGCGCGACGGTCGCGTCGTGCCGTGAAAACAATATGCGCGTATATTTTTCGTTCCGCGCATGACTCGGCATAAAGAGCGAGCCAATTACGGGGAAACAGAAAAAAAGAGAGAGAAAAAATACGCGGCGCGTAACGCGGCTGAAAACGCGTTGGCGCGTATGAACGGATGATACTCTTCTCTCTCTCTCTCTCTCTCTCCCTTTCTCTCTGTCGTCGCGCGACGGGCCAATTTCTCGCGAGTAATCGCGGGCGATTCGCACGATCACGGACGGGACGGAGCGCGCGCGCGTAGTCACGGTGCAGAGTAAACGAATCGGCGAGCCGCGGCAAATCGATCGTAACGAGCGTCATAAATCGATCCGTTCGCCGCGCTCTACCCCTCCTTAGGCCGGTAAATGAGAAACGCAGGGGCGTGGAGCCCTCGTGACGACGGAAGGTCGCTGTGCGGCGAGAACGCACGCGAAAACAACGAAGACGCACGTAATTCGCGTGGGATAAAACGCTCGAACGTCTCCAACCTCGCGTCTGCGGAACAGCGCAGGCGGGCGGGGAGGGACGCGACTTCTTATTCCGCAAATGTATCCGGCACTTTATAATGCGCGATACGCGCAATTACGCGCGGCTGGCGATCGGTCCCGCGGTCGGTTTTAATACACAAAACTGCATAACGCCGCTGGTGTGCTCTTCCGATAATAGCGTCCAGTGCGTTCGTAAAACGGAACATGGGCCAATAAATAATAAGGGGGTACAAGAGATCGGTCGCGCGCGCGTGACCGTCGATAAAATAATAATTACCGTCGACAATGCGCCCGAACAAATTGCCCGTTAATTTTTGCCGATAAACATTCGTAAGCCCCGTAGAGGCGAAAACCGTATGCACGCGACGCGTAAATAATAGCCAAAATGCGATCACCAAAATCGCGTCTCCCCTACCGCCGCGGAAGGGCGCGGTTTGCGCCCGTTCGCGAGTGTGTCGCCCGGTGGCGCGCGTGTGTGTGTCGCGTGGGTGCGCGCGCGGAGGAGAGCGGGTGGAAGGGGACGGTTAACTTCGGCATAAATATCAACGCATAATAATTTTGGATGGTTATTAGCGATAATAAAATCCCAATTTATCGAACGGGGCGGCCGCCCCGAGCCCCGCTCTCCATTCGCTTCGCGATTTATAATCTGCCCGCCCAATGCTTCGTCACGATCACGCGTTGCACCGAAACACAATGCCGGCCGATGTTTATCGACAATGGGAAGAATTTATTTTCGTCGCGTCTCGACCAAACGCGCCGAGAGCGTTTTCTCACGCTCTCCCGGGGACGAGCGTCCTTTCCCCCGTCGGCGAAATTCTCGACGCGACCTGCCCGTCACCTTGTCGCGCAACGAGCGTTCAACGAGCGTTCATTTGTCACGTACGACATCGGAGAGATTTCGCCTTTCTCTCTCATGCACCGCTGCTCACTATTGCAATTCATTACTGGCCAGCGTCTCGTCTTTATCTTCCCTACCTTAATTACAGAAGGTCTCCACTTCGTGCGTTAGAGCTTATCTTTAAAATGTACTTCTAACTCACGAATCCGTAAAATTGTCCGCATTTTACTACGCAGAGAAAAAGGTTCCTTTGGATTTTAATATACGTACTTGTTCGACTTGAGCTTATTTATAAAAACATAATTGAATATTAAATATCATTTCGTCTGAATAAAAATATCGTTGTTTCATTAGAATAAACCATGTTGCTTGATAGAAGAAACAATACTATTATATGGAGGAAATATTTGGTTATCAATAAAACAAATTTATTTCATTATATATTAAGTGGTGTTCCACTGAAACAATGAAGTCTAGTAATATTTTTCTAACATAGTGTTACTTTTTATAAATAATTTATTGCTTGTGACGATCGTTGTAAGATTTGAATGAAAATACAAGAGAAATATGTTATTTGGTTATAAAGATACTTATTGTTTGAGAAACCAAACAATTCTGTTCGTTGAATCGAACATTTCTTGCTCCATATCAAAAGACAAATTTGTTTCAATTAGAGAAATCTTTTTCTCTGCGTACTCTCTCGTGCTCTCAGTTCATTTCGGGCCAGCTATAAGCCTAGATTTTTGCCTCGCCTACTGTATATTATTTACTCAGTGATCACATATATGAATTGCACGTGCGCGCACATCCAAATGGCGCGGGACAAAGCTATTATTATTTTCTCAACGCATCGACGTTAAGTAATTAAAAGAATCCGCCTGCCCCTCCCGCTCTCATTCGTGAAACGCGGTGAACAGAATCGTTTCGCAAGCGGCGCGACGATGACGCTCGCGAGCCTGCTCTTGGCAGATCATAGTCGAACTAAGAGTCGCCGCCCCTCCGACACATTTGGTTTCTGAGTTACGCAAAGTCTGCCGTAGACAACCTGTATCTACTGCGGCGTGCGACTACGGGGGTAGACGCGGCGTTATAATATCACTTGTCACGTCCAACGGCACTTCGCTAGACTGCGCATAGTTGCTGCGATACGACGAGACTGCTGCGTGGATCGTTCGAGCGCGCTGCCCCCAATTACAACACCGATCTTCGGCCGTAATCGATTCGCGAATCTCGCTCGCGAATTATTTCCGCTTAACCGTGAACCCGCGGCAGTTTACACGTTAGCGACGAATTGCACCCGGCAGTCGCCGTGATAAACGGCAACTTTATAATAAGCTTACGCCGTAAGCGCATTGCCCGAGCACGGGCCGCGAGATCGTATCGCAACGGGCTAACGCACGCACCTCGATAATCGATTCCGCTCCATCGGCCGGGGAAACTTCGCCGCTCCCGTGCGCCTTTCGGCGTAAGCTTCGCGGATTCTAGCACCCGTCCGGTGCATCAATTTCAACTTTGCGCCCGCGACCCTCCTCGCATTCTTAGTCTCGACGCATTTTCTTCCACTTAACTTTCCCGGCGATAAGGGCGGACCCATCGTCGTCAGGCGACAACACGGGCGCGGGCCGCCGGGACGCATGCAAAGTAAAGTTGTTCTTTACTTCGTTAGGTCGGACCAACGGCAGCGACAGGGGAGGCTTTCCGCCTTACTTACGGGACTCGAAGGTGAAAAGATAACCTACGAGCATTACTCACCGGCGAGGAGAGACCAAGTGGCGCGGGCTACGGCCGGATGCTACAGCCTGAGGGAGAGAGAGAGAGAGAGAGCCGAGCGACGAGGGTGGATCGTTCGCGCCACCACTTTTACGCGTTCTCGCAGTTTTATCGCGGATCGGCGCGGCTCACGTACCTACTTTTTACGGCGTTTTGATAACACTGCGAAATTCCGAAATTTCTCCGCTCGAAGAGAAAGAAAATGTGCCCGTCGTCCTTCTTTACACTCAACATCCCCGCGCAGCCGATGCTTCGGTTGACTTTGGCGCGCGTTCGCACGCATTAACGCGAATATCGTCGAGTCAAATTCGCGCGAATGGCGTCTCGGGTGAAACGACTTTCTCTCGGTTCCTTCATTTTTGCCCAGCCGAGCGTCGTCGTTACGATCTCGTTAAGGAGCGAGTTTTGCACAGCTCATCGCCAGGGCAAAAGAGGATGCCCAAGGGCCAGCCTCGATGGCCTTCCCTTACGAGGGTGGAGGATGGATTCGAAGTCCCAAGGGTGAAATGGCTCATTCCGACGCACTTATCCAACGCGGGCCGTAGATAACCATAGATTAATGGGGCTTGGAGACTCGCCGAACGGCAGAAAGAGAGAGAGAGAGAGAGGGGTGGGGGAGGAGGGAGAAGCGAACGAGAGAGGAAATAAGAGAGCGCGCGATGGAGCGAGAGAAGGTTTATTTCGGAGGTAAAGCGACGGAGTCGGGAATGAAAGAGAAGGCAGATCCATAAGAAGGGGCGTTTATACCTTGCCAGGCGACCCCGCTGATTTATTGTTTATTGAGAAATATGGCCGTTACCTCTCGCTCCCGAGGATTAACCTCCTTCTTTCCCTCATTCTTAATGTTCGACGGACTCGGCGGGTCAGAAGATCCTGAAGAATCGCCTGGTTGAAGTTACGGATCATCCTCACGCATGTTGCGAAGTCGACGCGTGCTAACAAAGAGGTTCACGGAGGTATGTGGAGAGAACGCGTGTGTGTGCGTGTATGCGTCATCGTTCGAAAATATCTGTACTGTAAGAAACGTTTAACACGATAACTTTCGACAATGCGAGGGATAAGGAGAGAGCTTTCTATCGAAAAAACGACGCGACGCGCGAAAGCGACGAGATCTTGGAGACCGGCGGCCAAGTTGGCGGACTTTACTTAATGCAAAGCCAACCCATGGAAAGGATTAGGGTTGACTAAGCCTGGTAGCAAGTCTGTCTTTCACTCTCTCCGGCGTGCTTACTCTATCGTACTTGTCCTCCGCTCTCTCGTCCCTCCGGACGCTCTTCTCCCGGATAGACCCGGAGTATTCAGTTATCAAGTGCGTCCGGTCAGGAGGAGACATTGCCGGAAGTCAAACAAGCTGCCCTGTGGAAGATAAGGCTGTCAGCCGGAGGTGCCGGCTAAAGGATAAGGAGGCTATCGGCTTGTTTAGGCCGGTAATTTCGAGCGAAAAACTTGGCCGACAAGTCGCACGCAAGTAATAATCCGGCCGACATTCGCTCCCGAATAAATCGAGCGAAGTTGCGATCAACTCCGGCAACGTCCGAATATAATCCGATAATTTCTTTCGCACGTTTTCGTTTCCGCCGGAAGACGCGGTTGTTGCGCGAGCGGAATTCGAAGTTTTCAGCAAGACTCTGCAACCTAACTCCTACTCGACAAGATTAGATAATTAGACTGCGGTCCGTGCAACTTTGAATTATGCGTGTTCACGGTCTTACGTCGGAAGACTGAGAACCCTTGAGGGACCAATTTGTTGATTAAGCCTGCCATATATCCAGTTTCGCGGCTCCCACGGATTCTCGAAGCGCATTTTCTGGACGACGCTTCGCACGATAAGCGCAAACGCACTTAACATTGCGTGATATCACTCTATATTACATTTTTCAAATAAATTCCCGAGGGATTTTGCAGTTGAAATATAAAGTCAACCGCATGTATATTCGGTTTTTGGTCTGTACAGATTTCGACCAAATATTTTTCAAAAAGAGAAACCTCACGATAAAAATGAACCGTTAATTTTGCACAACCTCCTCTGTAGTATGTTAAAAAAGAAATCTTACGAGGATTTGTCTGAGGCAGCAACATCATTTTACGGTAAAAACGCGCAGAAATCGTCCACAAAGAGACTGATTTAGCGATAGTCCGGCCAAGATTGAGACAATCTGCATGTTTCTCTCGCGGTATTACCCAACTGGTTCTGATATTTTCCAGCCATTACAGGGACGTCAACACCATCGCCGGTATCCCTGTCATCCACAGCGCTCGGCTATGGATCGAGGGCAGCGAACCTCGCTTTTGAGCGTAAAATTGGATCAACGCTTTTTAAACGTCCCGTACACTTCGCTGTATACATTTCGCTCAGTGTTCCCTTGCGTTTGATGCGTAACGAAGATCGTTGACGACACCGTACCAAATTGTTGCAAAATTCGCGACACGTCCGCCCGCGGCACTCTGTCCAACCGCCGGCCGTTACAAGCGTAATTCGACGATACCGAGACGAAGCACATCGCGACGACAATAATCGGCATAATTAATAATTGGTCAGATCGGCCGCGACATTTCGCGAGTCGCTGCGAATTTCGAAGCAACGGAGTATCTTTCGGCAAATGATGATATCGAAATGAAATTTAGTCAGACGATATTCAACGGAGAAGCGGTATTTGCAACCTAATCGATACCGATAAGTCCCCTTATTGGCTGCAACCGCGGATCGGGTTCTCTCTCTCTCTCTCTCCCGTCCCCATGAGTATAAGATAATCCGGGCGAATCCGCCTCGAGTGAAATCACGGGGCCGCTAAACTTGCCGAACGAAACCTTGACAATGCCCGCCGGTCACGACTACACGGACGCTCGCGATGCTAACTTCAGCTCCCGATCCCGACTATAACCCCTCTCGCCGCGAACTTCGAGGGTGGTGTTGGCTATGTTACTGCAGAAGCTACGTAACACCGGCAGAACTTAAGTACTACCCGTAAGTCATATTTAATCCGACTCACCCTGCGCTCTGCGTGCTGCCGTTGCTGCCGGACCTCGGGCTTCCTCCAGTGCCGACCCGTTTTACCTGCCAAGCGCATCTGCGAGAAGATATAACACGGTGAGAGTGAGTTCGCGGGCGATCAGTCCGAAGAAACTACTACTACGATGGCGAAGACGACGACTAACGACGCGTTGCGTTAGGTTACGCTGATGTTATCCGTTAATCTGCGATTCAGATCGATAATGGAAAATAAATGTCCGACTTAAATTGGCTCCCACAGCTAAAAATTAGTTATCTATATAATACAACTGAAATTCCGTTACCAATTTCGTTTGTTTAGTTACCAGACCTAGTTTGTAGCCGTGGGAATTAATTTTTATGACCATATTCGTACACGAAAAAATTAACTTCCACAGTTAAAGGCTAGCTATCCACTTGGTACAACTGAGATTTAGTTGTCAGATCTAATTTTCAGCTGTAGAAGCTAATTCCCTTTTTCCACGTACGAATACAGTCATAAAAAGCTCCCACAGTTCGAATCTATGTCTAGTGAAAACAAACGAAACTGGTGACTAAATTTCAGTTGTATTATATGGACAGCTAATTTTTAGCTGTGGAAACGAATTCTTTCTTCCACACATACATCAGTCAAGAAAAGATCTAACATGTAGCCCAGCGATAGTGTTTTTCGAAAGAGGCAACTCGCCAGAAGTCTCATTTCTCCAGTCGACCGACGTAATATCACCGATATAGTACACGCCCGCGTAAATATTTAATAGGGAACGTCGCGCGTTGCGTCAAATTTCCTCAGTCTCGCTTGGAGCTGTGATGTCATTTTGAAAGAAGATGACGAAAGCCCGCCGGGGCTCTCTCGCGACTCGTGACGTCGCCGGCGATTTTGGCGAACCGATAAGTACTCGCTTCGGGCGACTGCAGATTTATTGCCGGGCTTGCCGGTCCTCTGCTCACTATGAGCCACCCCTTGGAAGACATCCGGCCGCACGACCGTCAACCTCGCTCTGACTGACTCTTACCCTCGTCCCAGTCTCGTTATGCCGTGTAGAACGAGATTTGCCGAGCGGAGCGCTCCCGGAGCGAGAGACTCGACTTCCGTTTTATTGGCGGAAATAATCTTTGATGCGATTCCGACGCGTCTTGAAAGTTTTTCCGCCGTTACGAGGGCGACGGTAATCGATTCTTCGGGCCAAAAAGAGGACGCCATTCGCGGGACAGAACGGTCGATCGACGTGACGCTTAACTGCCCGATGTTCTCGTCGACGGCTCAGTCGTATCGATGCGCCGCGAGCACGATGACATCGCAAATGAACGATCGTCCGGATGAAATCTTGCGACACGGTATTGGTGGGAGCGAGGCTTTTGGAGCTTTCGACGAAAGTCAACTCTCCGCAGTCGCAAATTGAGATCGTCGTTAATTGCGACGCGATAAAAATACTCCGCTGGATTGAAAAATCCAGCCACATTTTTCCGCTCGCGAGAGCGGTGTATTTTCTTTTTCCTTTTTCAGCATTGGCCTATTTTTGTTATGACCGTTGGATACATACCGTGTGTAGAAAAACAGTCGCTCTAGAGCCGAGCGATGCACCGCATATATTTTTATGTTTAATATCCGAGATTCGCTATTATTATCAGAGTCCTCCTGCGGTTTTTAATCAACCGGCGCGACGCGGCGATGCGTTGAACGCCGTTCTCTCAAACGGCGCGACAGCTTACCGAGCGGCGCGACTCTCAACTCTCCCTTTCTCTCTTTCTCTCTCTCCTCGAGTCAACCCTTTCGCCGTAAGTAACAAAGGAACAACGCCGAGTCCCACCGCGCGGTATCTGCGACCCATCGCTGTCTTAATTTCCTTCGTAATCTACGATATTAATATGGCTTAGGGTCGGCCCACGCGCGTAATTTCGCACCGCGCAGAAATTAATAGAAAGACGAATGTTCCCTCCGCGTGGTTTACGGTTGAACGCTCGGCCGGAATGGTTAATGGCGACGATTTCTGCGCGCTTCCGCGCCCACTTTGCGAAAACGCGCCCCGCGACCAGCGCAGAAGTAGACGTGATCCTCGAGACAAGCTCCTTCTTGGATACAATATCGCCTCGCGTCGCGTTCTATTGTACTACGGACAGTACCGCGTGGCAATTTATTACTTTCGCTATTACTTCGATAACGGGTTCCTCATTACTCGTCGTGAACCACACTCGTGGTCCGTTGCTATCGTAAGTCGGCGACTGAGTAATCGCGAACGAAAAAATTCAAAAAAGCATCTTACGAATTTCACTGACGTTATCCGAGTCGGAATTTAATCCTAGTCGAATTTTAGTCCCAGTTTCACTCCAATTCAGTCCTCCGTTAAGTGTTCGCACAAAGGTCTTCTATTGTGCTCCTTCGATGCTGACAAATGAGAAAATGTTAGCCGTTTTCTCAACGTAGAACCAACATTTAGACTCTAGGAGGACTAAATTCCCTTTGCAGCTCCAAAGAAACAATTATCGTGCTCCCTTTTGATGCTACAAGTGGGAAGTTATTTCCGTTCTCTCCGCTTGAAGACGTAGAATTTAAAATTCACGTCGGCTCGGCTGCCGTCTCGCCATTACCGAGCCGCTCGATAACGTTCAGCGTCGGGGACGTAAGCCCACCGGAAGCTCGCCTTGTCGAAGGTGACACGCAAGGTGTCCTCGCCGGCGCATCTTGTTTAAACGTCGCCTCGCGCGCGATAGCGAGCGACGCGGAAGCCCACGGCATCCATCCATCCATCGCTCGCGCATGCGATCGCACGGATCGCACATCGGACAATGAGACATGATTCGAGACGGCGCGCCCTGTGTGTTATCGAGTGGCATTCCGACACGCTTCTGGAGTGACATTTAGATAGCGACGTCAACTGTCTGCGGAGCAAATCCGTCGTGGTAGCGCGAAGGCTCTCCTCCGTACTTCCCCGGAAGCCTGACGGCGAGAGCCCTCACCAGCGAAGCGAGCGAATTCACTGCTGATCGAATTAGCGCCGCCACCGGTTCCCCGATACCCTGACAGTCTGAATTAATTAACAGGAGAACGCGCTAGGTAAGCAGCCATTATCGCAACAAAGTGCGCACCGCGCGACAGAACGAGCGAGAGGCTGTTCGATGATGCAGCTGAAAACGCCGGCCGACAGACGCGAGACCGAGAGTTCGAGTTAAATCCGCGGCCCGAAAAAGAACAGTCGTAGACCGTCGATTTTAATCACCGAGACGAATTTCCACCAGATAAATACGACGCACAGTGATGAGCGTTAATTAAGTACACTTAGTAGCGCGTAAGGAATACGAAAGGACACGAGAGAGCGATCGAGCAGCTCGCTTGCGAGGAATTCTTTGAATATCTCTCTTATCCAATTCGACAAGCTCCCCCCTCCCCCCGGGTCGAGTCTCGGCGCATCGAGATGAATAAAGAATATCCCCCGATTCGCCGTTGTACCAGATAGCGGTACTCGTGGTAGTCGTGGCGTGAGTTTTGCATCACGGCGCGACGTCTTGACTCCATTAACTTCACACTTAGCGGCACCTTAGAAAGCCCGCTGCCGTCGGAAGATCTGATTAGGGGTTCGAGTCTCTGCTAAACGCGTTAGTCTCGGCTACGGGGCGTCGCGGGGGAGAACGGAGGCTCCATCAGGTGTTAGAGTGGCGGCCTCCGGAGCCGGGGTGAGAGGACGGCGGTGGTGTCTGTCTCTTCATAGTTTGATGCAAATTGAGTACGAGCACCACCAACTACCGCCAGTATAGACGTTTTCCCGGCTTTCTCCCCCTCTTGCCTACCTACATATATACATACGCGTACACATGCATCCTGTATACGTCTATCTGCCTCAATCTAGACCGCGTGTTACTCTCTCTCTCTCTCTCTCTCTCTCTTCTTCTCTCCTTCTTTGTTCTCAAAAGACTCCGCGACCGAGTACGAAATTCATTCCGCGCGACCCTCTTCGGCTTCGAGCAAACCTCCACCTCTCCTTCTGGTCTTGACTATCGTCGAAGTGTTGCCGTTTGGGGTTTCCCGTTCCACGTTGCGGAGCTCGCACTGTTTGCCGACGAATCTCGGAGGCTTTCTCTCGACTTAGCAGCGACGAGAGGCGCGTCGCGGCGAACGTTTAACGGCCCCTCTCGCCGTAACCGATTTGCTCGTCGATTTTCAGAACGCGCGACGACTCGATTGAGATCGGCGCTGTTTTCGAGAGCTCAGGGCTTCGGTCAACAACACATCGCTACTAAAAATAATATCGACGAGGAACTAAGCTGTCGCTGTTTCCACCGTCATCATTCATTCGCTCCCGTTGAATGCAATATCGATCGGCGGTTATTTATATCAATCGTCGTTTAAATATAATCGTTGTCGCTCGACGACCGCGCTGAATTTTCCCGTGCTCGATCCGTTCTGCGAGCAAAGATCGCAGAGATTCGATCTCCATCGAGTTGCAGGGACCCCGAGGAAGAAGGATACACGGCGGCTCGAGAACGAGCGGCTGTACTAATGCCCCGAACGTTTAGCGTTACGGGTTACAGAAACAGCGTTTATCGGCGAGCACCACCGACGCGCGTATCTAGACGCGAAATCACAACACCATTATAAAGGACCGCTTTTTTCCGTCCTTCCGCCCTGACTCCTCCTCTCGCACCTACGCTCTGTAATGTTCTTTTTTATGGTGCATGATTCGAAGCTGCCCCCGGGATCGATTTTGCTCCGTGGCACGGTACTTATCGTACCCCGTTACGAGGGCGCATTGCTTTTTATGGTGGTTCACGGTTGGGTGTTCCGATCGCGCACACACGGTTGTCTCTCGTCAACTCGCTCCTCCTTCGTCTCTTCCTCCGTCACCACCTCGATTCTTCTTCTTATTGCCGCGAAACGAGATGTCAGCGCGCGACAAAAATCCACCGTCCAAATTATTTCGTGCAAATGGACTCTCGCGAAGAAACAAATCGCCTTGTGTGTGTGTGTGTATTCCTCTCGGCGAGATCGATATACGACGAAGAGGATCTCTGCATTGAAAGTCCTTGCGCCTTAAAAACGCATCAAATATCTTTAGCGCGTGGGATTGTTCAATTTAATTAATTCGATCACCGGACCAGTAAGAATCGATAGAGAGTGCTAAATCTGTTTGTGCGAAATTAATTAACGTCGCCTAAAGTTTTCGACGGCGTCCTAATTTCATGAAGTAGAGGCGTATTTATATATTACGCGATTCTGCACAGCCGACGTTATCGATCGAGACATATCCCGGATTCGCGTGCCGATTGGCGAGATATTTTAAGTTCAATTAGACCGTCGCCAGTCAGGCCGGATATAGAATAAATGTTCGCCATTTCAAATCCAGCGCGAGCTAATGCATCTATAATGTCGCGCATTAATATTTCCGAAACAACGAAAAGATATCGAGGGATAATGAGAATTTCTAATGACACCGTGTAAAACCGAAGTCACGCGAATGCTTCAGTCTGAAACATCGTGACCGCGAAGTGATCGATATTCGCTTCATTTCTTTGGGAGCAACTTACTTTTCCTCATTTATTTTGAAACGTCTCATTTTTCCTCATTTTTTCTTACTTGACTTGACTTTTAAAACAAATCCGATCACAAGAAATCATGTTTAATATCTGGCTTTTTTATAAGTAGAACAAAAGATTCAACGAATATAGAAAATAACAATGACTCCGACGATGTAACATAATGTTCATAAAATGAAGGATCGTGATTTTATTTTTAAACTGTTTTTTCAGTTTGTTTGTTAGAAAAACAGACAATATGACCGTCATGAATACCTAACTATGTTTTCTTTAAATTATGTAATGGAATCGATTATCCTCGATTTATCCGTCCATAATTCTTGTTTGTCTACCAAGCCAAAACAATTATTTATAAACAAAAACAGATATTGACCGATACACTTGACTATGCTTTTTTTAAATTAGATATTATTAAATATTATTTGTTTTATTATTCTTAAGAAATTGACGAACTAGTTTGCATTTAATGGAAAACCTGTAATTTAAATATTTTCCTTATTTCTAAAATTGTTCTATTTGACGAAAAGATTTAAGATATCCCATTCTGGAAATATATAACATTCTGGAAATATATTGCGATGTAGCTTAATTGAACTCAAATATTGTTTTAATTTTATTTCATTAAATGTGTTTGAGAAAACACGGAGGAATTTAATTTTTTGTCAAGACTTATTGTATCTAAATATACGCCTAAGATTGAGTTTAAAGGAAAGTTTAAGTTCTATATTCCGTAACTCATTTGTTCCCAAAAAATTAAATATTCATCTTCATTGACTTTCATTATAAGGCCAGTGTTTTTACTTTTTTTTCTAGAATGATATAATGGATAAATAATTTAATTTATGACGTACAAATCATTTGGAAAAGTCTCACTCTTTACTCACATCTTTTAAAGTTGATTTACCATTTTCTCACTTTTTCAAAAATGAAACTCATTTTTCTCACTATTTTTGACAATTAAACCACTTCTATGCCTATAAACGTTATGAACGTCTACCATATTCTTAAACCGCGAGATCTATCAAGAGGGAGGAGCAGCGATTTTTATTCGCTCTCGCGAACCGATCTCGCCGACGTCGCGCGTATATTGTTCAACGACGTCCTAAAAACGCGCCGCTGAATCCGCTGGGTAAAAAAAATGCAGATCCCGGCAGATACAGCGGAGCACCGTTGTGGGGCCTCATTGCGATTTCATGGTCCTCCTGGAAGGAGGCGACGGCGGTCGACCGGCTCGTTTCGAATGCTACAAATGTGCGCGCACGTTCAGGTGCTGCTCGAGTAGGTGCTGAAAAAAATCACGTCTGCATTTACATAAGCGCCGGTATAAACCACTCGACAGAGAAATCCCGACATAAAACCCAAACAGGATCCCAGCGCGGGACAGCACATCCGTTGAATACGCAATGGCCGTATGTACCCGATGTACACACCCCCGCCCCTACCCCCTAACGAAAAATGTTTTTATTATTCACCGGTGAATTACGAATGGTATACGCGTTTTCCCGGGCGTTTACAGTGCCGTAGAGTTTACGCGGTTCATCGACGACGCCTTGACGTGATGTGGCGACTGTTTCTTTCATTCATCATTCCCTCTCTCCCCTTCGTCTCCTTGATTGTTAGAATCAGTCATTCACCTATCATTCGCGTTCATGTATCAAACTTATTTAAAAACGAGCCAACAAATATCATAAGGCAGACGCGGGATGTTTCTACAAATTGCTCTTTTACATCGTTTTATAATATTATTGAGATTCAAAGAACAAGATGAAGTGCGAGGAAAACTGCGTTCCAGAAGAGCGATTCTACGAAGGATCTACATTGACCGTATCCGAGAGACGTGTCCCAAGGATTCGACTTCGAGTCTCGCGAGCCCTTCCTCTTCGGTGAGACAAATCGCGCGAACACGCCCGTCATATCGCGATCGATACACGCGGTAACGTATAACGTCCAGAGAGTGATGTTCCCGGCGCCTGACGGGAATTCTCAAGACTCGCGGATCCTGGCGAAACGATTTTCGTGTCCCTCGTGGATCTTCGATCCATCGTGGCGCGCACAGTGGAAGCATCGTCGCCACCACCCCCACACGCTTTTCATGGCTCTTTAGCATTTCCGGCGTAACGTCCTTTATGCGGACTCCCCCCCGAGAGGGCGCGGCAGAGAAAAAATTGACTTTTAAACCGGCAATAAAAACGAAAAATGCGAAATCTTTGATTTTAAAGGCACCGCCAGCGCGCCGCACCCCTCACACGGGGGCGACAGTTGGTAGATGCGTATAACCCTCGGTGGCAACCTTATTTCTCTGATATCGCAAGCCGAGCACGTTCGGTACCTCGCCGCTACCGTCCCGAAATCCGCGTGCAGCGCCGGTATGTATATCGTGTCGGATTACTGTAAAATCCCGGACTTTTATACGCTGAATTTTAAAATACACTTCGGTGCCGTCTCTGATTTTATTCGCCGGCATCCGAGAATGGACAGATGTCGATGCCAATGCGTGTGTCAATTCACCAACGATTTTCTATAATATCGCGGGGATACACGATGCTATTGTCTGCGGTAATATTTATCGTCGCAGTGCTGCGTTTAAGATTTTACGCACGGATAAGTTGCGGACGAGAAAACGCGGAGATGTCGACGCGCGCGTAAGAGGAAAGTAAGAGAACGAGAGAGAAGCGCGGACCTTCCCAATCGCCGTAATCCGAGCGCGAGAGATGCCTGCGAATCGTCTGAGAATTTACATTTAAGTGCCCAGGAAGACGCCCGAGGAAGTCGGGGGAGGGGCGGCGTTCCGCTACTTGTTTTTATTTTCTAGCAATTTCCTCGGCGGAGCAGAACGGAAAGTGGCCTTAAAAGGAATTAGCACGTTTTACCGCTCTGCCTATCTCGCACCCGAGATTCGGAATCTCCCTTCCCCCGGCCATTTGTAAGCGCTGCAAATCGACATGCTAACGATCGTTGTCGTTTAACCGCGCCGATTCCACCGCCCACGCCGTATATTTATATATATATACATATCGCGTTTATAAATAAATTCTCGGTAAATTTTCCGTCCCATCTCAGAGGCATAACGAAACCGTAAATCTTTGTGATTGCAGATTCTGCGTGGGTGACAGATTTTATCTCTGTGATAACAAGATCCTCTGCGAATACGATTACGAGGAGAGGTTGGTCTTCGCCAACATGGCCCTGCATCCGCCGCCCAGTGCGACCTTGGCGCACATCAAGAGGCAAGTGACTCATCTGCAGCCACAGGTGAAGAGTCGTTTACGTTTGTTTCCATTATCAACAGGGGGTGGGGCCGTAGGGGGCTGCGATATGGCAAGAATAACGACGCTACACGGCCGCACAGAGTATATATCGCGCACGCCTATCTATCGGCAGATGTATTTTCGTCACGAGATATTCCGTGTAAAATACTATTATAGAGAGTGCATCGTGGAGTCTCCGGACCCTGGCCATCGGGTTTCAAACTCGCAAGGTTTCAAACTCCTCGAGGCGCAACCCCTTAAGGCGGGTTAAAGTGGCAGGTCCTGACCCTCTCGACAACAAAGGACTCCCCCGAGGCTTCAGCTATGCTTTACCATCCTACCGTCGTCTTACGAGTTAGGATATCGCGTGTCCTTATTAATTAAGCTCGCCCGTTAAGCAAGCCTCGTCGCATGCCTTAACGATTCGCCCGTTCTCCGGCGAAGGCGGAACGTGCGAAAGAATTTACTCGTCGAGAGGATCGCCAAGCTCCCGAAAGCTATTCCGCCGTGGAACTACGGAGCAGGGAAGATCGTCGTGTATTTCGCATCTCGAAGCTTGCGTAGTAAGCTTTGAACACGCCTGAAGAAATGTCGAAACAAAAATTTGCAAGTTGATTTAATTCGCGGAAGCTGTACAGACAGCTTTACTCGATGTTGGATTAAGTAACTGCAGCAAGAGCGAATATAAGATAGTGATAATAAGGGATAAATGACGAGCGATGAAGAGAGACGATTTTCACGAGCGGCCACGTCCAGAATTATGAACTCATCGGCGTTAAGCTTGTTGGGATTAAGCCTTCTTGATTATCCTAAGGCAACAACCTTGCTTCGAAACAATATCTTAAGCTCCCGCCGCACGAAGGACCACGTCCTGTTCGACCCTAGGAGCCTATCCATTTAATCCGGGTTCCGTCTTGCAAGGATTCCACCGTCTTCGTGTATAATGACGTCACGTATTCTAATTCGCTATATTTACGTAAAAGTTACACACGATTGAAAGTACACCCGTCCGATTAAAAGGAGGATTCTGTCCGCATTACCATCATCAATACCGTAAGAATTCGACGTTGCATTTCATTAACATTAGAGATAGCGAGCGAATCTCTCTCGCGCGAATACTCAGAACATAGTTCTTTCTTAGCGGACGAAATTGAGTTATTGAGTCGGTTCGTCGGCAGTCTTCGCTTAAAATACGATTCGCTGTCGTTACGAGGTGACGGGTTGGTAGATTCGATAAAGGTGGTCGCGAAAGTTCGGGACGTCTGCGAGCGGTCTGTAGATGCTCGCTTGCCGCACGCTCGAATTGTACGCATGCAGAGAATAACGAGGTTCCCCGGCCCGATGATATCAAGCTCGGTAACGTGTACTACTTATAATATGCAAATTCGCCTCCCCTTAACCGCCTCGCCGGCGAGCTGCGTGTAATTCAGGGGTTGGTAACCCTTGCGACTCTATTCCCACCGCCACGTAAGCGTCGCGCGTTTCTCCGACGCGTGGGCGCGTTAGTTATAATGTTTAAAGAAATACTCGGTTGGCGAGAGAGAAAGAGGAAGAAAGAGAGAACGAGGGAGCGGGTGTGTAGCGCGTAAACATTTTTCAGGGACGCTCGCGCGTAAATTTTTCCCTCGACACGGTGGAGAGGTGTCTCGAGCCTTGAGCTTCGACGGTCTCGACTCGCCGCCACTCGATGTGTCGCTTTAATTAATACGAGAATACCTTTATTGCCCCCGATACGCGAGAGCGTGCGTGCGCGCGCGCGCGCGCGGCAAGAGGAGGTGAAATTTGTTTTTTGCTGTAAATTTCCGGTATCGTCAACAATCGGGAAAAATTGGCACGTCCGTGGTATGCTTCGATATTGCGCGATCCAGCAGCTTTCACACGCAATATCGATTCGCTCGAGGGGGTTTACGGGTTATAAATGACCGGTGTGCGAAATAACGGGATGGCAGACTAATGCCAATAATCGGCGTGGCATGCTAATGTCGTCTGCGCATCTATTACGCTAAGCCTGATGGATCCCTCTTGACATCTCGTGCCGGGAGCTTGAATACCTCCGATCGCGGAGAACACTCAAGATGTCTACCGTTCTGTTGCCTAGCCGGATGGAGGCGTTTAACATTTTGCATCTAAATAAAAGGAATTAACGCGCGCTTTTGTATCGCGCGAGTAAGTAACCTCGTAAAACGTGGACGAACAAACGAGAGGAAAATATCGAAATATCGGAACACGATGGAAACGTCGAACGATAGACGGTGTGATATCCAAGCGCAAAAAGCAACTTTGGAAGAAGAAGAAGGAGATAATGCCTGGATTTATCACTCCGATAGGCCGTGACAAAATGCAAAGATGAAATTGAGAGCATCTACAAAGTGCGAGGAAGAGCAAGGAAGAGAAAAAATAACGCGGAGGGAGAAGGAAGGAGAGAAGGCGTTAAGATTCTTAAAAACCGCGAAGAGGGTGCTCGTCCTGGGAGGCAGCTGCCACCCTTGTACTCTCCTTAAGCCGCGGCTCGTCGGGGGCGCCGAAGTACCGCCGGCGGAAGATGGGGAACGGTAGTTTTTCTGATTGCCTGAGAACAGACAGCTGTCCCAATCTTTCTCAGCCCTGGCGGGATCCTCCGCGCTCCTGGCGAATAATGCCGGGGAGTGTTGCTTACGAATAACTCGACTACGCCTGATCCGGGGTAAATCGACAACGGGAGGGGGGGGGGAGGCTGAAAGGATGAAAGGAAACGGGCGGCTGGACCGCCCTTAGACGTCGGCATCGACAATCGAGTTGTCACGACGGAGAAGCGGATGACGGATCGTTTCCGATATCATCATGTTGAGCCATAGAAGTTTTATCGCGTGTTAGAGATACGTTATATCTTTCGCTAAAGCGTTCACGTCCCGCTCGCGTCGTGTTGTTCAACAAATTCGAATAACGGTAGGTTCTGCAATTACAATTACAATTCAACGATTCGAACCATTTCGGGATTAAAGGTATATCGTTGCACTGTAGCCAGAGTTTAAAGCAGTTCGCGGAGTTTTAGCTTCGTTTCTCGCCGGGAAGCTTCGATCGGGCCTCCCAATCTCATCCTCCTTAGAGACAAGTGTAACGTGCTTAAAAATTGGCGAGAACTTTTATTTCGGTCTAATTTTTCCCTCGGGACCCGGCGAGATGCGCGGGAGGGGAGATGAAAAGGGGGATATAGACACCGGGTGTAAGAGCGGGAAAGAGGAAGACACGCCAAGAGTTTGGAACGATTATCTGAGTTTTAAAACAAACTCTCGAGTGTCTGCGAAGTCCTTCGCGAATCGGAGGAGGGAGGAGAGCCGAGGTGCCGGAAGAGGACTGGGGGGTGAGACGAGGGGAAAGGGGGTTGGTAGAGGTGAGATAATATGCTAATGCCAGGATGGAAGGTACATGGGAATTTAAGAGGATCAATGCGCAGTACGAGATTCGTACAGGGAATGAGGCATTACAAGGTCCTCTATATTGCTTCCAGGCGATTAGATTCCGGAAAAGTTCGTTAACTTGCGAGCGACTAATTTCGGCGAAATTAAACTTTCGATTTAACGTCACGTTTTATTGGATCTGTCTTATAAAGACGGACTTAAGAAGCCTACGGCCCCGCATTTGCATTGTTAACACTAAAACTACCGACGATTGACGCGCACCTTTCTACCGGAGGAGTTTAAATAAGATTTTTGAAAAAATACGTAACGCGAAGGAAAAAATATTTGTTCGTTTACGCATTGCGACGAAAATTACGCTTGATCTCAGAAAATGCACCATGAGAAACTGGAGTAACTTTTATAAGAAAAGATTACAAGCCGGTCATTTGGTCGGCTTTGGTAGTTTTAGCGCTAAAGAATGTCTACCGCACATTTCCGATATTTTATTTATATCTTCCGGTGCGATAAGTCACACGTACATATAAATTCGATAAATACAAAGAGAATTGCGGTTATATTAATTTCATTATTATCGTAACAATTGAAATTTGTATTAAGAACTGTAATGAGAGAATGCGTACACGTGCACGGATTGTTTCACTAAGAGACTTATTCAGTTCTTGTTATCGATTTTGCGTGAAATAAACGCGGCTGATTAAAAATAGTTGTTTCGTTATGAATGGAACACTTAGCTTTCATCAGGGCCGATATATCGTATGCATTAGAATACCCGAATAGAATGTGTCAGAATAGGATATGATACCATTAATAATAATTAATGTAGCGCACGGTTAATCCCTCGAAATGTAGCGTTTAGCGAAATGGACGTGCATCATCGTAATGCAGTACTATACAGGACCACGAAGCGTATTCCCACACTGAACAAAGCCATTAGTCCATCATTAATCCTTCATTGTAGATACTCTATCGTTGTGCGCGGGTACGATCTGTTTAGAATTACATCAGAGGATGTCATGAAATTACGGAAAATCAATAATCTTCTCATGTGGCCCGATATTAATGTAAAAAAATGCGTTTTAACGAGCTAAGAAGAGAAAGTATAATCGCCGAGAGAGGTCGTTATATATCGGTGACGACTTCGAAAATGTCGCGGTGTTTGAGATGTTTCCTGGACGAAATAGGTTCATGAATCAGACAAAAGTCTGATCGATCGATTGGCCGATTAGATTGCTTCTTAAACGAACGCAGTGTAAATCGCGAGCTGTGTCGTGACAGGAAGACGAAGGCAGAGAGAGAAGAAGAGGAGAGAGAGGAAGAGAAAGCGAGAAAGAGAGAGAGAGAGAACATGTACATACAAACCCTCGCACGCGCCCTGTACACGTCGTTCTTGTTAACGAGCGCATTATTAGGTGCACCGTGCTTGGCTGAATTTCACGTAAAGCCTCCGCACGGCCCCTTATACAACGCGCGCGGAGAAAGCTCGCATGGGAAAGCCCGGCTTGCGAGCTTACGCGAGATTATGAGTTTAGTTGGGAAACAACTCGGAGAGCTATGCGCTACGTGGTCGAGCTTACTTTTGTAACGATTATTACCGACGGGCGTGGACCCGGCGCGTTGCGAGGACTCGACCGAGAGCGTCCGAGTGGTAATTTCGCGTCACCGTTCGAAATTGAAATTCTTCGGGTTGTCACACTCCCCTTGAATCTGAACACGATGCGCGCGAATGTCGGCTGTTTGCCGAACCTCGTCGCTTTGCGACAAGTTGGCAAGTTTCAGCCAATATGAATCTGAGCAGAACAGTACGAGCCGAGAAAAGTTCCACTTTGAACTCGTCTCTCAAAGGGTTACGTAATTGTAATTGTTTTTCTTTTCTCATTCGTTCGCGTAGTTTTGTCGGCCTCTACATTACTCGCTCTCATTAGAACGCTCGCAACGGTGTGTTAATCAATTTCTTCCCGCCCGTGAAGAATCGGATCGAAAATGACCGCGGCGGACTAACGACCCGCCAGTAAATTCCGCTCCTAAACGATCCCGGTGGCGATTAACGACGTCTTGCCTAATTCTCATCTCGTGCCGGAGGTCGAGCCGCGAACTATCGTCGGCACGAACCCGCTCGGAGTGAGGGCGGCGCTAATTTTTGCGCGTAAGAAAAGCCGTGCCGCCGCCGGAGGAATGGGGCTTGCACCTGGCCGTTTCCCATCCGCGGGAGATCAACGGACAAATGACACGCGATTCCCCCGGAGCCCTCGCGCGACGGCGATGCTCCGCATTTACCGTCAGTTACAAACTACTCGGCCCCCTCCGTCACCCTCGCGCCGAGTCACGATTAATGTCTTATTCGCGCGCGCTCGCGCGAGGTCCTCCGGAGGAGGAAAGAAAAACCGAGAGATTATGGCGAGGTGAGAGGCGAATAAACACGAAAGGAGCTGCTCGGCTGTCATTTGCAACACGGGACGACGTCTTCGTTACATCAATAACCCGAAAAGTATGGTGAAATGATATCGTTAAAATAACCTCTCTCGGTGCTGATCGCAAAATTTCGGACAGTTACAAAGACAATTGAGTGAACGCCTTCGAGCGAGCTCGAGAAGAGCTTCCCAGATAACTCTATATGCACACACAGAACTTTATGTACCCACACATTAGCGGAGCTGTTCCCGCGTGCCGTTTGATTACGATGCCGGCAGTAAATCCACAGCGCGGTAATTCCTCCTCTGGCAATTGTAGATAAAACTTGAATAAGTCATAGACTTAATTTAACCCCATAGCAACGTTCAACGGCGGTTTGGAGCCTTCTACTGGAGATTTCTTAATTACGAGCGGGACCCTCTCTAAGAGGAGGAGGAGGAGCAGTACGAAGATAGAGAGAGAGATATATATAGAGAGAGAAAGAAGGGCCTCGTGTATACGCGCGGAAAGGAAAACGAAAAGTAAGAGAGAAGGACGGAAGTGCTACCGGTGGCCGTGGGGGAAAGGGTTCTCACGGCAACGAGATTTAAGGATCCTTTCTAAAGGAGAAAAAATCACCCCCGCCGCACGGAGACAGATGATAAAGTATTTCTCTAGCGGCGCTTTGTCACTTTTATCGTAATTATTTACGAGTTAATTACTCCGCGGCCGCACTCCGCGCACCGGCTACGCTTCTTTGCGCTTTAAAACGGGAAAAATGCTTTATTAAGACACCTCGGAGATAACACCTCTCGCAGCGGGTCCCGTGACGGATCTGGCGTTTTCTGCGTTTCTTATTCTTCCGTCGCGCATCACGAGGAATAAAAGTGAGATAAAGCAGTAGGAGTCTTTAAACGGACGAGCGTAAAATTGCTTTAATAATAAATTTTTCGACGTGACAGCCAACGTCAAGATGGAGAACGTAATGCGCAGAGACGCACGGTGTATTTTCTTGAAATAAAACGGGTCGCAATGAAAATCAACACGACAACGGGCACGTTTTATCGCAACGTATTCGACATTCCGAGTCGCGGAATAATTGCCGAAGATGGAGGCTTAATTCGACGCCGTGAGAAAGTTAGCGTGATCAACTTACGGGCCGAAATCGTAGCGAGAGGGAGGAGGGCCTCGTCACGATGGGGCTGAGCCGCACGGTCTGTCGAATTTTAAGCCTGTATAATTTAACACCTTTACTGTGGAAACTAAGAGAAACTGAAGGGAAAGCCGGAGGGAAAGAGACACGCGTGTTCGCGAAGGAGGACAAAAGACGGCGACGAAGGTCGAAAGACGAAGAGATAGCGAGATCGGCAGGATAAGATGAAGTAGGGAAAGGCAGAGGAGGACGGGGGATACAAAGTTGGAAGTTTTCAACGGCACTTACCTAGCCTAGTACACCCCTCTTCCCTCTCCTACAACCGCTCTGTACCGCCCGCGCATAAATATAGCCACCAGATAGAGACGGAAATGGATAAAGATTCGGTTGCGAGAGGAGGAGGAGGAAGAAGAAGAAGAAGAACAAGTGAAAGAGAAAGAGAGAGAGAGAGAGAGAGAGAACCGCCCAAGTTGAGTCCTGCCCGTTCCCTCTTCTTCGCCCGGGCACTGCGAGATACAAGTTCGTTCCTCCGGTCTTTTGTTTTTGAAGTAGAGTCTTAGACACCGGCACGTTAGAGAATCGAGGACGAAGGGAGGGAGAGACGGAGGAACGCGAATTCGTTAGCATCGTCAACCCCTTTCGGAGCCCGGGACGAATTTTACGTGGCGCGTGTCGTGAATAATTGTGAAAATCGAATCACCGAGGCCGACGTAGCCGGTCGATCGGCTGATCTTATTCCTGGATTCCGTAAGTTGTCCCCTAATCGGATTGGATTCTTCAGAATTACAGATTCGTTGTCGTATGCATCTTTTGAAATATGCATTTAAGCGCCCGACAAATGGGCTCTCGAGGATAAATTGGACGTAATTCTTAAGCGGCGTTTCTTACTCGTTTAAAGGTAGCTCGGAGAGAAATCAGAAGGTTCACACGTGAGTGCAGCGTGTCCAAAATGGATTAAACGCTCTTTACGCGATCGCTACGTAAACTATTAAGAACAATTTCCGTAAAACGGACGATTGATATTTTATTATGAAAGCGCGTCGGAGCATCAGTGGCGATGAATTAAATCGTTGAATAGTTATTCCTAATGCAATTAATAACTCTAATGCTCTTAGAGTTATAGAGCAGCCTGTACAGTATTTATTTCGACGTATTCATTTTTCGATTTTATTTCTTATTTAATGCCGGGTCCACGTCTATCACGTCTGTTACGTTTCCTTAGAATGAAAAACTTCCCTGAAGATTTTAGTCGTGTTAATTTTATGTTAATAAAGTGGAGATCACGTACGTCTGCTTTCATCGTTACGCAGCATAATTACACCATATTTGCAGCAAAATCGATCAGCAATCTCAATAACCATGGTTAATTAAATTTTCTTTCTCAATCTATGTTACAGTTAGAGTTATAATCTAGACAAAGACACGAGTCACTAATCAGAATTTGTTAACTAAGGCCGGTCAATGCGATTCATCTACAGCGGTACGCGGTATATCACTCGCATCGATATAAGTTTTTACCTAAATTACAACTAGTTATCGAGAGAACGTTCAAGACAGAAACGAGATACGTTTTCGTAGAGATCGATAGAGAAAATATACGCGAATCTGCTGCTTCAGTCCCGTGTTTACGCGGCGCGGCATTGCTCGGACGCGGTTCTAAAAGAAAAAAAAAAGAAAACAAGAAAGGACGCGCTACCGGTCGCATAAATCTTCCGCGCTAAGTCGAGATCGTCGATCGGGCCAAATTGAAAGAGAAACACCGACCACGAAATATGCCGAGTATCCCGGCGTAATCCTCACGCGTCTTCTTTTATCTTGCAGACCGTAGCCGCGGGTGGCCCTCAACGACAAGCGAACGGGGAGACGGCCCATAACCACAACGGATATCCAGCGCCAGCCAGCTCGAGCGCCCATAACGTCCTGAACCCCATGAATAATTTAAACGGTATCAATGCGCAAGCATCGTACGATGCCAAATGACAAACGAAGTAAGCGCCGATATATCGATTGAGTCGCGCGCGCGCGCGCGCGTGTCGCGGACGGGGACGTCGCGAAAATCGGCTGTCGTCCTCGTTGTCTACGTATAGCTTACCATCCCGATCGTCCAAACCAGTAACATTTAGCTCGTGAGTGACTCTGTGGCAGATCGCGCATAATCGATTATCTCCTAACTGTCGAAAGGTATCGTTATAAGTTGTCGGCGTCGCGAACGGGAGAGACGGCGCGTTTTATCGTATATAGATATGTATTATATATTCGCATACGAACGCGCTTGGTCGTGGAATGAAGATCGATGGGGCGAAACTCTCCGAAGTCCGGTTTATGTAAATAGAAGATTACAACCATAAAATATACGATGGTGTCCGAGCGAGGCGACGCGGGATTAAGTGGGATAAGCGGCGCGGGAGAATTTAGACGAGTAATCCTTTCATTTACGTAGTGTCGATCGGCAAAAAGGAAATATACCCGCGACGTTTCGTTAAATAAAAAAAAAAAAACGGCAGTGTAATATATTTTAACCCTTTGCACTCCGGGCCTTTTTCGCGCGGCGCGAAAATGGCACCACATGGTGAGTGAGAGTCACCACTGGAGTGCAAAGGGTTAACAGCTGACAAAATTGCACGGAGCAACTATTTCTCCCGTGTCACCTTGTCACCGCCGCGCCTTTCGACGAACGCCATGTTTCCCGGATGAGTCATCATTCCCGTTTACGAATAGTTTCTCCAACGTAAGATAGAACGTGTGGGAAGGATGCGTAAATCCAAAGTGTTCTTTCGTTGTTTCGCTTCATTAGATTCACGTATGCCCGATACGTCGAAGGAATTCGTCTTCCCCACGCTCGACCGGTTAAACGATGAATAGATAGTTAGATAGACAGATAGATAGATAACTAGGTAAGATAGATAGGTAACGAAACGTGTATTCGCCAAGTATGGCGAACTATTGGTGCTCTTTAGACTATAATTGATGGGGTTAACGCGATTCGGTCCAAGAACGAGGACTGCTGAAGAGAGAAAAAGAGCAGATGGGAAAAGCAGAAGAAGAACACGAACACAATGCAGACAAAACTTACGCGAGGACTTTGGCGGACCGAGTAGGTCCGCGTCGATTTCGGATTCCCGGATTTACTCGCTTTGTGCCACGGTGCGAGCGCATCATCGGCATCGACATCCAAGAGATCTTTAACAGCCTCCGTCGCGAGAAAGCCGAAACTTCGAGACGGTAATAAAGTTTGGCCTCTCGTGTTTAATGCCCACCATAGCAGGACTGGTCGGCGGGGCGGTATAACGTGCGGGATCCCCGTCAAGGGTCTTGCTCCTGCCGGACGTCGGGAGGACGACGGGCACCGAGATCGAATCGACGGACTTTGGGGGTCATGCAGTGCAGCGCAACCGTCGTCTCGCTACCATCTCGCCGCCGCCAACTCGCCACCCCATGGGGCTCATACGTTAGGGGTGACTTAAGCATTGTTTCAACTTCGAATCTCCCGACAGAGGCCCAGATTGATGTCGCGAACTTTTCCGCTGCCTTATTTGCGAGTCAGATAACGAGGTTGAGTTATGCCGAAAGTTCTCTCTCGCTCTCCGGCCCGTGCTGATCGTATCGGATCACGAGGAATACCCGCAGTCTCGGGAAGAATGTTTTATTTCCTTTCCCTGGGCTCTTCGGGGATTCGTCGATGCCAAAAGTACCTACGTCGAACGATAATAGGCCGGCAGCTGCGCCGAGAAATTCTACTGAACAGGTTAACCCTTAACAGGCGCGACTTCTTCACAGTTCTCGTGGCGCGACGCGAGACGACGAAGAGGTTCGTTCTTCGCATTTGATCATTTATTTCTATGCAAATGCATAAACGTTAAGGCGTATATTTTCACGAAGCTAACTGGAATCGGCTGTGAGACCATCGTTGATAGATTTCGTTGAAGAATATTGTCTTACGCGATTTTATTACGTACGCGATCGTACACAGATTCATGCGATTGTAGGATAATTTTATATACTTTATATATTTTATATACTTACTTCGTCGATATTAATTTTAGAGGTGTTCGAATCAAGCATCTGCGGAGTCGAATCGAAGCAAATCTTTGATATGTTCGAAGTCGAATCGAATCGAATTTGAAATTTTCATGTCGAATCGAATCAAATTTCTTTAATTCAAACGCGAATCGAATTTTAATCAGATTTTCAGAAATTTTCACTACACATGCTAATTTAAATATGATGAAGTACCTTCAATAATTATTAAAATCTTTTTTTAAATGGGTAAAAATATTAATCATTGCATAGTTTTGAGAAAATCTCTCACCAACCACAAGGAAAATGTTGCGCTAAATGCTAGAAAATTTGTAACAGATATCAGACAGGAGCGTGCAAAGTTTATAAGCTGGTAAGATACGTGTATATGTAATCATATTTTACAAATTGGCAAATATATACACAGAATGTGTGAAAAATTATGGAATTAATTGTTTTAATTTTTTGTATAAGCTATGTATTAATAGTGTTTTTAAACTAATGCACACCTTACAAAAGTATCTGTATTTTATAATCAGAACTATACTAAATTATTTAACCACTTGCGCTGGAAAGTGGTGTTACGCATGTCGTAATGCTTTTGTCGCAAAATCGCCAACGACGTGGTATACACGTCGTCAGGCAATTGTCACAGAAACGACGTGCGTGGCACGTCGACTGAGATTCTTTGCCAGAGCACTGATTCTTATTGCACTGCATAGCGTACAGTTGTCAATATATAACCTATATTCTAAATTAGTTTAGAAGATATAAGTCTTTCTCCGATTTCTCTAAGGCATCGAACATTGTGTGACGCCTCCCAGCGAGTTACACTGGACCGTTCTGGCACACGCGTCTGTGAATTTCTTGCCAGCGCAAGTGGTTAACAAAAGCACACTCTTACACGCATAATTTTGTCGACAATAAAAAAATGACTTTGAGGAACCAATTTCTAATTTCAATGGCCTATTTGTTTATAATTTATCGTTTATAAATGGAGCAATAAAAAAATATGACCGCTTCGAAAGTGAATCGCCGATGATTCGGAATTACCGAACTATTCAGATTTGTATCTTTTAAATTCGCAAACAAATTCGAATCAACTCAGCAGCGATTCGAATTCAAACGATTCGCAAACCTCTAATTATTTTCTCCACATTGTGCGTCAATGTTATACGCGGTGCTGTCCAGTTTCGTAATTTTCTTTCGAGGTACACGCATGGACGTTAAACGGCGGCAGCGATCTTGCATCTCGACAATTAACATGTACGAGACACGCATATGTTAATAAACAGTGCCAATTTGTTAGCGCACCTTCCGTGATTATCACTCGCGAATAAGAACACCGCACACGTATACAACTATTTCCATGTGGCAACTGTAACGAATCGTATCGATACCTATTCTGAGACAAGCCCCGAACGCTACATTCGCCGGGCGCGTTAAAGTCGCCGATCCAGGCGCGACGACTCCCGCGTGAAATTCCTTCCGATATCCGAAGATACGTCGACGATGCAATTGTGACAAACGATTGACTCGCGGAATGCGCGTTGATTCCAAGATCAAGTCAGCATAGTTCCTAACACGTAACGTCTTCGACGAAATCCTCGACTACGAGATCTCCGACGGAATATTTACATCGTACTATGCGACTATCGAGTGTGAACGGCGTTTAAACGACGCAGGCAAGCAACGTGAGTATTTTCAGAAGAATGCGCTAAGCCCTTTTGTACATTTGATCCTACGGTGTTCAAACGGATCGCGTTCTAAATCCACACGTAAATCACAAGCAGCGTTGTACGTATTCAATCCCGATTGCGCTTGGAACACGATGTACGCGATAATCGAGATATTATTAAGGAAATGTGTACGCGTTCGCTAGCATAGATACGTTTTGTATTATAGTTCTATCATAGAGGTATTAATAAATTTGTTTCGATGTTATGCAATACCGTCGTGGTAGTTTGTGCGAGTTACCCGGCGGCGCCGTTTCCTCCGGCCTTCCTTAAAGGTTTATGCGTAGTTCTCGTTTCTGTCGCGACTCGATATTGATTCGCGATATCGCGAGAATCAACGTCGCGGAATGACTATCCGCCACCTCGTGGAGCCACCCTCTCGCATCCTTCCCCCCGTATTTCCCCTGAATTATTTAAGGGCGCTACGTGATTGGCCGACAAATCCGGCCGGTCTCAATAATTTACCAATCATACGCGGTCCTTTGTGTTTTATACGCCGCGTTTCGAATAAATCGCATTGTGTATTCAGGAGAGCGGCATCCAACTCTATTCGGGTGCGAACGCGAACCCTCTACGCTCTATATCCGGCGGTGGGAAGGAAAAAAAGGAGCGAGGAGGAGGAGGAGAAGAAGAAGAAGAAAACGGAAGAGGAAGCGACCGGAGAGAGATCGGCGAAGGGGCGGTCGCGCGATTCGCACGAATTGACTCGAAATTCGGCTGAACATCGCGAATTTATGACGAAGCCGCGAGGAAACGCAATAATCCCCCGACCTCTCTAGCGCGCCGCGAGGATCACAAGTATCGCCAACTCGGGGGTTAAGTTTAATATTTAACGAGCTGGCGATACACCGAGCATCTTTCGAGCATCGTTCAACTTTCCGTAAGATCGAAAGTTCGAAAGAAAACAATTCCGCGATATCCTCGCGATTCAATATGCCCGACGCCTTTTGCGTCGGCATATTTCGACGGCTTCCGCTTGTATAACCGCGTAATGGAAGATGTTGGAAACCGACCGCGACGAACGATCTCCAGGACTCCTCAGGAATCCATAAAATACGCGCCATCCATCGAGGCAATTTGTTCCCCGAGAATTAATGCGACCGCGATGCTTTTTTAATATCGACGTATCTCGACGAGCTTTAGCGGAACGACCGTCGCTGGATAACGGAAGGTGATTTAACGTCACAGGCGAAACTGCTTATCTATAATCCGACGGGCCGGGCGGCCGGTAAGTAAACGAAGCGGGAAACCAGAGAGAAAGAGGAAGAAAGAGAGGAGAAAGAAAGAGAGAGAGAGAGAGGGACGGCCGAGCATTCGATGCAAATTGGCAATTTTTTCTCGTGCGGCTCGCGGTAATCATTGGCAATTAGAGCACGGGACCCCCCCGATAAATGTTATTTATGACCGCGATTATCCGGGGCGCACCTAGCCGCCCGAAGGTTCGCCTAACTACAACCTCCCGACCATCTAATTGGCCGACGATTACTCCTGTTTGTACAAAACGTCGGCGTAAGCGGCACTTTGTTGCGAGCGAGGAGATTCTCCTCCAGCTTTTCAACCGTCCTTGGATCACTTCGACCTTTCTGCCGCGCCACATTCGTCACACGCGGGATGTGTAAATATCGTATCGGTGACAGTGACGGAAGAAAAAAGTTCGAGTGGAGAGACTGTCGGGAGTCGAGTGTTGGGAACGCAAATGTTGCGGTCTTAATTTCGACGAATTCTAAGTCAATTTCGCGAAAGATTTTTAACGGCGCTATACGGAATGCTTTTGAAACGTTTGACACCTACCTGAATATTCTGACGGCTGTAAATTAAATATAGATATTTCGCAGGATATTATTACGAACGTGCAATTACGGTTTGACATTCTGGTACACATAATTTGATATATATACAAATTATACCGGTTTCAACCCCGCCAACGTCGCACAAAAGAAGCGAACGACCAACAGCCGCGATTATCAGTATCTATTTACCCGTCGGAAGTGCGCATCGAATCGCTTTTGCTCTCTCTCTCTCTCTCCCTCCCTCTTGCCGGATCGTTATTCCGTTCGAACTATTCCCCGTGTTTAATCGCCAGCAAATTACCCCGTCGAATCGCAAAACTCCCCGCAGCTACGAGCAACTTGGGAAGCGAGCGTCATTATCTGCGAGCTAACAATTTTTCCAGGCGCCCTTTCTTCGCAGCGGGAAAAAAGGGACGGAGTGTGTAACGTCGCGGCGGGCTTACGTAAATCACGCAAATCACGTATCGCGCACAGAAGGACCGAGAGGGAGGAGGTGGGAGTCTCTTTTCCGCGCGCTTGGTCCTCTGAAACAATATTATTACTAAAAGCCGCGCTTCTCTTTCTCTCTCCCTTTCGTCCGAGCTGCTTCTCGCGGCGCCGTCGCCGCCGCGCGAAGAGAAATGGCGGTGAGCGCGGGTGGTCCGGCGACGGAGGAGCGATTAATTAAAAGAGCAAAAACTGTTTTCATAAAATTCATTTGCGGAAATATGCGCCGACTGAAATAATATCCGGCCGATGGGAACGCGTGTCCCGTTCCGGCCGCTCGGCGGTGCGCGCGCGCGCGCGCGCGACGCAGCCGCGTCGCGTCCGCGTATAAAAAAGCGAGGCGAATAAAAATGAAGGCCGAGCGATGCGAAAGTTTTCACATTTTTTGCACCCGCTATGTGCGGCCAGTTTACCGGGGGGTGTGTGCGTGAGCGAGACACGTCGAGTTCGGTCGCTTGAGCTTTAAGTCGGCTGCACGTGAAAAGCAGCGCTGATATTAAAGTTTGTTTCTGAGTCCGGTTTGCCCGCTGCTGCTGAGAAGGACATCGATCGGTTTCACGATTTTCGCTCACCGACGCCTATCGGCGGAACGTAAGAACGTTATCTGTAAATCAAAGTAGGATTAAGTCGCGCCTCGATACGATAAATTTGTGAAAAAACGTCAAACGATAAATTCGCACGTGTAAATGAAAGGAGGAGACGACGTAAAAGCGGAGAGATTTTCGTATCCCCCGGTTGCCCGTTTCACCGTTAACAGGAATAATGCCGGCTTGTAACCGCGCGATGTTGCGCGGTAATTTCGCGTGTGATCGGTAACGTGCATTGTTGGCTCAGTTCCCACGCAACAAAGCGCAGATACGCTTCTGCACATACTTTCGAACGTGCGCGCGCGCGCGTGCACTCTCATAACGTGATCATTCATCTAACGGACTGAATGAAAAATGTATAGTTTGCAGCGCGCCGCGGTGAGTCTATAGAAGCTGTGAATGAAAAGTCTACGCTTAAAGTGCCAATAACTGCGTCCCTATATGCGCATCCGTCTGCGTTTATCGAGCGTTAAAATAACCACCTATCCGCCGCAACGGAATGCGGCCTCGTATGTGCGAAGTAGTTCGCGCCGACTCGCGGATTGGAGCTCGCTAATGATAATATCGAGCTGATACCGATATCACAATAATGATTCTGCGTTCGTGCGAGTATAAGCATGATGAGATACGTGATAACGAGTCAAAAATTAAAATTCATCGCACATCAGTCGACGAATATACATGAACGTTTCATTTCAAATAACATATAAATAAGTAAATTATCGATGGATTGTAATTCCTTCATTTCCATAATAACGAAGCATTGTTTTCGAGATAAATGGTCCGAGTGTAAAGAACGTGAATAAATTTGATTGGCGGATTTTGCAGGGTTAATGTGGAAGCGAAATTTCGGCTAGGGTGGAATTGTGAATAAAGTACAGAATGGTACAAGAAACAGCGTCGATAGTTTATCCTGAGATATTCGATCGATAACTCGCGTCCCGAAAGCAGCTCTCTCTCTCTCTCTCTTCTCGCATCGCATCGCTCCATTCACTCGTAAAAATCTTTCCGCGTCTTTCTGAATCCCGAGTTCTTTCTCGCTCCGGCATCCCTCTCGCGACCGCTTCTCGGCCCATCATTTCGCCGAGTGGCGCAGCGCTACGTGATTTAAGCGGGCGTAAAAACGGCCGTTAAAAAACAAGAAAGCTCCTTAACTCCCGCTTTGATTGGCCAACTCGGTTTATTAAAACGTCTCGCGCGACACCGGCCGCCCTCCCTTCCCTTTCTTTTTTTCCTTCTTTCCGCCTTTTCTGCGTCCGCCCTCGCGCGTTCGCGACATTAACTTCTCGAATGTCCGCCAAGGCCCGTATTATTTTGTTGCCTTCTTCCTCAGGCGGGTCTGCCCTTTTCTTCACTCTGGATTTTACTGCTCCTTCGAGCGGTCTCCGACCCACGCGATACCGCAAGGCACATTCGACCCTTTCGTTAATGACACTTTCCCGAAACTGTGAGGACGCGAATTTATCTTCGCGAGCTCGTTAACGGCCGTATTATAAGCGACCGTCCGACGGTAGTCGAAACAATGTTGACGGGGGTATCTTAATGAATACTCCCGATTGCCGGATGGTCACGCCTTAGTAACTGCGAAGATCGTGCTTGCTTAATCGTACGTAATATTTATCAGTGAAGAAGCTAGAAAAGCTGCGTGCAAACAAAGTAGCGAGGCAACGTTTAAAAACGCTAAAAGACGAGACGTATCCCGCGAATATGTAAATTCATCCATTATCTAATTGATAACAGCGAAGATATAGCTATTCTTTTTTCGGGTTATCACTGCGGCTTCATAATTTCCTTAGCGTTTCTCGAGTTTATATGTAATTAGCATATCTCGGCGGTATCAGCCGGCATCACGCGACATTTTAACTTATATATTCAAGTTTCTCACTTACAATTTACATAGCGCGCGATTTAATCTCGGCCCGTGCGTCGCGCGGAATTTCATGACTATTCAACGAATTTCTACATAGAAACCGACGGTTGTACGAGTGCTATTTTTTACTTTGACGAATTGTGGTCGCGTCAACCGCGTAATCGCATGAGCAGAAGTCACGTTTTACAAAAGATATCCCTACCCCGTGCGAATTTGCGCTTCGTCTCCTCTCGCTCTACGTCTCTCGCTCTTTCTTCCACCCTCTCCTCCCTCGTCATGTCCCTCTCCTCTGTAATATTAATTAATAAGGCAACTTCCGTCGGACGAGATACTTGCTGCTAATTAAGAAATACCTACCGCGCGCTCTTTTCCAGCGCCAGGGCGAGGAGGTGGAAAAATAAGAGGTAGAAATTCCACGCTGCTCTGGCACCCTTGAAACGAGGTAAACTTAATCCTCGGCCAAGTTAAACCAACTGCTAAGCTTTTCATTATGCCAACAGCGAGCGAAGAGGGAAGGAAGAACAGAACTCGGTTGCGGGGCACCGCTTTTCGTTAATGCCGGGGAACCTCGCACTGATATCGCGACTTTCGCTATCGGGAAACGCAATTTTACACGCTGTGTTTATGGGCGAAAGGGCACAGGCATGTACGAAGTACCGTCGGCGTTCCTCTTAAAACGAGACTGCGAGCTGTTCGTCTAAAAAGAAAGCGATCTTTGGATCTGTTTTCTATGGCTGCACTTGCACTGGTTCTCTTTTTCTTCTCTTTTGCGAGGTTTGATGGGAAAGAGAGGAAAAAAGAAATAGTGCAGCAGAAAACAGATCTATTGTATCCAAAAGGATACTTCAAGTACGACAAGTGTCTGTACACTGAAAAAAGAAGAATTCTGCCGCAATTATTTATATTTACATATATATAAAATAGCGAATTATAGTGCTAATGTATGATGTTGGATAGGTCAATGCAGCCAACGTGCAAAAGTAGTAAGTAGACATCAGGCAACTTCTTAACCGCGGTAGCCTTACCAGCTAGGTTGGTCAGACAGTTGACTAAATTAGCTAATTTCTCGAGTATCTTCGAATGCGTCCCGAAGGACTATGAATTAGTAATCGGCGGAAACAATTGCCTATTTCTGATACGCTTAATATATCAATATTTGATCATTTATCTATCATGGCAGACGAGTGGAAGGTTAGTAAATTATTAGTATTTGGAAAAAAGCTGCTGCTTATTTTCAACTATTGGTTCTTAAATCAGAAGTGAGCTAACTGAGCATCAAACGAGATAAGCAGATAGCTTGCGCAATCAGACAAAACGGTCGTAGCAATACGCATAGCCCGGTGAACACCAACTAACAGTAACATAACATCCATGTTATAACTTCCTACCCAACAATATAAGTACAACATTACGCCCGTATTATGTAACAATTGCATTGTTGAGTGGGAAATTATAACATTAATGTTACTGTTAGTTGGTGTTTACTGGAAGAATGGCCGTCAATTAGGAGTCAGTTTGCTGGAGCAGCCAACCAGTAGGCCGTCGCGCGGGAATTATTTGGCTGGAGCAACAAATTAACAAGATGCCATAAAATAAGCAGTTGGTTGGAGCAGCTAAGTTACGCATTAACACCAGCGAAGTTCGTATCAGGCTTGAAAATTGTAGTCAACAAAAAAAGTTATGCCATATTTCACCATAAGTTAGTTAAAGTACACGTAGACAATTTCAGCTTACAACAGCAATTCCCTCCTTTCAGTATACACTGAGAAAAAGATTTCTTCAAATTTAATAAATTTTATTGCATCCAAACAAATTTCATCATTGGCGTGGCTCCAAAAAAACGAGTGTTTTGATTAATAAATACGATTGTCAGACTTTTCAACGAATATGTATCTTTACCATAAATAAAAAATCTGTTTGAAACGAAAGAACAATTTTCTTATAAAGAAATTATTTGTTTCATTTTACATATTTATTGTACCAAAATAATATTTAATTTGGTTAAAAGATATTATTTCAAATAGTAGCGTTCTTTCTGTTAAATAATAGAGTTTTCTTGAATGAGACAATAAAATTTGTACTCGAACAAGTAATATTTTGCATAAGTACATGTTGTTTCCTATGAATGAATTTAAATGAAATAAATAAAAATATAATATTAAATCTGAAGAAACGATTATCTCTGCGTAGGATGGACCAAGTGTGAGAAGAATAGTCAAGAATGAAAGGAAATAGAACGGGTGAATATAGCAGCGAGAGATCACGGATTCGATGCGATCCGTTCTCACGGCGATCGAAGGATACATCGGCGAGAGCGATATCGCGCCGTTTCGCCGGCGTGAGATTTCCCGCGAGCGAGATTACGAGCGCGCGCGCTTAGGGTTACTCGCCTAAGGACCGGCATAATTCCAGGGCGCGGCGGAACAGTTTCTAGGAAGCTCGATGCCTCCCAAGAGTGCCCTCGACGAGTGTTTTTCCGTGATGAGGGCGAGGGATCGGGGAAAAAGCACCGTCGTCGCCGCGCGGAACTTCGGATTCGCGCGGCGACGGGCGCGCGGAGGTGGTGAAGGCGACGAAAAGTTTTACGAGCGCGCCAGGCGGCCCGGCGGCTGGTTTGAATTGCATCAATTAAAAAAAGCCGTTCCGCAAAAATTCCATAACGCCGCGTCCCGTCGCTCGCGCGGGGGCGGGTGGTGGCCGACCGTTCCGCGTCAAATGTCCGGCTGCGCGAGCTCTCGTCGCTTTTCCGCGCATTTCCGGCGGCGGTAAAGCCCTTTTATTCGTTCGCGCCCCCGTTTTGTCGCGCGGCCCGATAACGACCGGCTGCCGCGCGCAACTTAGGCATTGGTAATTAATCCGCGCGTCGCCCGGCTATTATTAATTGACTCGGGCCCGTTAAATGAATTTTACCGCGAAAATACCGAATAAATTTTAGTCCGTTTATATAGCGGCGAGATTTGCGTGTGTGTGGACGTACGTGTGCGCACGAATCGCTCGCTCGCGTGTCGGCAACGTTAGATCGATCGCGCTGACGTATTCGAGGAATTTATTAGCAGATTTCAGTAAGGATTCCCGTTACTTTGTACAGTTCCTGGACGGAAAAGGGGGGGGGGGCAAGTGGCGATCCTTCGTGACGATCTCTCGTAGTCGATACTTATTGTTCGTCGGCTATAGAAAGGCGAGTATAACAACGGTGCACGTGCGCGATAGTACGCACACGTAAGCGGAAGTCAAAGCATGCGAACTATCTTTTCATTTTGCTTTGTCCCGCGTGGGACGGGATATGTATATCTATATATGTATATATATGTGGATATGTGTATGTAAATACATATGAAAATATGTGGAAAGGGTCGTCTATCTTGCGCGAGGGTAGCGAGGAAACGTCGTCACTCGGACAAACAATTTCCCTGCGACTGTTACTTCGCGCTCGTGTTTCCGCGGCAGAAGGGGGGAGGTGAATTTAAAAAGGACGTCGGAAAATCAACGACGACGACAAGACTCCGCCTGGAGGATCGCGTTCCGCGATCTCACGGTAAGCGACGTCGAGGGATAGAAGAGCGACAAATATCAGCAACTCTTCGAAACAATGAAAAGGACTCTCGCTGCGTTCGACACAATGTGCCTCTCCTCTCTTTTATCGCGGTGATATTCGAAATATTTCGCTCGACGGGAGATGGAAACTGGAACCTCGAGCTTTCAAACGAAGCTGGAGGCACGAGGTCGACTTTCCGACGCGGGGTTATCGGTAACTTCGCAACCCGCCGTCTTTTATGCGATTTTCGCGCGAAAAGAAAGCGACGAAAGTGACTTATTCACGGCAAAGGGCTGAAACATCGAGCCCGAAGAAAGCGGTTTCCGAGTTGACCGGGACGTTTCCGTAGAAAGCAATTTGATTAGCTCGAGTCGCAAGATCGGAGTAATCTCGGACAGAACTGAGCGAACAAATACCATTTAATTGCTTTATGGCCTTTCGCGAAAGGGAAAGAATTTCGAACCGCGTCGCGAAAGGCGCTCGGGGAAGTTCAAAGGCTTCGACGCGAGAAAGATGGAGGAAACCTTTGAAAAATCACGGGGCAAAAGTTACCCGTTACCTATCCTCATCACCCTCTTCTCCCCCTTTCCTTTCCCAGCGAAGAGTGAGCACTTTTCAATCGCACATAACTCAATTTGGAAGTAAAACACTTAACCGTTACCGGAGGGAAAGGAATACGTGAGAGGAGAAAATACATTATCGAGGGAAAACACCTGTATTGGCGCAACGATGGTGTGTGTGTGTGTGTGTAAGAGACGTAAAAATATCAGCTCGAAATTGCGAGCTAAGAGGAAGAAATCAAGGGAATAATCTCGAAAGCAAGTTAATTTAAGTATAAATCGTGATGCAATAACGCAAGTGGTACGTTAGAACGAACGCTCGCGAACGAGCGACGTAATCGAGTTTAATCTTGGCTCTGTTGCTTTATCCAATTTCGAGTCAAGACGTAGTCAATACCGGTCAATCTTTCACGGCAATTAGCTTAGGAATTTGGAGCTGAGATCCACGTAGGGCGCGAGGATGGCAAGAATAATCACGTACATAAATCTCATTCGTTAATCGAATCGCGGGCTTAATTCGAGAATTTACGACATCCCCCGGCGAATCTCCTTGCGACTCGCGGTCTCTCGGATATTCGCATAAATGACGACGGAGGATCACGTTAGTCGCGCGTTTTTGCGCGTTGCGCGCCCGCGGCTTAAAATAACGAAGTCCCAACTACACGCTCGCGAGCGTGTCTATGCGAGCGAGATATGCGAGATCTTCGCGATTTTATTACGTGGAACCTCGCAAGCTCAAATTTAGCTGTTCTTTGCCCGTCACTCGGCTCCTTAGCGCGACAGACTCGCGGCTACTCAACGACGACGTCTCTCTTAAGAGGTAACACACCGCACGAAGGGTGGAAGAGGATGGGAGGACGATTCTTCCGCGGGAGTCCTCGAATGAATCGAGCAATCTTGAGGTCCTTTGTTTTCGAGAACTGCCACTTGTAAATATAATTACCCCTCCGTACCCGCTTTCTCTCTCTCTCTCTCTCTCTTCGGCTCACTACACCCCGTGTCCGTCTTCGTCCCTCCCGTAGTCTCTACTCTTTCTCTCTCCCTCTTTCTCTCTACTCCGCCGCTGTCTCTAATTTGATTCCGCGGTTGTTTTCACCCACCTCCCCCTCCCANCGTTCCGTTCTGTTCTGGGCGCTTCGCCCACGCATTGTCTCTTGTCTCTTCATTCAAATTACCCTCCGCTTTCCCATTCTCGCGCTCGCCGCCGTCGTGGCCCCTTCCCTCCCTCGTTCCGCCTTCCGCGCCTGTCTCTACTCCTAACCGGGCGCCCACCAGCGCCCGGCAGTTTTCCCCTTATTGTTGCGGTTTTATTGAATCCGCTGTGCATTGTCTGCGTGCGAGCGAGACGCGGCTGTTGTTCAAAGAAAATTGGCGCGCGATTCGAAAACGCGCGCCCTCGGCTGCGTCCGCCATTCTCGCCCTTTGCCGCGCTTTTCTGTTCATCTTCCAGCCCAGTCGCGGCCCGCTCGCGAGTCGGGTTTCACGGCTGCGTAAATACTGTGAAAAGATCAGCGACGTTACGTTAACGTCGTTGTACCTTTCGGTTTGAGTCGTGCCGTTGCGCGGAATCAACGCGTGTACGCGTGGCCTTTCACGTAAGACCCACCTACCGGCGAAATCGCAGGGCAGGAACGAGTTACCTTTTATGAGATCGTCCACAACGATCACGGGAAGTAAAATGTGATTGCAAGATAAATTTAATTGTGAACGAGAACAATACCGCGGCTAATCTGAGATTCTTCAAGAAAGCAGATGATTCGTTAATTATTCCCTTTTCATCTATTTGCCCATTAATTATTCAATATTCAACGTTCATAAGATCGTAAGGAAATTGCGGGGGAACGACATTTACATACTATATTAAATTCCGCATGATTGTACGAAAACTCTTTTACTACAAAGAGCACCTTTTACAGTTTCGCGAAATACACGAATGAAATCTTCACAAAAGCGCAGAACAAAATGTGTCGCGAGCCGTGTTTGAATCTCCGCTACGCTGAGAATCCATAAGTTCGTTTCGGAGCAGCAGGGGGGAGGGAGGGGTTGGAAAAAAGGGCGCTTAATAGCCGTCAGCCTCGTGGCTGTTGACTCGTGTAATGAAAATCAAGAGTAATCGAGAGGGCGATGGCTTTTGTCGGGGACGCATGAATTTCGACGGACGACCATTAATTATTCGAAATTAAATATCCTTCGCTGGCTTTAATTAAAATGTTTACGATACCGTTCGACCGGCTTATCAACGACATTTCGCACTGTTGATATATTAAAAAGAGGCGAATTAATTCATTCGCGAGAGTGCGAGCTAATATTTTTTTTTTTACTCGAATGCTCGAAATGCAGCGTCGCGATCGCGGAAAAATGCATTTCGCCATAAAAGCTACACGATCGGCTGTGTTACACCGAAATCCGGGGTAACGTCTCGTCGAGAATAATCCATCGAGAATCCCCCCGTCGATTTCTCGTCCCGAAATCGCCTAATGCAATTACCCGCGGCCTCGATAATATTTCCGTAATTAAAATTCCGTCCTCCCTCTCTCTCTCTCCCTCTGCCGCGAGTCGGTACGTCCTTCAGTCTTCACCACCGCTGACTCTTGCGAGCAAACGATTCTTGTTTGTCTTGCAAACAAAGGGTTTCTCGCGAGGGTCGGAGAGACGTCGAGGGAAGCGACGCCCGGCGTAAGTAGGAGACAGGGATGAAAACACGCGGAGGTAGAAAGGAGGCGCGGTGGAAAACAGGGGCAGAATTATTACATCTTTTGTCCGAAGGCTCGAATCGCCCCGTTTGCGGAATTGCGCGATCGCGATTCAGCCGCGATTGCGGACGCGACGCGGGTCGCCGAGGTCTTTGTTGGTTTTGACTAATTTCCACCGAGTAATCCGCCTCAATTTGGATATCCTCTCGCGAACGTCTCGTGGCTGTTCGCTGAAACTGAACACGATATATTTTTTATCACCGCGAATGTTTTATGGAAGTTCTCACGCGAAACCGCTAAACAGATCGAACTACTCTCTAAAATGCAATCAGCGTATTATTACTGAGAAGTTAATAGTCACTAGTGATTATAGTTAGAAATATAACAATGCAAATTAGTAAAATTTCGCTGCAAATATCTGTTAATAGCAGCAACAGTTTCCATCGGGGAAATCTAACTGCAGAAGCAATGGAAAAAGATATTATCTATTACTTCTTTTTTATTATCTTAATCTCACTTTTAAGATATTATCAGTGATTTTGCTTGGAATATTTTTAATTATGTTTAATTGATTTAATTTATATCGTATTTGAAGAACACTTATCCTGATGGGACTCGAAGTCGAAACCTCTAACTCTACTACCATATGAACTACGACAAATATAACATAAAGAATGCATATACGATGTGTACACATACGTTTCCGCTACGGGACGTGTAACAACGATTTTCAATCAATCTTTTATTGGCCAAAATCAATGAAATATATAAGAAGTAAGACAAAAAGGCTAAGTGAAAGAGTTTTCCACTAAAAATTAGTGAATACTCACTGATTATCGGTAGAATACTGTTTCACTGATTGAATTAGTGGCATTTTCACTGATTCAATTTCAGAGAATAAGCAATTCTTAATTTTATATCTTCATATTGGAATATATATAATCTTGCACTTTTTCGTAAGTAGATTATGAGTTCAATAAAATCATAATTTACGGCGTTTCGATAGTTATCGTATGCTGTAAACGCGAAAAATCACATCGCACACCTCCCGATTTACTTTTGTCTTTGGCATCCCTCCGTCGGACAATTAAACCAAGGATTCGCGTGATATAGTGAACTTTAAAATTTAATGCCTATTTGATGCTGGCTGCACGGTCTACTCGCGATCTACCCCTTCGGGCGAGTTTAATTCTTGTAGGTCCCATCGGTGACTTTATCGCGAGAAATTGCCACGCTCCGGAAACCGTCGTTACAGCATCGTTACCGTAAGAACTTACTGCGGGCATTGTTACGGCTAATGGTACCGAACTTGGTTAACTTTCAGTTTTACCGCCGATTCGGATTAAGAATTTATGATAACGACTGGTTCTCGGTCTATTATCCACCGTGAAGGGACGAGCGAGACGTTTTCCAGTGTAGCGCATTCATTATGACACCCGAACGCTTGTTTTTCCGTCTATGAGAACGTTACATCATGTTACATGGCGCCGTTCTTTATGCAGTGTAAGCGATTTCGTGCAGAAATTGATATAGACGACGGAACAAACACGGCGTCGCGTATCCGTTGCCGGGATGCGACGCAATAAATTACGAAGCATTAGGGCCCTATCACATGTATCGAAAAGTTTTCAAAAAAAAAAGTAGAGCAATTGAAAGAGATTATTTCGTAAAGTTGGTTTCAAATAATTCTCAATCCATCGAAGTTTCAATATAAACAATTAAATATAGAGAAATTTTGATATTCTGTTTCCTTACACGGAAACGGAGAAAACTTAATTTGCTGTTATAGCAAAACCACATCGTTACTATTGCATATTCGTTGCGATAAAATTTAACTGGCATAACCAAATTAACAAATTTCTCGTTATTATTAGAGCGGAAATAGTTTTGTTGCCAGGCTAGAAAATATTCTGCTGAGTGAATTGGTTTTTAGGACGAGTTAATTTATTGTTAGAACAAAACAGTGTTTTCCTATTTTACCGTTAGTTTTTACGGCCAAATAATTTGTAGATTCAGCAAAATAATCCAGCGAATGGCGATTAGTACTCCTAACAAATCGTCTTGCTGTCCACATAATGATAACTGACAGATTTTGCCACGACAGAATAAAATTTGCTGCGCCAGTAAGAATTAGTTTTCTCCGTGAGCCTTTAATTTCTCCCCGTCCATCTCGCGATACAGCGTGATACAGCTTTAGTAGCGTTCGGAGGAAACAGAACACCGCGACCGAAGGAGATGCGAGTCTCGTGTGTCATCTAATCCGGAGGAGGAACAGGCAATTGCATTAACGAAGAAACATGGCGCGACAGGAGCGAACGCGCGCTCAGGCGATCAGGCCAGAAGTTATAACTCCACTCGACTCTCTATTTTTATCCCCCCCCCCCTTCCTGCCCCGACATCCCAATCCGAAAGTACACCCGTGGCGTGGCAACTTCTTCGCAGTCGGCTAACTTCTGCTAATAATGGCGAGACATTAATTTCGTGCGATTGGGCCCGGCGGACGGCCGCGACAAAGGCAACAAACGGGATAGGAGGGCAGGGAGGAGGGGAAGAGTCGCTCGAGATGATCCTCTCTCGTTTTCTCCTTCGCGGCAGATCCTTCGCGCGAGTCCTCCTTCGTTCGAGCATTCGAATTCTCTCTAAAATGAGACGACAGAGCGAGAGAATAAGAGAGAGAGAGAGAAAGAGAGGAGGGAAAACGAGAGAATGCGAGATACGCCGTTTTAACCCTTCTTCTTTACACCACGGCCGTATAATCCTTCCCTCTCCTCGGAGCGGTCGGTATAATCGCGCCACACTGCTGTTCCCGTGGGAGCCGTTGCTCCCGACACGATTCTCCGAAGGACGAAACGACGAAAAGTTTAATGAGTCCGCCTACCGCGCGTTCTCGACCGCTAAGATTGCCCCCGCCGTCGTCGTTCCCTCATGATCCTGATTTGCGAGGATCGCGAGAGGCGCGATTCCCTCGTCCGAGGACGATTCTCTGTGACAAGATCTAAGAACCTGCACGCTTTCCGCATTTTCCACGTTGTCTCGCGTCATTAATATTATATTATCAGTTTTACCGTGATTTCGCGCGTTTTAAAGGAATCGATTAACGAGACGCGTCATAGCGGTCCACATACAGCGGAGTTGAATTGATTGATTAGATCGAAGGTAATCATCAATCACCCGCGTTTGCCACACACGGCCGCCCGCGGCACAATTATGTCGGATGCATCCTGCAGTCCACCGCGGATCGAAACCGGGCGAGGAACAACAGGAGACGGTGAGAGGCTACGCATACGCGAAGATCTCGCGACATTTCGCAGCGCAAGCGCCACTAGACGCTAATGGGCCGTCTTAAATATGTAAGGGTAGTTCTGCCCACCGGGTGCGGGTAACAATAAACCCACACTTAAGACATACTTCGAGACACAATGCCAAGTCGCACCCTCGGCGCTAACGATCTCACCTACGAGCCTCGCGTCGCGTTTCTCGCATCTGCATCGTACTGCAAACAGCCTAATAAGAGCGCGAAATTATTTTCAGTAGAACTCAAATCCCAGCCTAGACGTACTTCTATTTATGATTTGGTCACTTAACCCCTCGATCGAATTATGGGTCAGACAAACCCAATGAAGTGTTTGAAGAGCTATAGTGAAGAGAGAAGTGCGTGATCTATGAATTCTCCACGCCCGAAAAATGGTTAAAAGACCGTTCTGTCCGTTAGATATGGTGCGGATCTGATAAGCCGATTAATGCGTATTTGGAAGCCATTCGAATTTGACGCAGAGTCAATTAAATTCATACATTTCTGAGCGGACTGTATGTAATTTGACGTCACAAGTGAATTAATTTTTTTGCTGAAAATTTGTACGTGAACGTAAGTAAATATTGTGATTACGTGTATTCCTTTTTTGAAAAATTATAAATAAAAGTATTATATTAGGGTCGGATGACGTGTAACCTATGCGAGCGCGTTCTGTAAAGCGCGATTTTTATTATAAATATTTTATTACATTTACAAATAAAAATAAATTTTATTACATTTTTAAACAGTGCGTATTATCATTTTACAAATAAAATGTAAACTATTTTCGATACTTTCAGAAATATCTTTTTTCCATAAAAAAAGACACCTATTTTCGCCACTTCAAAATATCCTCTTTCCAATGATCCAAAAAAAATTTAATTTTCGAACGCGCGTTAGAATGTTTGCTACTAGAACTATCTTTCAGTTTCACCATCCTACAGTTGCAGATCATAATAAGTAAAGTAAAACGTTAGTATTCGCGAGACCACTGTCTAAATTTGAATTTTTCTCAATGACTTAAAATTTAATTTCCTATAAATGTCTAGTTAAACATTAAAGTAGAAAAGTTGCGCTTTATTCTACAATTCTGCTTTTTTCCTTTTACAGTTTCTCAGATATGGAATTTAGAAAATTGCACCGGTTTAATGTGACCTTGTTTGCGGTGGGGGCGACTTTTTGGAGGTGTCTGATCGAAGGATTAAAGAGATCGATTTTCATCATTCGTCGAATGATCGGTAATCATGTTGGAAGTGCGTCAACGTGTAACACACGTGCCCAGGTGATGAGTGCCGACGACATACGTTTTCCTTCTGTGCGAACGATACGAGCCCCGGCACGACGTCATAAAAGCTAACAATGATGGAAATATTAGTTCTTAAAGGCGCGCGGGGTGTCGTTAACGGCTCTGTCGCGCCTTCTCCCGTTAAAGCCACGTTAAGGCTGCGTCGCGAGGAATTGCCTCCCTGGGCGCCCGTCGAATTTCTTTACAAATTTTCCGTGCCTCGCGTCTCTCTCTCTCTCTCTCTCTTCTCCCCTCTTTCTTCATCGCGCGCGCACGATACGAGCTGCAGTTATAACTTCCTATAACTTCACTTCCCATTGTAGTATCGTGGCGAGTTGGCGGGGAAAGGAGCGCGAATGGACTTCGCTTTTCGAAGTTACGTCTTAATCACGTCGTTCGCCCTTTCTGAGTGCCACGGGTGCACGTTTCCAGGTTATAAGCGCGAAAATACGCACGTAAGGCTATAAAGAGAGAAGTGAAATCCGATGAAAATGACAAGACTGTCGGATTTTATAAAGTGCGCATATATAAATAAGGTGAGCCGCAACTTTTGATCTTAAGACGGATTCTCGGGTAAATCTCGAAGTCGATTATTTTCTTCGTGAAAATGTCGCAATACCGGTAATCTCCGAATGCAAAGAAATGTAGAGTTTTTCGTGAAGAAAATTCCAGGCGAATGAACAGACAGCAAAATCATATTATTCGTTTAATTTCAAGTAAACCGGTAAATATTCCCTGAACAATTTTAGCGCGATAATTTATCGATATTGAATTTTCTTGAAAGACCGGCAAGAAAAGTCGCAGTCGTTGGCAAATAATTACAGTAAACGCGAGGCGGAACATTTCTTTCTCGTATATAAACGAAACCTCTCGGGATATCCTTAAAGTCGAGCTCCGTTCGTCCGCGGCCGATAACGCCGGACCATTATAAATTTAAGCGCTTTTAGCGAAAGCTACGTCAGGTCACAGCCGTTTCGCACGCAAGCTGCACTTTGCATGCCGCATTCCGGACGGCTTGCCACCCTTGTTTGAGCTGGCCGAATGGTGTTGCGCTCAAAGTCCGAATGCATAATTAATCGGGTTATCAATTAAAGGCGCACCGGCGATTCGTAACCGCTCTCTATGACCATCGACTCCTCGATTATCGACTTGCCGTAATGTGCATTGGTATAAATAACCGATTCACGCTGGCACTAATTAATAAGCAATTAAATTCGACTAATTTCGGATCAATGCGTAGTTAAAATAAATTTGACAATTGCGTTGAAACTTTTATGCTCCAACGTTAAATACACATATTTCTCTCTTTCCCTCTCTGTCTCTCTCTCTCAATAATCTAATCTTAGATTCAATTTTTGATAAAGTAACACTCGTCCCGAATCATCAAACTAAAAGATGAGTTCTGCATTTTAAAAAATATTAATTTTAACCGTTTGCATGAGAGAGAATTACATTTTCAATCATTTATTACACAAAAATTATATTGATACTATGATATTGATACAATTACCGTTATTACCGGTTTGGTTTCTAATATTGTTAAAATATATCGATACGGGACATTTTCTCTGTATACAGTAATGCGATGCGTATTTATATTGCAGCAAAAATTATTCGATTCGCCATCGGGCAATAATCCAAAATATACATATACAATGCCGCGTAACCCAATGCGTTTATATGTAAAGATTAAATTATTAATTGATCTGTTGTACTTCGTATGGCCTATTATAACATTTGACAGGTAATAAAGAGTAATAATAATCATGGCGTAGCGAACCAAACAACAGATAATCCGAAATAAATCCACAATCGACATTAATTCTTGCTCTACAAAAATATTTGTATCGCTTTCCGATGGCTTCCGAAAATTTACATAAATTATGAACGGGAATTATATTGTCATGGAAACGTGATCTCTAGTAACTAAGTACGGAAGAAAGATGTTGCATTTAGGGACAGTAAGGATCAAATACGTACGACATAAAAAATAGAATTCTTCTATAAAACTTAAATAAAGCAGGAGTACATATACTTAACTCATTCTAACAGAAGAAGAGCAAATATACGAAAACGTAGCTGATAATATACGATGAATAATTGTTGAAGTCATTCTTAAGTCATTCTTAAGATAATGACAGAGACAGACTTATGTGTAATGATGAGAAGCGAATTTCGTGTGAAACACGCCAAAAATAAAGAATATACATCTAATATATTCAATATATACAATATTTCAGAAAAAGAAAATCACCGAGGAGCGGAAACTGGTGCGAACGGACAATCGAAAATTATGATTAATGATAATTGAATTACTTACTGATTTTTCCACGATACCTCCTGTTCGTCAGTCACTGTGTCGATCCGAGCATCTACTTACCGTTGCACATACTCACTTGAAATATATTTCATACACACTCACTTGTCACTCACGCACTACGCGGATGCAAATCGATCGGCGAAATACACAGCTAATAATGATATCGCTGTTATTTACCAGCTAAGAACCGACGCGCCATATTGAAATCACATGTATGTATGTACACTTTCGTGCACTTTCTATGGCGTTCGTTACAATTCGAAACTAAAGACGAAACGAGACAGATTTAGGATGGAGTGAGAAACATTGAAGGACGCCACTCTAACTTCACGTCGGTGCGCAAGTCGTCGTGACTGACGCGCCGTGTGATCGTCGTAGTCACGTTAATTAGCTCGCGGAATCGTCATTAGTCGTATTTCTCCAGTCGATTAGCCGATTATACGAGTGCACGCGCAACATGTAAGTGATTAGTCACTGCAAATAAGTGTGTGATAAGTGAATAACGAGTGAACAGAACAACGACAAGTGAATGCTTGAAGTATCGCAGTAACCGACAGGAATAATGGTGTCTTGGTGACGAATCATTCGGTGAGTAATTGAGTTATAATTGGTCTCAGCTTTCGGCCGTCTGTTTGCATTCGTTCTCGTTTTTCTTAATTACGGCTCCGAGATATCACATCAATGCTAACCCTTAAACCAAAACATCCGTCTGTTAGACGCATACAGCTTCCATTCTTGTCAATATTTTCGATACTGACAAATTATAAATATTATTAAAAAAATCTTCTGATGTGTTTTGGTTTCTCCCCCGAAAGGATTAGACTGCCAAAATAAATATTACGGTTAAAGTTATGGCCTTGTAACGAGAATAGCCGTCTCTCAGACGGATGTTCCTAGAGTTCACTTGAAAAATTGTGTTCCTTCAGGTTGAAGGGTTAAAATATATATGCGTAAACATTCGTTCGTCCTCTAGAAATCTTTTGGTATTCGAACACGATTGCGAATAAGTTCGAAAACATGATGTTGAAAGTCGCGCTCTCCACTGACGCGCCCTCTCGTGTGACGCCAATGTCGATATTGCAAGGTCAGATACCGACGTAGGATACAGAAACGACGTGATTATTTAATGAGGTAGCGGACTTACCGACGAGCAATTTTATTAAATGATGAGGTTAAGTCGGAAACACGCGAGGATAAAATATTTGTATACTTTTTCTCGAGAAATTCAATAATCTTATCATCGACAATCTTATTCGTATCTTTATATCGGGTATTTTAAAACTTATAGTTGTTTGTATATCTTTTTCTTGTATACATCTAGTTCGCATATATGACAACATAGAAAACATATAACTTAGTCTACAATGTGCTCTTTGCGTTTTATTTTTTGTTCTTTATCTTTCTTCTGTAAGAACTTCTGCTTACTTATGGAAAAGAAATAAAGAGCAAGAAACAAGACGCGAAGAGCAACATTGTACATCAGGCTTAATGTTTCAAATCTGGACAAGACGTCTTATGTTCTGCTTTCACATATGAAAAAGTTCCTCGTGCGAGAAGACCATCAAAGATTTTTCAGACCTCTTCAAGATATTTTTAAGATGTTTTGATACGTTTTAATATTCTCTGAGATCAGATTAGTATTGAGCGATAAATTTTATCTCGTGCGTCATCCATCGAAGTAAACATTAAAATTAGATTAACTGTAGCACTTTGGGTTGATATCTTGATGATAAAACGACTAAATAATAATGACGGTCGTGTTTATTTTTCCTCCACTGACTAATATTCTTGTTAATTATTTTGCTCATAAATTAAAAGAGTATAGGTAATATTCTCGATTAACCAAACTATCAATTTTTATATCATTCCGAGATAATATAATCGAGAAAATATAATATAAGCTTGTTTTCGAATTATCGCAGCATATAAGGGCAGGATAATATATATTGGCGGCAATAAAATACAACGGATTTAAATAAATTCTACGAATTTTATTAACTTAGTTGCCTATTTCTGGCAGGAATGTAAAACATCGTAATTACATAGTTATTCTTTCTAAGTTTCGTTAAGCATGGAATTTCACTTGAATGATAATAAGGTACTCCGAATGTTGCCTATATGTTGGATATAGCTCCATCGCATTGCGGGTCTATTATCATCGTCAATGTAGATTATAGAGTGCCTTCGTCATGGTTACTAATTAACAGCTGCAAGGCTTGCACGAGCACTGTCCGCCCGTCTTGCAACCGCAATTATCTGTAAAAAGAAAGACAATTTGTTGGCATAAAATTCAAATTAAAAATTCCTACCCGCGCTTATCGTGTGAGGAGAAGACGCGGGGCGCGTAATTGAATTGTGCGCGTGGGATGATGTAATCATGCAAATAGCGGAATTTAATTAGTGCGCAAATTCCAACAATTTCTAAAATACCTCCGATGTGGAAGAAAGAACGGAGAGAATGGGAGGATGAAAGTAGCGTAAATGAAAGAGGAATGCGTTCCGGGAAATCGTCGTTCATTCTATCATGAGCAATAATCGAAACAATCATCGAAGCTCCGAGAAAAGCGTTACGTACAATTGCACCACCACAGCGGAACGCGCCGCGGAATTGCGACGCAAACGGTGCTAAACGGCACGACGAATAGGCGTCGGCTGCGGCCGTCATTAGTCGGTCATTGTACGGTATAAAACAAAATGTTCTGTACGGTCGCTCCCAGAACACGTTCTTCATAGTCGATACGTTTAACTTTGCAAGAAGGAGAGACACAGGGACAGAGAATGAGAGAGAGAGAGAGTGATGGGGGGGGGGGGGGNAACTGGTTCACGATTAAAAATAATCGGATCGTTATGATAAAATGGAGCATAAATCAACGGAATTTGCGAGCGACAGGCACTATTAATTTCCAAACGTAAATGTAAACTTAATTACCTTTGCATCCGGAATCGCAGCACGAGCAGCTATCGCCGCACTTGCAGTCCTTGCACTTGTCTGTAAGCAATACGAAAAGTACATATTACACATATTGAAGTACATATTACAGGTACAAACACTACAAACACATAATTAGATAGAAGTCGTTTGAGAGAAGTCGCATTCGCGAATTACTTTGGAATATCGATCCGCGTACAAATGTACAAAAAAAGCGTTCAACCGGCTGCGATAAGCCGGTTTCGTGTAACGCTATCCTCTAATTTCGCTACGTGCACATTAACAGCAGCTCTCTAAATCATCAGTGAAAATCGAAGGAACATTGCGCTACCATTGCCATGTCGTACGAATGATTTATCAGAATTCTACCGAACCGGTTGATTATACTCGTGAGTGCACTCACCTTTGCACTTCTCGCATCCTGGTCCCGGCATCTTGGCTGGTTGCTTGGGCTGGCTTCGACTGTCAGATACTACGACGGAACGCTTACTTGCCGGTACCACGCCGCGGCTTCGAATTTATCGATCGCGCCCCACTGCGACCAGACTTTGGTTCCGAGCGGCTTGACGAGCGTGTGCAACCGGCAAATGCGTGCCATGCGCAACCGTTCAGGGCCGTGTCAACTCTGCCGGCACGACCTTTTCCAACAGGTTGTCGGAAACCCTGGAAACAGGGTCGAATTAGAGAGAGAAAAAAAGAGATGTCGGAATATCAGTCTATAGAGTTATTGCGTTTCAAAGATAAGGACAAATTAAGTAGATTCGAGCAAAACAGCAAAGTTAAGAATGTATCGATTTCGACAACGACGCTTCATTATGTTTTTTACATTGTGTCTAAAGATGCTAAAAGATGCAACGTACGATATAAGTGGAACGTTATTTTTCATTAACGCGAACGAGATATGTAAGCTCAAGTTGTTCAACTTCTACAAGTTATATAAAATATCTTATGGGAGTGATCGTAAAAATTCTATACTCGCGTGCGAAAGATAATTTCCGTGTTATTAGTGACATTTTAATAATTTAAAAGGTCAGCTCCACGAATATATTTGTGCACATTTACACGTGGTACTCGAAGCGTGTCTATTGTATAAAGAAGCGTGGAACATTACGTAAGACGAAAAAAGTGATCTTGATCAAGTCCGGCGTGTCAGGGACATAAATCCGTGAAATAACACACACGTCCACCGAGAGAGCGGTTCTCTCCTTCCTGATCGTGCGGTTAAAAAATTTCAATTTAAAAATCCGCTCGCGTTATTGGCGCAGATCACAAGGGTATCATTGATCCGCGATCGACGGCCCTGCCCGTGTACATAAACGACACGAGACCAATAGCGGTAACGACGCATTTCGCGACTCGTTATGCGCTGTATCGATAAGAGTCTTGTAACATGCGATATTCGGAAAATTACGTTGCGCACTGAAATCGCCACGTATTGACTCACTTTCTGGGACACCTTCGTCTCGCTTTTTGCCTTACATTATTTTACGCCTTTTTTCCACGGTGGATTTTACGATCGTCCCTCGTTAAACCGCTCTCTTCTCAGGATTCTGAGAATACTGAAAAGCGCCCTACCTTTTCTCTTCGTTCTTATTTCGTATATATTCCGAGTTGTTTCTCTAATTACTCCGCAGTCTAATAATGTACACGAGAAATATCTCCAATACCCGTTTTACGTTATTTATTGACAAACCAATTTTATTCGCAGAAACAGATCACTTCTTCCCGGTGAATCGCGGAAGAAGGAAATCGCATCATCGCAGTTACAGTTATGATTAAATTCTATGGAAAGAGGCTGTTCAACTTAACGGAACAAAATAGCACGCGATAAAACACGGTGCGCGACTTTACGACACGAAAAACGCGGAATGATCGGTGACTTAAGAAAAGTGAATAAAATTGCACATTTAATGGAACAACATCTTACATATAAAAAGTTTGATTCAGCTCTGATAAAAAAAAAAATTAACGTGCATTAGAGATATCGATAATCTTTATAATACATGAGTGATTTTCAACAAATATTTCGGTATGGGCTAATAGCCCTTTTGTACACGAGAGAAGTGCGTTTTACGGGCTGTCTGCTCGATATGTACGGATTCTTCTGCGGAATCGTAGTGAATCTCAGGTTGCTCCGAGCAATCCGTTTGAACCGTCTTCGTTCGACCTGAAACAGCGCGACGTAAAGATTAATTTCATATGTACTTATAACAACTACATATTTTTAGGAGTAAATTGACCAATTCGTGGCTAAGTTCGTTACCTTCGTGTCGAATCACAACCTTGTCTTGCGTGGCGCGCAATAATTCGTTTATGCGATTGCCCACTTTTCGATTTTCCGTTTCTTTGATCTGCAGAAAATTACCTCTTGTTAATAACTTGTTACGCATCGTTACAAATTAAAATTCCCAGCCGTACATACCGTGCGTACATGAGACGGCAGCTTGTAATGCACTTTCGGATGTAGAAAGTTATCGGGAACATTTTCATCTCTCGCTGCTGTACCGGCGAGTGTCTGAAATAATCGCAAATGTATCGTAAGGAATCTTGGAAATTACATCTGTACATTTACTAACACCGTACATATTACAATCTAATGACTCACCTTTTTGGGCTGTTTCGGTGATAATCGAAACTTCATTTCCGGCTTTGTATTAACCGATGGCACATGTTGCTTTCTCCTTGGCGTCAACAACATCTCATCCGTTTTAGGCCGTAAATTTTTGATCAGGTGAGGGTTCGTGCCTTTGATGTACATGCCAACCGGCGATATCACGCTGTCGTAATTTAGTCCCATTTTACGACAAATACTCTGCGCACACGGACTGATGTCAGGTTCCTTGTTCGAGCTCTTCTTCAAGTTCTCTTGCTTAATCGGACTGACTCCCGCGTTGCGAAAATACGTGCGTTTCTCCCTACACACAGTCCTCTTGGCAGGAGTCTTCCCGGGAGTTATGAACAGCTTCGGTTTCGGAACGGCGAATATTTTAGGCGAAGGACTCCTGCTAGTTCCTCCTCTCGTTCCTCTCGTTATCGAGGACTTCGGTGCTGTCAATGTCGCAACGTTAACTTTATTAGCCTCCTTCGCGCGAGCGTCCTTTTTACTTTGCGTAGGACGAGACTTGTACGATTCTGATCGTTGTAGTAAATTGAGCAAGGGTCTGTACTCCTCCAAATACTCCTGGTATTTCTTACAAGACATCAGTGTTTCCATCAACTTGACGTCCTTCTCCGTCGACAACCTCGCCTCGTTGACGCTGCTAATCGGACACGTTCCCTGTGCTTCCAACGGCTCCGAGCTCCCGTTGATCTCCATTATTACTTTTGCCGTGTTGAGGCACCTCTGCCTCTTCTTCGCGATTTCATATATAAGCGTCTTCTGCAGATCGTCCGGCTCGATTATCTCGCAACGTGTTTGACATTCCGCACGTTGCATGGGCGACACGCTCTTCGACAAGATTTTCTTAGGTTTATCCGGCGTGAAAACTATGAGGTCGTATTGGAAGCTCGATGTCTCAGGCGTCGTGTTGTGTTGGCTCGCCGGGTCGGAAGTGGACGTCGCAACGTTCCGAACTGGCTCGCGAACGCCGAACGAATCCTCCAGAGATGCCATTTGAGTGCTGCACTTGTGCAAAATATTATTCATGTTTCGCAGGGGCGACTGCAAATGATTCTTCTGTTGCGGCGACGGTCTGTACTCGTCCGGGAACAACCTCTTGCAGTAGGCCTCCAAACATTCGAAGGTGCTCGTGCTGTCGTGCACGTTTGTACTCTCATACGACGGACTCTGTGTCTTATCGAGCGCGGCAGAGATCGTCTTTGGAGTACGCCGGAAAATCTTCCTGGGACTTTTACTACTTCGGCTGACAGTGGAAGAGATGGGTGTGACTATGCACAGACTTTTCCGCGGACTCAAAAGGATACCGAGCGATCTCCGCGAGGAATCGGGTTTAGGTTGTCCGTCTCCTTCCTCGCAAATCGACGTGCCTGGGGACGCAGGCCATTCAGGCACGGTCTCGTTATCTATGAATTTGCACATTTGTCGAAGTTCCGCGGTTAATCGACGCAAACTGACATCCGGGAATTCTCGCGTGTCGGAATCGTTGATTATGACCGATTCCTCGATTATCGTCAGTAATCTCTCTGTGAAGTCACTCGGCGAAATGTAAAATATCGTGGACAGACGTCTCAGCATTTGTTCTTGATTAAGCATCTCTCTCGGCGGCTTCTGCTGATTTTCCAACGAATGCAAAAGAGTCTTCAATTCGCAAGGATCGATGTCCTCTACTGTACTCCCGCCGCTTGTCAAGTCGTATTTCTGATCTTCCTCCATAGATTGCAAGTCATCCTTTTTGTTCGATGAGACAGGAGATTCTGACAAGGATATTGCATCGACTGATGGGACGATTGTTTCAACCTTCTCGTGGTTACTAGCTTCAACTGTAGTCCCTGCAAATGCTAAACAAAACTGGTTAGCTTTAATATTGTGATTTGTATCTCTCTTTAAGTTACTATTAAGTATAACGCTGTTATCTCTTTTAATTTCTTCCTTTTGACACAGACATGTATTTCAATGAATTTAACAATGCAGCATGTGACTACACACCAATTGAATCATATTGCATCTTCTAAATCTTACCTGTATTTAAATAACAAGGATCAACTTCTTTAACATTTGTCTTGGATGAAGTAGTAGAAATACTGGAGTATTCCTCGCAAGTTCCACTTTCCTTTTCCAGATATTCGTTATGAAACAGATTTATACATTTATTCAGGTCAAATTTAATTGGGATGTAAGATGTTTCATTCAATATATGGTTTGGTTCGTGCTGTATATCGCTATATTGAGTGTCAGAACTTTCCTCAGCAGTGTGATACGCATCAGAGGACGATACATATTGCTCTTTTGTTGAATTACTTGCTAGAATAATTGAATCACGGTGACACTTAATATTGTTTGGACAATTATGTTTATCACTTCCACATTGCCTATTTATTACAGAATCAGTATCTAAACTGTCCTCTGAATACATTTGAGATGCCTGGCTGTATTCTGTGTCAGATGTTTGACCTGCAATTAAATATATTTGTTCAACAATAGACCTCATTTAAGTTCCTGCAAAATCAACGTCGTTAAACACGAACGATGCGAGAAATTGTCGTACTTACGGAAACTGAAAAGAGAATCCGTGAAATTGTCGGCACGTCTTCGTCGACTATTCATACTACGATATTTTTCACAGAAGGATTTGGTCGTGCGTTACAATTTTAACTGTAAAAGATATCAATTTGCACCAGAGCTCTCAGCGAGCCACAAAAACACGAAACTCGTAACGGATTGAGCGGAGTTATACCATACCTATTTTGAACTATCAGGTGCACCAACCTGACCGGAATAGCTACATTCCAAAACAAAGCTCTTCAGGTATTTGAAAAGGAAACATGTGAAGAGGGGAGATAATTATGAGAGATTCATAACGCGTCTGTGACACACACGATATCCGTTAGGCAATAGATGAGGTTATATTCTAGGGACATTGACTAGCGACATTTTTGTCTCTGGGAAACAAATATTCTTTTGATTCGGTGTGAATTCTCCGTAAGATTGACACCACTGCATAGTACTGTTCTGTTACAAGTTCGTGGGAACGAAGAATAGCCATGTTCAGCGGAATGTTTAATTTGCAACTGTCTTTCTGAGCTGAGATTGGATTATTCTTTTAGATCTACGGTAATAATCCAATGTCAGCACAAGAAACTTCCAAGTTGCAAACTAAACGTTGCCGAACTCGGCCAATGGCACATAGATAAAACCTCGGTGTTTCCAGCGTGTATAACGAAAGCGAGAGAGAAGTTCCTGGAAAAATATCCACATCTGTCGCGTTTAAAAATTTGACTTATCTTCAAGTCTGTTAAAATTCATTCTACTTGTCCGATGAATGAAATATTATGAAATAAAAGGATATTTTCGAATTCAAAGAAGATTCAGGATCCAGATATAAATTCAACTATTGCCTGCCGTTCGATGAATTTAGATCAACAAGTAGCAAACGCTACTTCACCACCCATTGTGTATGATCAGAAATACATGAATTTCGTAGATACCTTATTGAAGGAATCGGCCGACGAGTTTGAGAAAGAAAGGAAATGTATGTATTATGTGATTTACCACTTGCCACTCAACATTAGTTTCTTACAGGTTTTAAATCCTTTTGGTACGATTTTATATCATAGAAAGAAAATATTTATTTTAAGTCATCCCATAAATAATATAAATTTTGAAGAAATTATTTGTGCATATTTAAGTAAAGAAAAATTATTTTTGCAAAGATTAATCATTTATTTTTCCTTTCTATATCCTACTATTATTTATTATATCTTATTATTTATGAGATGACTTGATACTTTTAGTTTCAGAGTCGAGTTTACTGAAACTATACAAGCTATTCGGTGTAACGTTTGAGAGAGGCTTAGATCTATATGAAAGGCGACGAGTCACACAAATCTCCACATCCAAGATAATTATAAAAGAACCATGCAAGAGTGCAAATGAGGCTAATTGGTTGATACAAGTTAAAGGACACTCAGGAGCATTGTATACTCTTTTTCCCGAAACAAATTATTGTACTTGTGATGCCTTCAGGTATATACGACTTCAGTGTTCAAAGTAATATTCAAAGTATCATGTTTAAAGCAATGTTTTACCTTGAAAGTAATGTCTACAAAGTTTCGCGCATCAAAGTAAATAGCTCATATGTTCTTGGTAGAACATTCTTGCATAGCTCTTGTAATATCATAGATATCAGGTACTGAAGGATCGGTCTGCTTTTACATGCAAACATGTATTGGCAGCTTGGCTAGCCAGCATTGACAATGAAAAATTGTTGCATCAGCAACTGATGCAAAAACAGTTCGACAGTTTATTGTTATATCAAGTCTCATACAAACATGATGCGTTCTAATGTCGAAGAATACATGCTAGTAGCAAAAATGGGACTGACAAATTTGAAGACCGTAATACAGTTACTAAAAGCTATCAATTTTAAGGAGGTATCTGAAATATATAAAAATACACTTCTACACAATTGTGATATTTTTATTTTTTATTAAGACAAAGGAAACATTTACATATTATACAGACAGCCACTTGCCTGGGCAGTGAAAATGGATTAAAGATTACAGTCGAAGACGCGAAATGTATGCAGGCTAGTGCATATATCCCGTCCACGATTTTTCACGAATTTGAATTGAAGGAGGATGTTATATTTTCGATAAGTTTAAGCATATTGGTAGAATGCCTTTGTATGTTCTGGCCCAGTTCGCAAGAAGATTCAGTCACAGTGCAGATATTTTACAAAGTAAATCGTACAACTAAATGTTAAAACCCAATAGTCTGTACGAAATGCAACAAATACCATTGCAATCCATTGTAGGGCACAGGCCATCCTTTAAGCGTTATCATTGAAGAAGACGGTGTCATAACAGACTGCTCTTTAAAAACTCTAGAAATAGATACATTGTTGGACTTCCATTTCGAGGCAAAGAACGTTTTGAACAAAGTAGTGTTGCAAACGGAATTGCTGAAGGACATCATTGCCGAGTTAGATCCAACTAGTGATCTAGTCGAAGTATATATGTGATTTACAAACAATTATTTCGTTAGCAATATTTTGAGAAAAACATGCAGTTTGTGCCGGAATAATTCGTCTAATGATCATTCACCGGCGAGGGTCGAGAATGTTCCCTTGAAAGATACATCGTTTACGTTTTAGTTGCGTTTATCGCCGGAGAAACCGTACTTCCGAATCAGCACGGAAGGTCTGGGCGGCGTTTGCCATATCGACTTGCCGCACGATAGCGATTTAGTGGATACTTTCCAATGCACGTTGACGGCGACGTCCAATTTCAAATTGGCGCACATTAAGCCAGCGATGCGTGCGTTGTCATGCGCCAACAAGGTTTCCTTGAGAATCGACACTGTCGGGATATTGTGTTTCCAATACATGGTCAAAACCGAAGACGGACACACCTGTTACATCGAGTATTACGTAAGGCTTTGCATAACAAAATACACGAGTGGTCCGATAACGAATTCCGTCGCATCAATGACGTAACATTGACATCCAGATGCGGAGGGATTTTTAATCGTCATATCATTGAGCGTGGTGTGTCCCGGCATCGCGGTTGGTATAAAAATTTCGTACTTCACTTACAGATATCTTCGTTGATAAATATAGACGACTAAGGCGGTAAATGGCCAAGCAGTGATAGCGTAAGCGATAAAGTCGTATCTCGTCGAATCGATAAACAATTTTAGAGGCCTACTCGTAAAACAAAATTGTATCAAGAATGAGTAAATATATTTTATACGATTTTCACGAATGCTTTCTTTCCTTTTTTTATAATAATTCTTATAGGTACCTCGGTTTATTTTTTGTAAGACTCGGGAGATGAAAGAAGAATCGAAAGTTGTGATGAAAATATTGTATGTATTTCTGCAATCTTTATTCGTAAAAAAAAAAGTTCATATGGCAAATATTATTCGTACAAGTAATGGATAGCGTAGCTACCGTTGTGAATGAAACAACTCACCAACGACGATATTACATATTTCATTATGTAACGCGCAATACGAAAAACTCGTCCAAAAAAAGAAAAATGTGCACGACTCTCGAGCGGCTAATTTGTGCTTCGGTTATCGATCTTCCCTTTACAAAAGCGTACGTGTATCGAAAAACGTAAAGAATTCAACTTCGTGTAAAAGACGCGTAACATGTCTTTGCAATTTGTATCGTGTTATTTGCGAAATTATATCCTCACGACAACGCTGTAAAAATTTATTAAGCTAACACACAGACGATCCAGCGCTGACGTCGTTGACATTCAACGTTGCCGCACGCTCGAAGAGAGACAAGATCTTGAACAACAATTGACATGTTCTTTCATAGAGCGCTCTTAAAAGCACGTATGGAGTTGTGCACGCCCTCTCAGCCGAGAAACTCCTATTCCTGGACCTTGTATACCCTCGTGCAAACTATGTCGTCAGCCTTCATAATCTGTAACACAAATATACGTGACGGTCAGTACACACGTCGCGGTGCGATCGCAATTTCGCGCATTGACGGCAATTTCTGGACAAGTGCGGGAATTATTCGTGCGCCGGTGTCTCACGGCATTAACACGGCCGCCGTGTTAACACCGTGCACGCCGCCAGACGGATCAATAGATCCTCATTGGCATCGTTTTGGAGCCCGTGGAATTGTAAGTGTCACGAACAGGAGGTACGCACGCGATAATTGGCCGGACATCTGACGAATCATTATGACATTAGCCGTACTCGTGCAACGATCCCTCGGCGTTCCTGCACGTAGCTTTTGTGCTTTAATCGCTAATTCCCGCGCTCGCACGAGCGATACGATTCGACGACGCTCTCAGTGCTCGAAGGGGAAAAAAGAGAAGAGGGCACGAACGATAAATGTATCTTCCCGCCCGACCGATTCACGTCATCGTCACCGTTATCGAAATACTCGTGCAGATTACATATAAACTGTTTACTTTTTATTTCTCAGAAGCAACCAAAACTCAGAGGTAATAAAAACGTTTTCAGCTTCCGATCGAAGTTATACGGACTTTAGAACTTAGTATAAGGAGTGGTAACGTAAGAAACGGATATTTCACACTTAGTATATTACTCGCCGGTCAAAGTTCAACGTTGCAAATTGACTTGCAGTCTTAATAGCGCAACGAGCAGAAAGTAAAATATCTGCGATCTATAAATGGTATAACACCGAGTGTAACTAATAAATATTGTCGCAGCTGTGCAGTTTGATCGATAAGCTCTCGCGCGCAATTCGTGAAGAAAATACTGACGATATCACTGGCACAAGATGATTCTAAATATATCGCCGCGTGGATTTGCATCATATCTTTATATTTTTAACGGGTTTAACGAAACATCAATGCCATCTTTGCTGTGTTGCGTGTTTGAACATTCAATCGTATATATTTCCCGAAATATTTCCTACCGCTTTCATCTCCGTGGGCGAGAATTCCCTCTCGATCGTAGTATCTTTGTCGCCCTTCTGCACTTGCACGAGTTTGTTACCCTCCAGAGTGCAGACGCTCTTCACTTTCCTGCCGTCCGCCGTCTCCTCGTCGAACTCCTCGCCGAGCTTGAACTTGATTTCGGTGTTTTTGAAGGGACTGGTCGTCTTCAACGTGTACGTCCCGTTATTTTCTGTCAGTTCGACCACGGGACTGACGCTGCTGCCCATTTTACGTGTCATCAGACCCACCCCTGAAAAAAAATTGATAAAAATCGCTGTAAAATCGTGTACAATTCGGACGGCTTTCTCCAATCTCTCTCTCTCTCTCTCTCTCTCTCTCTAACCATGAAATTAAAAGATCTCATCTTCAAGATTTCAGCTATAGAATTCTCAAATTTAGAAACTGCTCTAAGATTGAGCACCTTGGAAAGGTTCGCCCTATCGTTAGATAAATAAAATAGAAACACTGTACACATGCCCGTCAAAACGCGCTAGTCTCACCTAAGGTTTTCATATATTCGTCGAACTTGTCGCTCGATTGAAGCTTGTAACGCTTGCCCAAGATACCGGTCAGTATTTCCGACGACATTCTAACGTTCGATGTATCGCTGGCGCCTGCGAGAACGAGACTGGCTAACAGCGCAGCCGGCTAGCGTGCTTTATGCGCGCTTCCATAATTGATTAGGCTCCGCATGCAAGGTAGTTCAGTGTATCGGCGGTTATCGCACAAGCAGAAAACGGGTATTGATTAAAATCCGAAGCGAAACGTAAACTTTGAAGTTTGACCCCCAGTCCGAGTGGAATATATGCATTATTTATACGAATAGACTCTCAACTTATCATTCAAGATGACACCGTCTCGGCACACGAATACACATCGCGATTTCGTGACGTATGCGCATTTCCCGCGCTTACGTGTTTGGCACGAACCTCCGAATTAAAATGTTGTGCAGCAATTTATAGCGACAGATATTTTCTCAAAATCACGTAACGATTGGAGTCCCTCTTATCTCCCCTTATTTTAGGACGTTTTCGTTTTAACATGTTTGGACTGATTGCTTATCATAAAGCCAACAAGAACAGCTTAACATGGTATTTTGTCCTAACGAGCAGTAAAGAAGCAATTATCGCTCTATTAAACATTTTACAATAATTTCGAAGTGCGCTTCGTGGCAAACGTGACTGCGGTAACGTTAGTCTTAGCTTGTTTCTATTATGTAACCTTCAGTCGGAGAAGGAAATCTTTATCTCGTCGCTGATTAAAAAATTCGAGCTATAGGAAATGCTGCGGTCTTACTGCATCGACGGTCGATTTTATCTTTATTTTTATCAAATCGGCTCTCTCGGAAAATACCGTACATCAATTTACGCGAGATGTTACGACATCGCGCACACAGTGAAGCTACATGTCGCGGACGGTGCGTCTAGACTTGCTCGCTTATTTAATTTCCGGCAAATAATTCTCGAAGATTACCGCAACTACGTCGGCCGAGGGTGGGAATGTTGATAATCATTGAACAATGGTTCTACAAAGAACGGTTCGTGTATGTACGAATCGGCTGACACACAAAATCTACCGCTTCTACCGCGATCCTGCCTCGAGGTGAACGTGTTTGCTTAATAGGAAAACAAGAAGGAAGAAAAAGGAGAAGTGCGTAAGCCGGCCGTGCGTTTGCGTGATTCGACTGACAATTGCGATTTATTAATCTCGTTGATGAATTAATTCAAGTGTTAAATTGGACCACAATCAGACTGTCTGCGGCACACGGTTGGAATTAAGATCGAGGTCAGGTCGTTGCACGAAGATGAGGGCGTAATTCAACGTATTAAAATTGATTACCCTTCCCGTCCTTATTGATATCTTGCTAATGCAAGCAAATTCAGCGGCTAATTAAGCGATTAAGCTTATGATAACCACTGTAGGCGGAAGTTGCGTTCAATTACGTTCGTGTACTTTCGGTAAAGACTGTCAACTGTTCGAGAGCTAAAAGTAGAAACATTCAAGATTACGCGCTAAATTATACGTTACAGCCTTCTCTTTCGAGAGATCGCGACCGTATTGATGAATATTTTTATAAGTTGCCGTATAATTCTCAATTTAAATTTCTTTTGTGTAATTTTGGTTCTTTTATTTCACAAATAGAATCCTATCGTCAACCATGTTCGTCTAAAGCGAACTTTAATTAGCATTCTTACTCGTAGCTGGTCGGAAATTCTGTGAATAGGCAAAGTGTTATTCACGAATGTCTTTCAAAAGGTCCTTTGGTGTTTGTTTCGTAACTTTCACGTCTTATAACATCTTACACGTGATACGTGTGTCGCAAAACCGTGATTTGTGTTTCCGAGAGCGTACAATGTACGCTAAGATCTGGTTACATTAATAGTATAGCTTATCGTAAGACTGCGTATATATATACGTTTATATTCTATTTCCACAAATGCAGGGAAAAAGGTTTCTGTGATGAATCATCTGCAAGAGATATCTACTTTTTTTATATTTTGTGGATTAAATTATATATCACTCACCGTGTTGATCTAAGATTTTTAACGGCGTTATCTTCTCTGCGCGTACCTGTGCAATAAAACGCCTTTATCTATCTACCTATCTCACGATACCAAACGTGTATTATTTGTACACGCTGCACACGGGACCATTTACGTACTTCGATTTCCGTCTGTCACGACCGATCAAGATCAGTCGTCTTCTGAAATATCGCTTTATCGCAAAAATTCTCCGAATTGTCGCGGCACGAAAATAGAAACGGAGGGCACGTGTCACCTACCGCCTTTTTTTTTCATTCCGTTTTCCGCGTCAGAGCGACCGTCGACGTGGCTGCACTTCGTTCGAGCGATCAAACCGATGCCAAAGGCCGCGCGTTCAATTACATGCGTACTCACCGAGCGCCTTCATAAAGTCATCGAAGTTCTCGCTGCTGAAGAGCTTGTAGCGTTTGCCGAGGAACTGGTCACCGGACATGATGATCGGCCGAAAGTGGAGAGAGCTGTTCGGTAACACGCGTGTGCGGAACAAGAGAAGTACAGCCGACGGGTCAGTCGATACAACTGAGACCGGACTAGGTAGCTACTCCTGGTCGATCGGCGCGGAACTGAACAGGACCAGGGCTAGGATGAGGGACGCCGGTGGCACGAAAACTTTATCTCTCACTGAACTACGCGGCACTCTCTCTCTATCCTTCTCTCTTCGTCCCTCCCACATACTCAACGCTCGCTTGTTCCGCCTTCGATGCTGGGGTCGCGCTCCCTCTCTCTCTCTCTTCTTCTTCTTCTCTCTCCCTCTCTCTTTCTCTCTCGTTTCCTCCTCGCCCCCCTCGCGGCCCCTTCAAAGCCACCCTATTTCGAACCGTCCGTTGCAGCTCGCTCTGTCTTTCTCGATTCTCCGATGCCGGTTCTCCTTCTCTCTCGCTCGCTCCCTTTTCGACCCTTCCGCCCTTCTCCGCCAGACTTCGAAATTTCCCTACCATGCTACTCACCCGGATGCTTCGAGGTTCCCCTCCACTTCAAAGTCTATTCGCAGCTGCGAAGGCGCGACGCGCCACCGGTGTCTTACTTCGCCGCGTCCTGCTCGTGCAATTAGCGACTTTTTCTTCGTGCGGTAAATTTCTCATTCATTTTTTTCGTGCGGGTTGCACGTAGGGGGGAAAAAAAACGAAACGGGACAGGAAACTGGTTGAAGCGATGAGCGAATCGGCGCTTCGATGAACGCAGCTCGTTTGGGTCAACGTCGAGTCAATCGGACAAGCTCCATAATTAACGCAACAGATTGGTCATGATTAAATGAACGCTATAAAGCGCATCAACGGGATTTCTTAATTCACGAACGTGTAATTTTTCTGCTTCGAACGGATGAAACGTCTGTCCGAACGAAGACGATCGTTAAATTTTTATTCATTAAATTTGGATCGTCCGAATATTGGTTTCAGTGTGCAAACGTTTCGTTTGCAGAACACCACGTACGCAGTCAATTTTTCCAACAGACAATGCACGTCCGCGCGCAATAATACTCTGGCTCAACCTGTTTTATTTTACACGACGAGATAATGTCGGCAGCGTAAAACATGAGTCACACGCAACGTGCGGGGTCATTACGATTATCGGCATTGTGGTAGTGTGCGAGGGCATACGCCGGGCGAATCGCGTACACACAGCGAGCATCACGGATATATAATTATAGCAATTTAGATTTTCGAAAGTTGCATACGAAGCGCGCGACTATTTGCGATTTTTGCATCCGCGATCCTATCTGTTACGTGGCCGATTCGAAGTTCAAGAACAGCTGGGCGTTCGGAGACCGTCGACTTTCGAACCTGTCATGCGTGATGCGTGGTGCATATCGGACCATGCGAGTGCCGAGTCCTCATTGGCTGGCGGATCAGCGCGCGCGGCCCCGCGACGAATCGTTCCTACATTCGAATAAATGGTTAATGGCACTTACCAGACCCTTTTAAATCCCTTTGTAATTGCGTTCAGAGTCCCGCGACGCAGGCGTTTGCGCGTCGTACCATTCAAATTTGCGATTCATTACGCGAGTCTTATTCGTTGCGACCTTCGTGTCTAACGAGTGTCGACAGCAAACTGATCGAAACTTTCACGCGTATCTCAGCGTGCGTTACGACATCGGAATATTTGAACTTGAACTATGAATAAAAATATGTCCTTCTCGCATCCTTCTTGCGTGATTGTCGAAACCGTTTTTGTCGCTTTAACACACCTGAAGTATTAATTCAAACCGAATAGAGTCCAGATTTTTTTTCTTTTTATAAACAACAACAAGAGGTAAATAAATTCGAAAGTTTCATCTTTCGGCATCTTTCTGACACGGTTTCCCGAGTACGCGTTAGGAAAGGAATTCAGCCTATGGCGTATCGCGACAGTTTCACGTCTGCGATCCGGTAGCGTCGATTTCGTAGCTGCGATCCGCAACGCCTGCCACGGTCGATAACGGTGCGGTGGAAACGCGTCGACGTTGCCGTACTCACGCACACACCCATCGCACACGTGATAATGTCGCGTAGCAACACGTGAATTCCGACACCCACGACGAAGGCTTGGCAACATCGCGGCGGCGCGAATTCCGCACTCGGTGGAGGGTGTACCTCCTGTGCGAAGAAACGGCCGGAGTGTTAGCCGATATATTGACGCGATGTTATCTCCGAGATAACATCTCGCGGGATGTAGACGAGCGACTTCCGCTCGGCTCCTCATCCGACATTCACCGAAAGGAACAGATAAGGAAAATGAAATAATTGTGCCCGGTCGGAAAAATCGCGTTCGATAACGCGCGCGCGCGAATAGACGCGTATCTCGATTACCGATGCTAATTGCTAATTCATGTGCAGCCAATGATACGTCCGAGATTACCGGTTTCCAACTACGTTCAGCTGGAGTCAGAACTCTTCGGTTTTCGTTTTCCGGCGAACGCATTTTTCTGCCCGCAATCACCGGTTTGCCGGTAGCAACTATCAGGATTCGAGCATGATTTAATCGTTTCCAATTTCGAAAAATTCATACGGACGAAAGTTCGCACGTCGCAAAGTCAGATTAGCTCAGGTACCGTTTCAAGAACGCATCCACCATAGGTCGCTCGACAGGACCTGTCGGAATCAAACGCTCGGCGGACGACGCGACTTCACTCGTGAAGTTCGCTCGGTTTTCGTGACGAAAGTCGTCCTTTTTACCGGCCGCCTTTTTTGCGCATTTCTGCGCGCGAACACCACGCGGTGTGTCTACGTGTCCGATCTGGCATTGCGCGGCGACGCGATTCCGCCGTCGTCTTTCGGCCCGCCGACCCGCGGGCCACGCCAACTCGCGCGCTGCTCTGGCAACGTCGCAGGCGGCATAGATTCCGCTCCGCAACCGCAACCGCACGTTTGCCGGGCCGCCATGATACCAAAGCCGTGCTGGCCGTACAACGGTTTCTCCGCAGTGACGCGCAAGCCGCTGCCGACGACGCGACGCAACGTGACGGAGGTCCGGACTCAAATTATTGGCCGCCTGCGAACGTTCCGTTGCCAATCCGGAACGCTTTTTCACGTGCACTGATAACCGGAGATCACCACGGTGCGGTGGTGGTGGAGCGTTTATTCGTGAATTTTACGATCCACGCGGATCGACCACCACGTGCCCCAACTTTTCTTCGCACCTCGACCGGAGGAGTGCTCGGGGCTCATTAAGACTTTCTCGAATCCGTCCGAGAGGACTCTCGTCGGCCACGAAGAGATCCCAAAGACAATCCCACAATTTCATTTTCACCGCGGCGGTCGTTCGAGTCGACAGGACGAGACGCGTGAAAGCGAGGGAAACCGAGAGAGAAACGGAAGGCCCTTCGGAAGACTTTATGAGCATGTTCGACACGGAAAGGTTCATCGAGGAGATAGAGAGGCGGCCGGCGATCTACGACGTGAATCGCGGCGAGTACAACGACCGTAACGCCAAGATGACCGCGTGGGACGAGGTCTGCCAGGTGATGGTACCGAATTGGGCTCGTTTGACGGACGAGGAGAGAAACATGGAAGGTATATACAGCACGCCACCGACGCTGCCGCGATTGATCGATCCGGATTCCTCCGGCCGCGTTGCCGCCGCCGAGCGCGGCGGAAGTCCGGAAATTTAGGGTCGCCGCGAATCGATATTTTCCACGCGACCGGATCGGTAAACGGCGGACGGCCTCGCATCGCGCGAAAAGAATGTCTTCTTCCGCGACTTTATAGAAAGAAATTGCCGAGAAAATCTCGAGATAATCTTATTACGCGACTTTGTTTCTCATGGATGAAAATCGTGAAAGAACGCTCCTCGATTTCGTGGCACTGATCAACGTCACGTGACCGTTTAGACATCATTCCGCGGCTCTCTCTTTCGGGTATTCATAAATTTAATTGCGGATTTTGTATTCGAGACCGTCTCGAATTCGTTTTCAGATACCCCGTAGACGATAAAACGATGCCATACAGCAGATGAAGATGAACTCGAGGCGATCTTAAGTAATAAGATCTGATTATATCGGCCCAAAATTCCGGATATTCGCTCGGAAAATGTCGTTACGACGTACCATCTCGCGTATCGCGAAACGATAAATTCGGATCAATCGGACTACGATGATCTCCTTTTTAGAGAAGAATCTGCGCGGCAAGTGGCGGAACATACGGGACTATTTCATGAAGGAACTGAAACTTCAAAGGTTGCAGAAGACCGGGCCCGCCGGACGAAAGCGGAAGAAGTACATGTACTTCGACCGGTTGTTGTTCCTCATGCCGACGGTGGAGAACAAGAGGTACATCGATCGCTGTCTACGGCGACCGCGGCTGAAACTCTCGGTACGATCGCCGGCGGTAAACGGTCACCCTGTCCCGATCGTGTCTTCTTTTAGGAGTTCTGTGATGACGATCACTCCTTGTAAGTCGGAAGAGAGCGAGTGCGAGGTCGACAATCCCATGATCGAGGAGTACGACATGCCGATCGCGCACGCAGCCGGCGGCGCTTCCATAACCAGCAGGGAGTATCTCCAACCGAGCACCGCGTCCTACAAGATGTGCCCGCGTTACCCGAAGCAACTCTGCGAAACGTCCTTCGCGCCCTTGGACAACGAGATACACGACATCCTCTCGTCACACAGCAGTCAGCGCGTCGCCCTCGACGAGGACGACTACGACAAGATGTTCCTGCTGTCGTTGCTGCCGATAATCAGACAGGTGCCGGAGGAGAAGAAGCTGGACGTCAGGATACAGATGCAACAAGTCTTGGCGATGGCCCTACGTCCGCCGGACAATAAGTAAGTCAGCGAATAAGTCGAGGAGAAAAACACGATTTCATATGGTAATTCATTTGCGCACCGTTTCGCTCCGTCCCGCTTTGATACTTTGTAGGGTGAATTGTATAAGTTGTATATATATATATATATATATATATATATATGTAGGGTGAATTGTATAAGTTGTATATATATATATATATACAACTTATACAATTCACCCTATATATATATATACAATTTATACAATTCACCCTACATATATATATATATATATGTATGTATGTATGTATGTATGTATGTATGTATGTATGTATGTATTCCCTTGCTTTCTTTGACGACGAGAAACGGATCAACATTTTTGTACTATTAACTCAGGATCACTTCGAGCAAGTTTTAAACACCACGTTGTCTGTTGCATTTTAATATCGTCATGGCGAGACGATTACATCAAACAAACGTGTTTGACGTAAGTTCATCAACATAAGCTTGAACATAGAAATAGCGCGATCATAATGTTATGATTACGCAATCTTTCAAAGTTATACGAGACATACCGAGAGTAGAACGATAAACTTAAGCACTTAATTATAAGATACGACTAGAATAGTGTAGGATACGTAAGGGATAAATTTTACACTAATTGTGTAACAACTTAAGTAAATATACATCTGCGCCTGTGATATTAAGTTTTACTCGACAATCGAAGAAATAGATACATTGTATGCGTTTCGTGACGAGATGACGAAATATACGATATCATAACATCTTACATCTGTGATTTTCCTATGATGACGACGCGCCGAACAACGCGAGTACGTTGAAGAGAAAAAATTCCGTAAATAATTGCTGTCGCAGATAGTTATCGATAATCGGCCGTCGACGAACCATCAGAAGTTTCCGATTATCTCTAAATACGACGTATATTTATACGTCGGATTTCTTCCGTCGGACACGAATACTTACCAGTGTCTGGCCAGTGCTTTCGCCGGCGCATGGTAACGCGCTTCATAGTGGGGAATCAATGTTATCGACCAGAAATAAAATCGCACGACAGTCGTCGACTTTACCAAACGCGGTAAACAGACCGTGACACTTGAGCTACGTTCCGATACTTACTGACAGCGCTGAAAATCTGTAGCATGTGTAACGTGAACTTGGGATTTTCAGCACTGGCAGTGAAATTTCGGTACACAGTCTTAATCGATGTTAACAAGTTACGTAATAATTACAACTCCCGAAGCTGCATGTGAATTCGAGACACTGAAGATTGAAGACCAACATCAATATTTTGCCAGTACGGTCGATTTATTAATATTAACTTCTCATTTTATAAATTTGTGCAATTATGTTTCGACATATCCGTCCAATTCTTCGGGAATGCATCGCGCATATGAGAGCCACCGTCGCCATTCAACGTGTACTTTTGTTAAATTGCTCGTAGAAAGCGGCGGCCGGTATGTTCTTGTAAAGAACGCGGTTCAAATAATCCTGATGTGACTTTTGTCGCTCGGCCATCCGCAAGTTCTCCTCTGCGATCTTCTTATTCAGTTCCCTGAGGAGAGTACAATTTCGCATTTAAACGCGAGGAAATCAATCCGACGAGAATCGCGAAATTCTTACGATTTTTTCTGCTCCAATTCTCGCGCATATGAGTAAGCAGTTTGAAGATGCGAAGTCATCATACGATCCCAGTCTTCGTTCATGCGTTTTTCGTCCTGCTTGATTCTCTGAAACCGGAGAGTTCAGAAAAAGCTGAGGAATTTGAAGGTGAAGTATTTATCGAAGAAAAACGCCGATAGCTTGACGATGAGTCTGTAAGCATCAGCGAATATATTTCAGAGAGAAAGATATATAAAACCCGAAGCACCACTCGGGTACGAAACATTCATTCTGAATACGCTAATAATACGTGTGTCGTCATGGATCCGCTGTTCGCGCAATGACATCATACATGACGTGCCCAGAGCTCGTATAAGGGTGTCGCCAGCTGCTTTCAACGTATCGGATTTGCAAAATCTCGACCTGGCGAATTCTCGCGACACGACACCGCATTCGTTCGTGTTTTTTCAACAATACAGGTTGACGCTTTGCAGCCTCTCACACGGAGGAAAAGTTAAAAGATGAAACGCACGACTATCAGTCAAATAAGCACAATCCAGTTCCTTTCGACTAACCTGAAGCTCCTTTATCTGCTCCAGCTGAGCATTCCTGAAGACCTTCAACTCGTCTTCAGTCATGCCCTTGTACCGTGATACCAACGGTCTGTGTGGACCGCGAGTGCTCTCGGCCTGTTCCTTGGCCTCCGTGAGGAAGTCCCCAGTCACGTGATTATAGATTTCCGCTTTGTTGTCCTCCTCCTCTTGAACGGCTTCGCATTGACGGCGGTGCTGTTGCTCCGTGGCCTGCAATCGTACGGAGGATAAATTTGCGCTTCCGCGAACCCGCGATGACGCGGAGAAAAACCGGCCAGGGACACGAGTAAACGAGGAAAAGGAGAAGTAACGAGGCTAATATCGGCCAGAGAGCATGGCGACGGAAGGAAGGAAAAATCGTCGGCACTTTGTCGCGGTTATCGGGACAAATTATCGCGGCACTTTGTTCGATGATGTCACGAGGTTTATTCATCGGCCGCGACGTTCGTGTAGGCTCTCCTTATACCCTGCGGCTGACTGAAAGAGTGCGAGAAAAAGAGAGAGAGAGAGAGATGCACGCAACTACGCAAAAAAAGTCGCCGAGTTCCTCGCTATACTTGCGGTCGGCTACAATTAAGCGCTTTGCAATCGTCTTTTCTCTCTCGACCGCCGACGTAAAGGTCAGTTGCGTCAGAAAGACGTTTACGACCTCTGAAAGAGGCAACGTCCCGAATACGGCCAGCAACGTGAATTAATATCGACTTTCGTCCCGATCGTAATCTCTCGTTCTGTCATTTTTCAACTCCACGTATGTGAATTGTCGAATTTCTCCGTTCCTACGTCGGAAAATTACAACTTCGTCCGCCTTCTTCTTCTTCTTCTCTTTGTTCCTTTCGTGTATCGATAAGATACGCAAAACTAACTTTAACAAGTGGATAACTTTAATACCAAAGCGCAATTAAATCTCGCCGTGGCTTCGTTCAGCCTTCGCCGGCACTCTTCCTCCATTCGCGCGAGCGTCGCCGCGCGCTCGTCCCTGGAAAGGATGACTTCCTGATAGGCTTCCTCGATCTCCCGTCGCACCTTTTCAGCCGCCTCGCGTTCCTCCTTCTGCCTCCGGATCCACCAACGCATCTGCTGTTTCTGCGCCTCCTGCCGCTCGTGCAGATTGGGATCCTCGCCCTCGAACCTACGCAGCCGCTAATATTTCACCTCGTTCCACCTCGCCGCAATGTTACGCTCATTATCATTGCGCCAGGGTGAGCAGGTTGCGGGTTAAATTATTATTCTCGCCGGGAATTTTTGCGACGTTAGGCGCGTTAGCACCGGGAAGAGGAGAGAAGCTCGCGCGCCGAGCCGTGGTAATCGCGCGGATTAGAGACCGCAGAAGCGATTCTCGTTCTCACGCACGCGATGAGCCTTCAAATATCAAGAGAGTTTCAATAAAAACTCGTCGGCGACGAGTGGTTTGCGAATACGAGGAAAGAAGAATGCGACGCGTTTGGCGAGCGCGCGCGCGGGCTCGAGTTTCTATCTCCTCGGCGGAGATAAACCTCTCCTCTCTCGCGCCTTTCCGCCGATCGGCCACTGTTGACAGTGCTAATCAGACTATTTACGTACTTCTGAGCAGACGCTAGTCCCAAGTTCGGGTCATCGTCATCCACTCGCAGCGGGAGCGATTTCCTCAACGCTTCGGGGTCATACAAGTCGTAATCTCGCCGGTCCTCGGCCCGCTGGTGTTCCCGTCGAAACGACTCGATCTCTTTGTGTATTTGACGTCTCTCCTGTGGAAAAGCGAATACCTCCTTATCCCCGCCTCGTTCGGCAACTTTGATCGCGAGTCCAAAAATCGCAAGTACCAGCTGTAGCGTGCGGACATTCCCGCGTAATTATCGGCATTGACGGCATTCGATTACCTCCTCTTGTTGCCTCTCCAGATGCGCGGCAAGCTGGCTGCTGCGAACTAGCGCCTCGTTCAATTGGCATTCTTTCGCCTGTTCCTGCTCGCGCAGCCGCTTCTTTTCCTCGACTTGCCTATCCAAGAATGCCTTGTCTATCTGTCAGGGAAACAATCGCGCGAATCGTTATGCATCGAACCGGCCAACTTCCCGGGTGTCGGATCAGTAAAACGACGGAGCCGACGGAATTTCAACCTTCACGACGAAGTATATGTAAAACAAAGCCAACTCGGCCGGAAATAAATTGTAATCAACGCAACGGTTGTCTCTCAAGTAATTGGACGGACTCGCACTTGAATAAACTTACGTTACAAATTGAATTTCAGTAACGAGACTTGGCTCGAAAAATCGAGATGAATCTAATGAAAAATAGGAAATGTATGTGTAAATAGATAATGTAACGAGCAATGTGACGGAGGATCGCGGATTGCAGTCGGAATTTCGATTCTCACTCCGATCTTCCTGACGCGAGGGTCGAAGATGCGCAGTTTCCTCGCTTCCTCGAGCCGTCGTTTGTGTTCTATAGAAGCGGCGATCTTGAGATCCTCCGGCGTGGTGTGTTGAAATTTGAGCATCGCGGGTATTTTTCGCGAGAAATCCGGAAGGCGCGCGCCACTTTCTTGATACCGCGGCAAGGTTATGTACACGAGAACAGCGAGAACATATCCAGACTTTCGGGGCTGGCAAGTATCGAGCTTTTGAGGTCTTGCAGTCCACACACTCGTTACCATGGTGAGTTTGCCCCGCCGCGGACATGAGATCGCGTGTAAGCGGTAGATTCGTTCGTGCGGCACGTTCGTGATTCAACCGCACGAATTTATCAACTCGCGATTCTACTTGGCTTCTCGCGCGTTTACACAGCGCCGATCAATTGCACTATCGCGCTATATCGCGCTCGTCACACGATGCTCTTACGTGCCCGATGACTTATTGACGTTGACAGGGTTACCCTGTAATTAGAAAAATTACCGGTCTCTGTCTAATAAAAGAGGGCTATTTCAGACGTTCGACACGAGAGCTTTCCAATAAGATAACGCCGGCAAGAGACGTTAATCGTTTAATCGATAACACCTGCTGCAATAATAGTTCGAGATTAATTTGGAGACGGTAGCAGGCTCACGATGATACGACGCGTTGCGACAATTTTCATCCCTATATCACGTAGTTTAAAGAGTTATTTGAAAAAAAAAGCGTGATGCCAAACCTCATTCAGCCTAATTAGTATAAAAGTTGGCTTTCGAAGTATTAAACGTGTGTTCGCAGTTTGCTTCTCTTTTTAATTTTTTGCGTCATTAATACATTGATTAACCCAAACGTGTCATAAAATTCTTGTGTCAGACTGATGCGTTAATAACGACTTGAAAGAGTCGTTAAAAAGTAACAGGCAATATATTCGCGATATTTGTGTTACGTGGGACCTCTTGTGTACTGAAAGCGCATGTTCGTAAGACACGCTTTACCCCGAGTTGAAATTCCGACGCTACTTTGACGCTCTTAAGGATAGTTTGCGCCTACTTGGGCGGTCTGTGGGCTGATAAAACTTACTTTAATGACCTTGACACTTTTTAACTTCTTTCTTAAACCTTTAATCCTACAGATTTCATTTTAACGCTGCCTTAAACAACCTATTTCGACGTTAAAACTGTGGATACGGGAATTTAAGACGTTATCAGAAACAAAATAGGAATAAATATTATTGGAAGAATTATCTTAGCCTCCTGCGATATAGAATTAAAGATTTAACATAGGTCCAGAATTTAAATTCGGGAGACTGCCGAAAAAGGCACTTTAATAATAGTAGGTTACGAGTTAAAGTTTAATTCCATTAATCCTGCAAATTCCGTTGAATTTAAAGGACCAATGGAGAATCTCGAGTTACAACATTATATAAGCTATTTTAATGAGTTATTTACTATTTGCTTATCGCACATATTTGATCTCTAGTTAAATAAGTTAAATAAGTTACATAATATATTGCTTATTGAAATTAAGAATAAGATTTAAATGCAGGTAGCATATTCGAATATTAAATCATGTTTAAAATGCTTCTTCAAGCTTCGACATAAAGAAAACGGCAGTAAGTAACCATTCGTGGGATTAAAGTAGGCCAATAGCCTGTATAATGTTACATTTTGAAATTGCCTATTGATCCTTCACATCCTTCGAATTTAACGGAACCCGCAGGATCAGTGTGGAAACTAGAATTTTGTCTCGGAGTGTTTGTAATCGCAGCTCCTAATTCGATCTATTAATTCTACCGCTGCGGGCGAAGACGCTTTTTCTCGGACGGCTCTCTCGGGCCGCCTTTTATTCTCGGTAATTACGTCTTTACGATCAATACACGGTGATTTCGGTGTCGTCGTTGGTGTGAGCCTCCCCGATGTTTGACTTCGATCACGTGGTAATCTATTCGTCGGAAAAACGCGCGCGTCGCTCGATAATTATTCAGCTGTTAAAGAGACATTCGTATCAGCAGAGCGTATCACGTGGAGAGCAGCTGTCGATGATGATATAAACATGTATACTGCACCATTATCTGTTGATTTCGTGAAAGTATCTTGCATACGCACGCCGCACGGTACAATTTGTCATCGTATTATTGCGGCAATGCTGTGCGGTAACGAAAACGACGTAGAGTAAGTGTCGATTAAATATTTTAAATGGGTTAATCGCATCGCTTCTTCCGATAAAACGCGGATTCGCAGAAGAGTCCCGAGCCTGGATCGTAACCCGCAAGGTCGACATTAAGAGATACGACTGGTCGTGATCGTTATTAGCTCAGCGGTAACGAAAACAACGTGTGATATCATCTTTATTTTGATTAGTTAACCACTTGGCGAAAAATGAATGAAGATCGATTCAAAGGCGATTGAATTATGACGAGGTACGTAAGGGGAACGTTTAAATCGCGAATAAACACAAAACAATAAGATAGATAAGATAAACAATAAGAGCCAAATTGCTATTGAATCTCAATGGCTAAAATTGTAGAAATCAGGTACCCTGGTATTTGAACGTTTTGACCATTAGTTTAGTTGGAAACGTTCAAATACTACTCTTGCGTCTGATTTCTAATTTTCATCAAATATTTTGCTATTGAGATTCTTCAATTTGGCTCTTATCGTCTATTTTATTGTTTCTATGTTTGTTCTTTACTTCATCCGAGAGCCTGACACTTATTATTTTATTTCACTTTAAACTGCATTTCTCTCCCCTTAAATATATCTCTCCTTCCCTCCTTCCTTCTCTTTTTCTCTCTCTTTCTCTCGAACACGACGTGAATCTCATAAAAAAAGAAATATAAAAAATATCGATTATCCATCCTCGCCGCATCGTCATGTCGCATCGTGAAAACGGCGTTGCAATTTTCATCGCGTGAAAAACACGATCGATCGTCAAAATTCGATCCGGTTAGACATTGGTTTACGCGAGTTCCAAAGTATCGCCATGTTCGGCGGCTAGAGAGTGCATCGCCGCGCGAGTTCACCGAGTTATCGGTGCGCGACCACCTCCTTCACCTCCGCCGTCCCGAGCGCGTGCTCCAAAAACTATCGTTGACAAACAGAGCCCTGATAAGGCACAGCCTCGCGAGTTCCGCGCAATTTGCGCCGCAAGTCCACCTCTCCCGCGATATCGCGCAACGCACGTTCGTCCCAGAGAAGATGCGCCTGCAGCATAGCGAGACTCTCAGGCGCCTGCGTGGCTGGGTGACGTCATTGGTGAACCGGGCAGCTCGTCGTCCACCAGACATTCAGTCTCGCCTCGGCACTCGAGGAGATTGTATTGCGTGTTTCTGCACACACCGCTCTACTGTCATCAGCACGGAAGCTGACGCCATTCACACGATCCACGCGAATCGATCCGAGAGAAGTGTTCCAGTGGACGACCCGCGGAGGCACCCGGGAAGATCACACCTGCGTCCACCCTTAACTCGGACAATCCATCGGACGGGAAAACAGTGCACCTCGTGCGGAGCAACCGAGGGAAATCATCGCCCCTCGTCCCACCTGGGTCGGGAAAATTGCCGCGAAATCGCCAAGAGTCAAACACGTGCGATCACTCCGTTTCGCAGGGATGCGAACGCATCCGGAATAAACGGCCGCGAGCCTCGAGGGGGTTCCACCCGGAAGTCCCATGTGACCCGCTGCACCGTGGTGCGTGGCGCCTTACTATTGACTTTACTATGAACTCTGTTGCGACTGATACTATGAGAGGATGAGCTGCTCGGTGAAAATCTCTTGCGGCAAGAGCTGGAGCGGCTCGCAGCGCAGGATCAACTCCCTGGCGGAGGAGACGACGAATGCCAGTTGCTGCGCCGGCCTGCAGGCCACCCAGCCGACGACGAGCGCGGCATCGACGACCACCACTACGACCAACACCACGACCACCACGACCACCATCACCGTAGCCTTCAACAGCCCCGTAACCGCCGCCAACGCTACCAGTATCAACGGCTTTCTCGCGGCTGCCGGTAATCAGAGGGTCGTGCCACCACGCCCCGTCAAGTCGATCGCCGCGAAGAAAGGGGAGGACACGACCAAGTTGCTGAAGTACATCGACGATAACGTCATCGGCAAGAACGGCACGTTCTTCGGGCCATTCGGCCGCAGGAAAGGTCAGTGATCAATATAGTAGTCGGACCTTGCCGCCCCTCCGCGGCTGTCATTCGTGGCTGAACGGCTTTGAGCGTACGCTCATCGTTTCGTGTCATATCGCTGTCTCGTTGCCTTTCTACCGATTAGTCGTGCGGTTGAGAGGGGGAGGGGGGTAGAGACGATTAATGCTCCAGAGATCACTCGATGAAACTGTACGCGACTGCTCAAGGTCGGCTGAGATAATCTCTCGAATGTTTTCCACGCTTCGGAACATGATACGGTATCGTGTGCGGAGAGTTTATCGCGGAAAACAGTGTCAGCGGCTGAATCTATCTTGGCTTTCAGCTGCAGGTGTTTTCCGAAGACGTTCAATTCGCAACATTCGTTCCCACGTGAAATTAAGATACGTTGACTCAAGGCGGAGATGATGATTTGCCGATTAGGTGAGAATTTAGTTAGATTAGGTGAGAATTTTTCCAGCGATTGACAGGTCTCGTTGAGGTTCTCTGCTCCGCAGTAACGTGATACCATCGCAACGTCGGCGAAGTTTATTTAGAAAATTGACGTATCACTCATCATCGCCGTTTGATCTTTATACGCATGTCACGTGACAACGCGTCGCGTTAGAATTTCATAGCACGTCGCTCGCGATGTATTTCTCCCCCGATGATTCGGCGCGCGAATTTCTACTCGGAAGAGGAGTCCTCTACGTGGGATTCGTCCGAGTCGAGTTATCGCGGCGTGAACTTTAACTCGCGCTCGATTGGGATGCCCTCCAAGTGCCGTTGGCGTATACCTTCCGTAATTCGATACTACCTCGCAGTAGTAGTAGTGACAGCAGAGCGGGCCGAAACCCCTGCCGTGTTCCAAAGTATCCTCAATTAAGAACACAAAGCCGTACACTTTTAGGCTTTGATCGATCGCAACCGGCAAGATTGATTTCGTCGATCGCTGCGAATCCGAATTTCGTCGTTAATCGTCACTCGGCCGTCGTCGAATGGACGCGCGGGTTCGATAACGTCGGCTCTATCGATCCCGGCTGCGATCGATCACGTCTCATCGAACTTCCTTCACAGTCGTCAACAAGGTCATTATGCGCCTCTCTCGCCTTTTTTCCGCGCGCGCATGTACGAACGATTCGCTGAGAACGTATAGACAGCCATATTCCCCGCAAAACTGAATTAATAATGCGCCTCTACCGGGAAGAAACGTTTCCCAGCTCTATTTCTGTAAGCTACGCGCATGCGGACGGACGGACCGACTGACGCGTCCTGCTGTAATTCACCCGAAACGTGATATCGTTCTTCCCTCCCTCCCTCCCACCACGGAATTCGCCCGGCCGTTGCGTCAGTCGGCTCTTCTTTATCAAACGCGGAAATGCGCTCGCACACGAGGTTTCGTGGGTGGCGGTGACCACCGGGGTGTCATTGTCCGAGGATCACCTCGAAGGCCACGTGCTACCTTCTCGCGAACTCTCTTGGTCGCCGCGATCAATAAAGCGCGCGCTCGTGAAAAGTGCCCGCGGAGACCTTGAACGCTCGCGGGCGGAAGGGGTCGGCGACGCGTGTCGGAAGAGCCGGGATGAGTCGCCGTGGAAAGCGTGGCGCGGGGTTATTTGGAATACACATCCGATTCGTGGCTTATTTGCGCGCGAACTCCGTTTCTTCGGGCGTGCTCATAAATATATCGAGCTGACGTCATGCTCGTCGCGATGGCGACCTTAACTCTCGTTCGCGCTCGGGCTAGGATAGCTCTCTAACGGGACAGTCGCGACGGTCGCGCCGAGTGTCGCGTTAGATTTCTTATCTTACGCTGCGGCCGGACGATTGCTTTACCGCTTAATGAAGTGAAAGTCCGTCTTGATCCTGGTCATACATTGACTTCCGCGGGGAATTCGCCCGCACGGGAAAAATGATTTCGCTGGCGCGGCTAATCATGGCTGAAGATCTTTCGCCGCTGGAGATTTGCTGCTGTAAGCAGAACTTTGGTCACTGTTGCTGCAAGTGCCGTGACTGATATATGTCTACTATAGCTAAACTTGTAGATGTCTGTATGTTACAACGGAGATTCAGCTATTGATAATTGTTTCGTACATAAGCAAGGATATATAATCGTTTTACAAATTAAAAATTTAATAATCTTGAATTTCAACAATATTATTATTTTAGATGCAATATCACGATAATCTTCTAAAGAATGCAATACAGTTATTTTGAAAATAATAAATCTTGTTAAAATATTTAAAAAAATTATTTCAGAAAGGTGAATGTGTTATTTTGAATAATTCTATATTTGAATCAAATGTACGTTAATCTTTTTCCAACAATATGAACGCTCTCATTTCATTATATATATATATATATATATATATANTATATATATATATATATATATATATATATATATATATATAAATTAGGTCTTAAACCGTCTTAAGGTTAGGTTCATTCTTAGATGCTTTGTAGTCCATAAAGCGACTCTTACAGTATCTAAAGATAAACTTAAAATAATCTTAAATATAAAAGCTGGCCATTATAAAAGTCGGAGAGAAAATTTGAAAACCGGAGTTGCTAGACCAGGATTCAAATACGGAACGACCTCTTGCTTGCCGGATGTTTGTTCTTACCACTGAACTACCTACGCTGAGGCTCCTATGTTAATATACTCTCTTTCGTCCTCTTATTGTGATGTTATTGCCTCAGCCTCGAAATAGGACAAAAAATTATTATTATAAAAACTTTCAATATAAGCCAATTTTTAATAATATAAACTGCTTTCTCCAAGAATAAAATATATTCAAATAAAAATAATGCAATTTAAACTTAAAGAAATTTCAAATTAAAAATATTAACTCTTGTTTTGAAAGTTTCGTTCTTTTCTGTTTAACACTCCTTGATCTCAATTCAAGAAAATTATTCTTAAATAACGAGAATATTATCTTTTTAACAGAACTATAAGCAATTTCTTCATATAAGCAAGTTTCATCTGCTTAACCCTATATAACCTCACTTCAATACGTACAAGTTGAGAATTACGGATTTCTGCAAAATAAGAGTGTTTTTATCTGTATACAAGTTTGGCTACAGTAGATATGTGTTAGCTGTGGCACCTGTATACTTAGCAACAGTGACCGAAGTTTCGGTCGCGGCAGCGAATTTTTAGCAACAGCGGCCAGACATTTCCAGCTAAACCGTGATTAGTTGCAAAATTTTTCCCCGCGACCTTTCTTCGCGCGATTCGCCGATTTTCACCAGCGAATATCGACGAATGTCTCGTTTTGATCGCGGCCGAATATACCGCGATCGCGTTCGGCTCGGCATAGTTCCACGCGCGGGAGAACGCGGCCGTGAAACCTCGGCTGTCCGGTATACTTGCGGTGGCGACCGGCTCGTACGTACCGGCGCGCGTTATACACGGAACGACGCTCCGTGACCTCCTACGCGCGCGGTTCGTGACCTCCGCCTAGGCACGTGCTGGTCGAATAAATTGCTAAAACCGTCGCGCGTTTACGCCGCTCCATTTAGCGAATGGACGCGTCACTCGCCCGTCCGTTTTAAAGCTATTATACTCATTAATTCGATTTGTTTCCCGATGGCGCGCTGCTTTTTGTTGTTCGGACGTGAAAGCTTCTTAATGACCTACTCGTATAACGGCTGGACGTTTGCACGGTCGGTGCCGCGGTAAATGCGAAAAGGGAGAGCGCGTGCAACGATGTCGCGAGGGATACCGGACGGCGGGAAATTCCACAAATCGCGTATCGATACCTTCGGAAACGCTGAATTCAGCGGACTTCTTCTTTCCTTTTTGCTCTTCTATCGCGACTTCTATCCGAGCGCAATATCGAAGCTATTGATTCGTAACACTTGCGCCGCCACGCTCCGCCACGTTCATTTTTCCGCGGATATCTTGCGGACACACTCGGTATATGCGACTGCATAACGTTACGCGATTGAGAACTGCGACCGCCGACGCGAAAGGAGAAACGCGGGACGCCTGTAAAAGTGCGATTATACCGTGAGGTTGCGATAACGCGACAATATCGTCGTCATTGTCATCGTCGTGCCGGGAGCATGGCAGATAAAGCTCTGATAAATATTGTTTTCTTACCGCGATGAATGTTAGGAAGGCGGCCTTCACCGAAAAACAGGTTCGCCGCTTCACGCGGCGTCGGCGGGCGACCCGGGGTGGTGGTGGGAAGTGACGGAAATCTGCATGAAATTCACGGGTCTCGTCCCCCTCCCTTCTCCGGCCTCCTCCTTCCTTGCGAAACGCCGGGCTAGAATTCGCTCTCTTCCGAAGCCGCGATTAATCTTCAACCGTCACGGTTAGCGCTCCGCTGACGTAATTGTTACGTTAATCGCGATTCATTTGTGCGTTACGCGCGCGGACGATGTTACGTTCCCATTCTTCAAATCTGAACAAACAACACGGGACGTTCGCTCAGTCGGTCAGAAGTCGATGTCGTTTTTATTAATTTGCGCGTCGAGGAGAGCAATATCGTCTCTCGATAACAAGACTCGTTCACGGCCTGCTCGAATATTTCGCCCAGCGGTGGGCGAGTTTTTTCGTACGGCGAAACGGGCCCAGATGTTCGTGATGGAAGACCCGTTGTCTTCTGATAGGTCGATCTTGGTCTGACATGTCTCGAGGTCGAAGCTGGGAGAAGCTATCCTGTTAGGCCACTATTTCGCACAGGCCCACAGCCAGTCACGTGACGCGCCGGAGAAATAAGGATGATCACATCATCGACGAGGAATGAATTGTCTATCTCGTTCCTGCCGGCATTCTTGCCGGCCGAGCCAAGTCGAATCGATACTCGAGATTAATTAAGAAACCGGAGCGTCCCGGTACGTTTATTTAATTAGTCGAGCGTGTTTGTCGAGCTCGCTTGGTTCCGTCAGAGCAGTCAGAAGCAACGGCTGATTACGGGAAGATCATTAATAGATTGCACGCTTGATGAGAATCCCTCTGTAAAATTCTCTACCCAGTGAAAATTGATCGTTACGTTAGGCAACGCCGATAAGATTGTGATGAAAACAAGATAGTTAATATTGACTCACTCGATTGAAGTCGATTTGGATCGCGTGCACGAGAGAGGGAAAGAGGAAGAGAAAGAAGAGGAGATTAAACGAGTGTTTTCATGACAAAGAGTGCGTAAACAACGCGTATACCTGGTCTTTATAAAACGGTGATGCAAATTCGAGCGTTGTTTGCGTCGTGAATATGTACTATTCAAGAGCGATAAGGGGAAAGCTATTATCAGGACGCACTTATCGGTTCGTTATATTAGAAAAATGGAGCTCGAAAGAGGAAATAAGCGACTCTACGGCCCGAGGGAATCATCGCTTGTTCGCTCACACGGAAAGCTCATGGGAAATTTGCAGTAAAAAATAACGCACAGTCGCACGATCGTGTAGAAGAAAGACTAGGATCCAATGCGTGTTCACCGAAAGACCCGAGACCGCATTCCGCAGCTCAAGGGACGATGAATTTGCTCTATTCGTTTCAATATCGACAAGCATTCTCATATCGGAAGTAACTCGAATCGAAATTGTGATCCTATGTTAAACTTTTCTGCATTCAACATATATCATTCTACACATATATAATTCTACAACACAGTAGGAATTAAAATAGAAAAATAAGTTCACACGCATACATATATATATATATATATATATATACACACAGAATTGAAATTGTGTATATATATATATATATATATATATATACACAATTTCAATTCTGATATGATGTAATTTTTACTTTGACCTTGATGATATCTTAAATTTCTATTTTCGCTGTTTTAGCGTTAAAATAGGTTGTTGGTACGGAAAAAAAATTAGCTTTCACAGCTAAAACCTAGCTCCCACAGCTGAAAACTAGCTCCGACAGGTAAAAATTAGCTGTCCATATAATATAATTGAAATTTAGTTAATTTAACTAATTTCTTTGTCCCTGTACCTAATTTGTAGCTCTCACACAGCTAAAATCTGAATCTGATAACTAAATTTCAGTGGTATCATATGAACAGCTAATTTCTTCTTCGCGTGAAGGTAACGTTAGAATTCGATATATAGAATTAAAAGTTCAAGAAAGAAGTTAAAAAGTGTCGGTATTGTCAGAATAGGTGTCTATTAGTCTATAGGCCATCTAAGTAGGCGCAAACTATTCTTAAGAACGTCAGAGTAGCATGAAAATTTCGACTCGGGAAAGCTTTCGCAGTCTTGCTCAGTCCATTTAACCAGCCGATTTATTTTATCTGGCTTTACACAACGACGAGACAGAGTCGCGCGATAGTCCTAGGCTTCGGTATCCGCAAGTATTTAAATGATAACAGCGGATAACATCGTGAGTGATAAACGATGGTCGAAGTTCAACGATGCCGGCAACATACGTCCACCTGCCTTCCCCGTGTCGGTGTTCGTCAATTACGTCCCGTGTGATCGGGCGTTTCCGAAATACACGATAATGCGCTCCCGGGCCGACGATAATAGCGCGTTTGACCTAGTTACTTATCCCGGACTGGTATCCCTCAGTCCGGTTGACCCAGTTTTCTCCTGCCCGTCCCGACTTGATGCCGGATGCCGAGCACGAATCACTGCCGGCGGATTAAAAATATTCCCGCCCCGCGAACGTAACTCGGCAACGCGGAAATCGTAAAATGTCCGCCCGGTTCTCGGTCGCGGCCAGTCTCGATGGATTTACCGCGGCGGAAAAATGTCAAGCTATTTCCACGACTGAGAGAAACAGCAAACGCGGGATCCGTGAACTCTCGAGGGACGGGGCGCAGAAATTTCAAAGAGAAAAATCAAACGTGGAAGGAAACGCGAATTTATTTAAGAATGACGAGGGAACATTTATCATGGACAGTGGAATAATAATTGCGGACGTTAATATACGATATTACACGATCGGACGTTTTAGCGATAATAAAGTGAAATCGAGCACGGAGCGGATATCTATAAATTAATAACCGTCGACGCCCGATAGCGGGCCTCTGTATCGAGCCGCGATCTGGAAAAAAATAATTTAATAATAACTTAGCACGCCTGCGTATTTGCACTGATGGCTAATATATATCGATATCGTGAATCACACTCCCCGATTAGGACTATAATAATTCTCTTTTAATTGAGTGAGAAATTAATGATCTAGCATGCTGCTCGACGTTATCGCCGCTCTTTCCTGCGCTCGGCCGATATTCAGAGATAAGCTTCCCTTCTCTTCGAGCCAGCGACAATGTACTTCGCAATAGGATAAAGAAATGACGTTACGTGTTGATACGAGTGGTAGCGATCCAAGTGGAAAAAATAATTATATCCCGCGACGAGGGGGCGAGAGGGGGAGAGTATGACAGAGAGGGAGAGAAAGAAGGAGAGAGATGAGAGATAATGCACGCAGACACGTGTGAGTCGATAAAATAATAAGTCGGTAGATTGCTTCACAAAATTACGTAAGCGCGTTCAGAAGACAATCTTCGATTTTTTTATATCATGCCGAGTTGTTACACGATAATTGCCTCGAGTTCCGATAACGCTTTCGAGAGAACATTTTTCAACGCTAATCGCTTTTTTATATATAAAAACAGTAGATAGGTACAGACGTGGTGATCGATATCTAGTATGACGAGTAAAAAAGAAACGTTACTATTAGTTAACAATAAGCCTTATACAGTCAAGTGCACGCGTAGCGCACGAACGATCATCGATATATCGGTCGCTTTTATTTTCACCGGTGCGAAAAAGTGAGAAACGTTTAAAGCCGATAGCAATAAAATGGCGGTGGCAATTAGTAGCTATTAAACGGACTTTTCCCCGGCAGACGATTTGTCGTCGCGCCGTAAAGCATTCGCGAAGGATAATCTTCCTTTTAAAGTAAGAGACGAGCTGCCGCGTCACATGAACGCGAGCCCGCACACACATGCCCGCGCGCGCGCGCGCGTAAATGACGCGCTGCACACAACGTCAGTATTGTGCGGCGAGACAAAGGCAAGTATTCACGGCTCGGTGTCGCTAACGAAAACCTGGCGCGAATTCGGAGCTGCTCGCGCGAACTGTAAACTCAGATTTGCATCTACACGCCATATTCATAGGAAAGAATACTCACAGAAGTAATCTTTATCGCGGATGACTAATTCCGTGCCGAAGTCGGAGCGTGAACACGAGCGCGCGCGATTCGGCTTGTGGAAAATTTATCGTACACGCTTCGCAGAGAGAGAGAGAGAGGATGTATGTGAGCGGTGCGTCTCGACTGAACGTTCGTTTAAGAAACGGTGTTTACAAACAGTCGGTTATCTGATAAATTTGATTTCAAAGAGAGCCTTCGATCATCGCCGTAAGTGGAGTCGCGTTATCGGATTTGGAAAGGATTCCGGAAAGTTCAGCGAGTGGCGTGCGCGTATTCGCCTCATCGAATATGTGAGAGCGTGCCCGCGCGTCATCACTTTTTATTATATATTCAGACAGGATTCCGTGTTCGCTTTACGCGCGGCTCATGTATTATCGGAGACTTGCACTTTGTCGCATATATATATACATATATGTATTTTCACGATATCGTCGTCATTCGCTCCGCTACGCGCGCGCGCAGCCATCGCACCGTGTAAACTACACGCTAATGCTCTCGAAGTAGTCACGATTTCACGCCGCGGTAACACGACGTTGAATCATCCCGCCTCGTCTCTCGACGAGTATAAATAAAAAGTCGCCACAGTTACGCGTCTCGATAGCGCGCGAATATCTCAATGCATGTTTGCAGACGAGGGGAACGATATGAATTTCCTGAAATGTTAGGATGAAACTGTCGATGGGAAGATTTTCTATAACGTTACGTTATATATTATTGTATCGCCACGCGTTATCGGGTGTGTTACGATATGATTAGTATATCGTCGTCTCATCATGTTATTATTATATTATTGTTGTCGTGAGCTGAAGTGATCGAGCTCTCTCGATCGAGCGGCATCGATCCTCGTCGCTTCTCGTAAATAAGGTGTAAAACTTTTCTAAATATCCGGCTATTCTCGGTGCACCGGTGTTAATAAACAGCTCGACTTTCTTACTTTGAGGGTATCGTAACGCCTCGAACACGTCGCGTTGCATGAGTGCATCTAAGACGTGTTTGCCGGAGATACGCGAGACACCGACGTTTAATCCAGGAAATTGTTGCGAGAGTTGTTCCTCAAACAACTTATATACAATTTCCTCGGGCGAGCGAGCCCTGAGAAACACTCTCGATGGGGAAACGCGAGATAACAATAATTCCCGTTTGCGCTGGACGCATCCGCTCCGTCGTCTCAAGTTCCGCCGCAGCGGATGTCCGATAGCAAATATCTAGAAATAGCCGTGACGCTGACATTGAAACGCCGAACGACTCTTCTCCTGCTATCTTGCACTTTTACCGGGGCAAATATTTGGCCCTGAAAAGAGAGGAACGCATCGCGCCACGTGGAGAGTTTCACCGTGAAATCCTTTGTCGACTTCGAGGTCGTGGATTTAGCATTCCTTTTTTAATCAGAGGTGCACCGTCCCGGGCTGTATTATTTTCCTCTCTTCTAAATGGCAAACGTTCCCGCTTTATCTCTCCGTTTCCTCGTCGTCGCGAACGAGAGGGGTACGCAAACCGTGGAAGAGTCGAAGGTTAATAGAGCGGCGACGGCGGCTCGCCGTGAACACGCGTCCGAGAAGTTCAAACACGCGGCCAAGAAAACGGGAGAACGTTTTGTCGCGTCTACTCTCGTATGTAGGTGACAGACGGCGAACCGACGCGAGGTCCGTTAACGGGACGTACCAAGGTGTAGACGTTACGACGCACGCCGAGATCCCGGAGACCCGCGTCCCCGAATGTGCCACCTTCCTCTTAAGGATGCGACTCACCGCATTCGCCGTCTCCTCGGATATCGCGAAACGGTATAAAACGGAATTTATCGCGCCGTCCCGCGCACGGAGACGACACGGCGTCACGGACGTCGTTACCTTCGGGTAATTAAACCGCGGCTGTCTCTCCGAGAGCCTCATTCGAAACGGAACTGCGCGAGTTTCAACTTTTTACGCTCAATATTGTGCTCACTGACGTATGCCAGGACATCACGAGATCCACCGTTGACTCTTCCAACGGATGCGAATCTGGATTTACCCCTCCCGTAGTCCCTACTCGATGACTCAATCTTCTCCGTGATATACCGCCGCGTTTACGACCTTGTTTACTTTTTCGCAATTTCACCACACGTCGCCTCTCTTTCTCCCTCTGTCTTTTTTCTTTGCGGGGTATAATTAACTGTTTAATTGAATATTCCCCCGCGTGGTCGTGAAATAACGGCCAGAAGAGGAAAAGGAGAGAGTTCGCTCGCTTGTCGAAAAAAGCGTGAACTCGGGCGGAATAATTTGGCACGGTCGCCGCGCGACCACGACCGTGGTAATCGCATCGAATCATACCCCGATGCACGTAGCGAATTTATTACACCGTACTTTTTCCGGACATGCGATATATGTGCATCGTCGGCGGCGGCGTTTATCAGTGCGCGTATTAGTCAAAGCCTTACGTGCGCGCGCGCGCACATGCTGGATAATTTGATATCACGGTGCGATCGTGTGATCGTGGAACGAACGCGAAATTGTCGGTGAAACGTTTTTAACCTTTGTACATCGCGCTCCTCATGCCCGCATACTTTGTTCGACACGCACGTGAGGTGCAATGGCTATGCATTAAGGTGTAACGCGTATTATGATCTCATGATTAGACGGTCATTAAGTGAGATAACAGATATTTCGCGCGAGACCGGTCACACCTTTTCCACATTTCCGAACCTGGAGATTCTCCGATTGTCGCAAACACGCCATCGAACATTGTAGCGGATCATCGTTGAACGTGCACGGGGATAAAAGTGTTGAATTAACGCGACAATGAACGTACCGGGTTGAATTAACGCGACAATGAACGTACTGAACGCGTTTTAGTCAAAAAGAATAGAATTTCTCGCTCTTACAAGTCAAATTTAATTCTTAGAACCAAGAATTCCGTTCCGTTCGACGAAAACGTGTTTGGTTCGTTCATTGTCACATTAAGGATGTATTGCTCATTAGTGCCGTATTGTCAGTGGTGCATGAAGAGAACCATTTATAAATTTAATATGTAGTATTATCACACAAAATTACGTTTCTAACACATTTATTTCATTATCTAAACACTAAATGTTAATTTGAAACAAAGTTAGATATACATATATAATATTAAATATGAAAATATTATTTCTTATTTTTCTTATTAATGCTATATTTATATATCAGTTAATCCAATAGGAATGCACAAATAGTAGAAATAAGTATATAAGTGTTCAAATGTGTATGTGTGTGTGTGTGTATTTCGAGTGTTACTATAGGTTATGAACTTTACACTGCTGTATTTTCAAAACAGTGGCCAGTAACTCTGAAATTTATGAATAATGCCTGCATATTGATCTATAATATCATAATAGTTTTTCATCGAAATCTTATCTTTAATTTAGAAAATATTAAAAAGAGAAATTAAAGATAACACGTTAATCTGAAGGAACAAATATAAAAGGTATCAACTTGAGTTACAAATATCTTAGTTTTCCAATGGTCAATCTTCTGCTAGCAGCGCAAACAATGAGTTAGATAATATTTCAATGCACTACATACGTAGTGCAAATTTCATTCGAATTCTTATCAAACTCATTTCATCTTACAACCTTCTTTGAAAGTGGAATAACTTTTGATCCAGGCTCCAAATTACCGTCAAACTTTTGGTCAAACTTTCGGTGTTGCTTTTAAGTGCTATGTAGATTAATTTGTAATTTTTTCATAATTTTGACAATTATGAGCAATACATCTTTAATTCAAGTAAACTTTTTTCACCGTGTGTGTTTTACATTCTTCCACGGCTGTTTCTCTCCAAATTCATCGAAAATCACGCGACACGTCAACGAAGACGCACGACAACGGCCAAGTGTAGTTTACGCTCTTTACGAAAAAAAAGCAAACGAACCATATCATTTTTACATTTTTCCCCCAGGTGACAAAAGCGCGAGACAATTTCACGTCATTTTTACCGGCTCTCTGATCATTCTTATCGCAAAAAAAAAGAAAAGAAAAACGCGAGGATAAAGCGTCTCGATAAGGAGGAGCGGGTGTCGCGGGCGCACGAAAAGCGACAAGTACGACGTACGCACTCGCTGGCGTGTGCGCGACGGAAAATGTGAGCGCGCGCGCGCTCACGACGAGGCAAAGTTTCCGCGGTCGGAAAAGTCCACTGTCCGCTCTCCCGTTTGTGACGCCGCGCGCGTTTCGATGCACAGCTCATACTCGCGCGCGCGGCTGCGATGATAGTATCTCGTGCGTGCAAGTTGCAAGTCGACGGTAGTCGACGCCGAGCGAACACAGCCGAGCGTTCACCCGCATGTACGCGCGCACGCACGCGCGCGTATCCACGTACGATACGTTTCATGCGCGCCCGTTCGGATCGGACGAGCGGATAGTTACGCCGCGCGCCCGATCCGCTCAACGTACATTACGTAACGCTCTTTACGCACCACGTAAGCGTTTGCAGGCGGAAGCGAGTCATGCGGCTATCTGCATTCCGCGAAGAGAGGCAGAGCACGTCTGTAACGCGACACGCGCTGTCCACGCATCTGCTTGCGTGCGCGCGCTCGACACCTGGCACAGTGACTCGAGGTTCAGGTATAGGGGGGGAATAAGGCGCGCGAATCTCGGCGCGATTGGAAGAAAGTAACAATCCAGTGGCAGGAAGGACTTGCCGCTTGCGATTTTTGTCCACGTATTCTGACCTGCATTTCAACTACGTTTCTATCTATCTATCTATCTGTCTTTCTTTCTCTCTCTCTCTCTCTTTCTTTCTTTTTTCTCTCTCCTCTTTATTCCTTCTCGCTCCTTCGTTCGCAACGTTGTGTCTCGGCACGTATATTTTCGCCCGTGACGTATTTTAAGATTTACAATTCTATTTTTATTCGCCGAAAAATTCAAGGTTCCCGCCTCCCGAAGTCGATTCCATGAAAAGAGTATTTTCAATCGACTCCGTTCCGCCGTCAACTCGAGATATCAAGAGCCTCGTTAAAGAGAAGGAAATGAGAGGGAAGGAAGGAAAGAGGAGGAAAGTCATTTGCGTCGATACAGTCGGGCGACGCTAATTTCTGCCGTGCCCGCTTCGCGGCGAGAACACGTGGCGCAAAATGGTCGGCTGCGACACATCGGAGACCGTGGAAGCACATTATTAGAGGCCTGTTTTATAAATAGACGCCGTGCGGATGCGAAAGAATACGCTTAACTCGGTGGCCACTGTGCAAAAGTCTTGAAATAAAACATCACGTCCGTGACACGCGGCATATCGTTAACTCGCTCACTTTTCGTCGAACTCCTGCCGACGTTCCCGATGACGAACGAATGTCCTCGACGAGGTCGGGAAAGTCGAGACGGAATCGACGTAGTCGCGCTTGGCGAATGTATTGCTTTTAATCTCCGAGTACATTGTCTGCTGAAACAATGTCTCGCATCTCGTGCGGTTCTCGTTGTGTTATCGAAAATTTGATCAGTAAGACGCTATCCATGATGGAGAATATTCCTGGATCGATACTTTAAATTCTATGTTAAGTCTTCAAGTGGAAAAAACGGATATAAGTTCCCATTTGTAGCACCGAAGGAGCATAACAAGTGTTTTTTTTTTTTTAAATGCTACAAATGGAAGCTGAGATTTGTGGAGTCTAAATTTTAGTTCTACATTAAGTCTTGAAGAAAACTGCTATAACTTCCCATTTGCACACAGAAAAAAAATAGTCTTGAATCAAGAATAGATGTTCTCGTATAAGCAAGAATATCATAATTTTCTTATAAGATTTCTAGTCTTGATTTGATTAAATTTGTATCGACGTTACTTGATCTCAATTTAAGATTAAAAATCTAAGAAGCTTATAATATTCTCGCTTGTACATGAGAATATCTATTCTTGGCTCAAGACTAATTTTTTTCTACGTGGTATTAAAGGAGCACAATAAAAAACCTTTGAAGACTTAATGTCGAATTAAAGTAGATTTAACGTAAGACTAAAATTTCGACGTGGGTTTAGCCCGAAATTTATCTCAGAATGTTGTCCGTGAGTCGCAAGCCGACCGTTTCGGGGACGCCGTTCAAATGCGCTCGCATTGCACTTGGTGAAAAGCGCCAAAGGTTTGCCGAGGAAATAAACTCACGTGCGAGGACGCGACGTCTGAACACGGAGTTAGAAAATTCCACGCGTCGGTGCGGAAATTTCTCCTCCCCCACGCGACAACGCGAGCGACGTTCGTCTCGGAAAATTCACGCGCTGATGTATATCCGCATCGTCGCATTCCAACCTAACGGATAACCGGCTTCCATGAGAACCAGAGGTTGGCCGGGTGTGTAACGAGGCGACGAGGTGTCTCAAGGTCGCGGTATCGATCCGTCAACCCCTGCTCTCAGCCGCCGCTGCCTCCGTATCTTGGCTTTCGCGATCGGCTCCGTTCTCGCTCGGCGTCTCGAATTTCCGCGATGCGTCCGGCGATTGATACCGGGGAGAAAATGCGGCAAATGTCGCGGGATATTTCACGAGGGGAAATTCGACGAGGAATTTTTCGATTAGACCGCGCGCGAATTTCGACGTTGAATCTCGACATCGAGCTTCGACTCCATCTGTCCGAACGACCATTTTTTTTGGCCATCGGAAAAAAGTCAGAAGCGAATTTCCGGTTGATTAAAATTCACGGGTTTTGCAAACGGTGCCCGTCCGGAGTCGCGTAACGCACCGGCGACGGAGTTACGTTTTACCTCCGAGTATCTGGAAATGATTCGCGTGAATGAGAGAGTCGGGAATGGCGGATCTAAAAAGCGTCGATCTCTCGTAGATACGCGCGCGTTCGAGACAATTAGGGAACGGCCGCGCATGTTATGCAAGACTTTCTATTTGGGTCCCGTTTCGTTTCTCGCGTGAAAGGCGCGCGCGCGAGCGACCGAACGAGCCCGTGTGAGCGCGCGAATCCGCCGGCGCGTGCAATATTCGAGATGAATTCTCGCGGAGAAGATAAAGTGCCGTATAGCGCAAAAATAGCCCAGTTGTATAATTCCGAGCGCGCGTTACACACCGACACCGCCGGTGATGAATAACGCGAACGGTTATTGTGAGAGCGCGGTATCTCCGGATCGGCCGCACTTACCGGCCGCAATTATCGACAGATAATTTCCCGCGAGCGACCGCGGTTATCTATCACCGCGTCGATTGTATCTTCCGGTGCAATTACGTCTCCTTAGACTTCGCTCGGCTATCGCGCGCCTATCGCGCATCTTCTCTCTTTCTCCGTCGGGAGACAGCGGCGCCGGCTGATAAATCGCGGCCGAAGGACTCGCTAATTGTTCCGCGATCCCGCGAGATTTCGCCCCGGCCTGAATCGGGGTTGTAAATCACGTCCCGAGACAGCCTATGACCGACCTCGGGGAGAGTCCCCGGCGCTTCGGTCGGGTGAAAGCGCGCTTGGATCGCGCATGATCAGCCCGTGCTCGCGCGTAGTATCTGCGATATTCCTCCTGGTCGATTTTCTTCCGTGCAGCCGATCAAAAGCCGGCGGAAAACTGGGTGAAGCTGGGTGGCTGGCGCGAGGCGTGGCCGACTAGTGTTCGCGCGCGCGCGTCTCTCCAGCCCAGACGCGCACACGCACATACATAGGATGTTTTTAAAAATAGTCCCGCTCTAATGAGATTCCGCTAGACATGAGGACGGAATTTATGTATTCTCTAATTTTTTTTGTTTTTTTCTTTTTTCGTTTTTCGGTGCGAATTAGGGGTGTAATTCTATGACGAAGTAAAATATTCGAAAGCACTGGCACGGCAGTTTTCCTAATTCCGCCGCATTTGGGAAAATCGGAGGATGTAAACCTCGTTCCGGGATACGTCGACGCGCGCAACGAGAGAACTCGCCAAACTCGGTTATCGATTATCTGTTTTTTCGAATTTACGTCGGTCGTCGAGTTTATTTTAAAATTGCACGGTCGCTCTCATCGTAATTTTAAATTTCCGCCCTCGCGCGGACTTTCACGCAAATTTACTATCGCAGGCGGAAAGGTCACGGGTCAACCCGGGGAGAACCGATCGACTTTGAACGCGGGGCTGCACTTTGTCTCCTCGGCGACGAAGTTAGCCCCCTGATTTATGTGTTTACGGTAGTTAGCTCTCACTTTCCGCGCGGCACGGCGCGATTCCAGCACGGATCCGTGTTATGGCCGGCGCGCAGGCGAGTGAGGGAGGGGAAGGTAAAAGGCGGCACACGGGTGAGAGATATCGGCGGAAGAAGCGGCGACTCCATTTGCAACCGACCCCGCATGTCGAGGATGTCGTAGGAAAATGTCTTGGATAATTAGAAGAAAGTGCTCGCGCGCTTTTAGTCGCCGGAGATAGCCGAGTGCGTGCGTGCGTGCGTGCGTGCGTATACGCGCCAATAAATATGCTCTCGCGACGCGGAAAGATTGCATTGAAGCGCCCCCTCCCTTGCTCCCTCTCAGCGTTATAAAGTATAATTAATCTCGGGAGAGGCCGTACAACGAATTTTCATTAATTGAATTAATTTAACAACGAACGGGCCACGATGATTCATTAACCTCCCATTCAAGTAACTCTCCGCGTTACGGTAATCTCGAATTAATCGTTCAGACACAACCGATTCTTCGATATTGATCGATTTCGCACCGAGAATGAGTTTAATTACAAATCAAGTCTCCACGCCCGAAAGAGGGATATGAATGAAGCTCGGAAATGAATTCGATCGCTAATTAAATCCGTCGCGGTGCAGCCGATGCGGGACACTCGGATGGTACGTCTCTCGGCGACGCGACGCTCGACGAGAAAAAGAAGAAAGGCCTGTAAAAATGGACACACGGGCTTTCCACACCTTGCCCTAATTTCGCCCCGCTATTTCCAAGCTTTCGGCGACGTCGCCGAGAGAGGCCAGCGTCCAGCTGCCTCGTGCGCGTCATTCTCTAAATAACACACTCATCCGTGCCCGCGCGCGTTGTGTTTACTCATCGCGCCGAGAAGAGCAGCAAGGCGGTAGGCGGCGGACGCGCCAGTCATCGCGCTCCTCATCCGCACGCACGCGTGTCATTTTCGCGCCGCAAAATGCGAAATCTGCGCGACTGAAACGGTCGCGCGTTAACGGTAACTCGCGAAAAAGAAAGAGAAAAAATAAGTCGACGGCCCGAAAATACACGTTCGCGCGTCGCGTAAAACACACCGCGACGTCCGTGACCTCAAACTGTCGGTCTTCGCCAATTCCGAGCTGTGTCATCCAGCGCGACTTTTTCGTCGACCCTCTCGCGGCAAATTGAGCGACGATCAATTAAGGCCCGACCTCGCACGCGCCGAAAACTCTGCGCTGATGCGCGTCACGTGAAGAACGTGGCCTCGCCTCGTGCCGCCGCGACGCGCTTCCGAGGATCGTCTCGGAAAGTCAGCGTCGGGTCACCATTAGGACCCTGAGTCTCTTCGAGAACTCGTGGAATTATTCACGCGCGTCCGACGAGAAATCTGCGAAACTCGCTGAAGGAGAGACATTGAGATTGACGAGGATTCGATTAGAAGCAATGTTAATCCCGGAGTGGTCGTGTGCTTCGTTTTTAAATTGACATTTTCAATAAAAAAAGTCGCCTCAGAAAGCAATAATATTTATTTATATGGAAAATCATAAAAGTTCTTATTCAGAACAGACAAGAGCGGTCCCCTAACTGGCAAATGCACAGTGGAAGAATTTGGTAACAATTTAAAACCAAACGTTCAGTTAAATAGTTTCGACTAAATGATTCGGCTACTCTAACCAAATCAACGAACAAAATCAGCAAAAATAACTAAATGTTTGGTAATTATTACGAAGTCCTTTTTTCAGTGCACGAAGACATAAGATGCTTGTTAGTATTTTTGGGAAATGCATTTTAATATGCATGGAGATGACACCTGCCATCCACGCGACTGTAAGGTTAATCATTGCCGTCTCGATTCTCAGCGGAGCGAATAATCCGATCGAGTCATCGCTCGCCTTCACTTCCCGCGTAAGAGCTCGTGGAATTTGGCTTAATTCCGCGAAGCTGAATATTTAATTGCGCGGTTCAACGATGCGTGTCTCGGAGACAGGTTTTGAATTACCTGGCACGACGATTTTTCGACCTACGACAACATGCAGCGCGCACGTGCGCGCAACGCAGCATTCTTAATTTTTCCTTTGATCTGCCCTTCAGAAATTTTTTTATCGACCTCCTGTATCTTCTGATAGCTCGATTCCGGCCTCTGTATGAACAACTTCGCCCATTTTGGGCAAAACGTATACAGTTATCAATTGTATACTGTTTTATAGTATATAAAATTATATACTATATATTATATACTATTTTCTGGCATATAATAATAAAAATACTAAAAATTAAGTAGTTTTAGATCCTCAAACTCTTGTCGAAAATAGTTCTAGTTTTTTAACGATGTCGCTCTACTCGTTCGGCAGCTCATCGTTAGTTATCAAAGCTGAAAAATATGTCACTAATATCCTTAAAAACCTATCCGTATCAGCAAGACATATCCTAGATACCAATTCAGTGATATGATGTTGGCATAACAACCTATAATATAGGCACTATTTTTACATGTGCAGTAATATTCACTGATAGTGTCTTTTCTTTCATCGTTACACTTCCCTACAATGTAGAAAACAAAAATAAATAAATAAGTAATAAATCTTGAGGAAAGGGGAATAAGGAAAGGATTTCGAATTTTAGATTTATTGTTAACCATGTAATCAAAGATCATCAGTTGATTGAAAGCACCCTGCACACACAAACATAAGTAGCAAAATTAATATACCTCACACACCAAATTGACAAGATCCTAACACTGATCGGCAGATGTTTTAGCTGTTGGCAATTATACAGTTTTAATCCACTCTTTTTGCTCTATATTTTGACACACGACTTATCTCTATATTCGGATGACCCGAATATATGTATAAAATAGGTTAAATTCTTTTTAGCAACATAATCCTTCGAACTCTATCTTTTCCTTTGAAGAAAAGCATTCTTTTCTTTGAAACCTCGGATATACTTCGGCAATTCGAATTCCAAGATAATCGATCACGTAATTTTTCCCTTAGGACAGGAGCATGAGAAGTGAAATGTTTTCAAATTAGAAAATTTAGAATTTTCACGAAGTCAGGCTGGAGGGGGAAATTCATGATCAACACCCAAGGGGGTCATGAATCTTCTCCTCTAACGTGAACTCGTGAAAAGTGTAAATTATCGAATTTGAAAACATTTCACTTTTCACGTTTCCGGCGTGGCGGAAAAGTTACACGATCGATACCCAAACCTGGACTCACAAATTTTCAACGTGACCAATGTAAACGAATCCATATCTTCGATTATTTATCGAAACGTAGCTAGCTAGTTTTAACTCAGTCCTCTTTGTCGCCGCTCGTACGAGCAACGTCACTCGTGTATCAAGAGCCCGGAATAAAGCGCGTTAAACTTAACCACGTGTTCTACCCTCTGGCTCTTTTCAAAATTTTACACCACAGTTTACATCCAGTGAAACGTACGCTCGCGACAGCACTCGTCCACCCGTCGCACTGTCCCTCGTACCCACGCTCGACCTTGGCTCGACGAATTCGCGAACGGCTTAAATTATAGAGACCGAGACCGGCTTGCAGCGATAACCTTGCTTGATTAGCTTGCTTCGAGCCAGGCGCGCGATTCTTTCTTTCTCGGGAGATCGTAGGCGTGCAAAACGGCGTGTAATGCAGACGGGGAGAGGGAATTTAGTTTACCAGATACCGCCAATCATCGGCCGTTAAGGACACTCGCACCCAGCAGCCGCGCTTAATGAGTTACATAGATAGCAATTTCCTTTTCCTCCCTGGTAACGTAGCCGCATAACGTCGGGATCTGAAATGAATTAACCCCCCGCTTGCGGTGCTGACTGATCGCAAAATCCACGCGCGCTCGGCTCCACGAGCGTCGATTAAGATTGCGCAATCCTCTAGTGAGAGAGTTTAAGTAAAAATGTCCAAGATTTTCCTTCTTTTTTCTTTTCGTTTTTCGTTCCAAGCCGCGGCACTTTCCTTGTTAGCTCGATGGAAAGTGCGGTCAGTTCAACGGACACGTGTTAACGACCACGCATCGATGAATACTGGCTGCGCTAGTCAGATATCAGCATGCATTTATTCGCGCTAATCGGGCCAGAGCGGAAGAGTCGTTGTTAAACGCGTCTGAAGCAAACTCGCCCGCACGCGATATCGACGGCTTTCCCCGATGGCGGTGCATCAACGATGCATCGTCGAGCAGCGCGTCTCCCGGGAAATGATAATCTCCATCGTCATTGCTAACAACGCATCGCTGCGTCAACGTCGGCGCTGCACGCATTGATGGAACGACCAATCGCCTTGATTTTCGACTTTCTGCGTTTCGGGACGGAACGGAAGACCGTCGGTTGGCCCCGAGCTGGTTTGCTAACTCAACCGCCGCACGAGGAAGTGTAGTTTTTTCCACCGGTAGTGCGCTCGACGCGGAAAAGGCCGATTTATTACGTATCGCCGGCGAGACGCGTTCGCGCTCTCGAAAATGATCTCGCCGGCCTTTTTCCCGGCGAGATACGGAGTCATCCGTATCGTGGAAATCCTTCCTTTCACCGGATCAATTAGAACTCGTTGCGCGGATCAATCATGGTGCACGAGCGAGCGAGTGGGCTGGGAACCGCGTTTCCTCGTCTCTGACGTCGTCGCCGGCCGAGTTAAAAGGCGCGATCCACGACGTCGTTCTTAGAAACGGCCATTTGTCAGACGACGCAGATATCGTTGCTACTTCTGTAATTATTAGGAGAACCCCGGGAGAACGATGCGAGAGCCGTTCTTAAGAGCCTGCTCTCTCCCGCCCGAGTCCAATCTGAAGTTCCGTTCCTCGGCGGAACTTCCCCGCCGGACGGCCGCGTTATCCATCACGGATGCCATTATCTATCGCTCGCCGACCTTTTCTTAGGAATTCGGAATTTTCGTTTCCTCGCTGCCGGCGTGAGTCATTACGGCGAATGCTCGAGGAAGGCAAACAGCGTGTGATACTCGCGGCGCGAGAAGGTTAATCTCGACGCGTCTCGCTGGGATGGCGGGCTCGGCCGGCTTAATAGCGTCGGTGGATTCGAGGCATTAGAACGAGTAGGTGTGTGTGTGTGTGTGTACATGCGTGCCGCAGCGGAATAAACCTCACTGCCATTATGCAGCGGCAACATGCGACGCTGCATTTCCACGATCGCGCCTATCCTGAACAGCGGCCTTCGAGAGGTGGGCGCTCGCTCGCGCTGCTGGCCAAGCGAATTCCTGGCCGAGTGCCCGCTGAAAGAGACACCCAGTGCTCAACCTCGGCGAGGGACGCAACGAACGAGTGATTAGAGAGACCTCTCGTCCGATTCAGAATCTTGGATCCGTTTTGTCCGTTGCCGGGACTCTTATACCACCTATCTGTCTGTCTGCCTACGCGCACGGCGGGCTATTTCGCGCGCCGCGTTCGCTATTTCCGTATATACCGCGAAACGACCCGTCTTCCCTCGGCGATGCCCAGGTGTTGGAAAACTTTCAAATCCGCCGAAGTAAAAAGGAAATGCGCGCGAGATATATACCTGGGTCTCTCGTTAACGCGTCGCGGAGGGTCTCACGCCACGCTTTGAAAAGCCCATTTCCTCCGTTCCCCTCCCCCACATGCGCGCGAGGTGCGCAGCGGTAAAAATAAGAAGCGGACGGAGACGGTACGCGAGCAGAGTGGCTGACTTGTGATTTTAAGACGATGTCCATGTCCCAGATCTTTGTCTAAATTATCTATTGTCTAATTTTTTTTATCAATTTGTCATCAGATATGAGAACGGGACGGCGCTTTTTAATTTAAAATTCCGAACACAAGACAGTAATTGTGTGTTAGAACCTTAGCAGAATCGAGGATCTTAGCAGAATGTAGGCTGACGTAATTTTAAAACGATATTCTGTGCTCCAAATCTTTGTTTAGATTATCTTTTTTTTTTAAATGTTTTTTTATTATACGGCGGTTTGTCAGTTGTGAACAGAACAGTTTTTTAATTTAAGATTCCGGACATAAGATAGATATTGTGCGTTAGGGCCTTAGTAGAATGACTAAGGGCCTTGGCGGAATGGCTGACTTGTAATTTTATGACAATATTTTATGTCCTACATCTTTGTCTAAATTAATGTTCTGTTCCTTTTTTTATTATAAAGCGATTTGTCATCAATCACAAACAGAACAGCTTTTTATTTTAAGTCTTCGGGCACAGTCATTGTGCTCAAGACAAAGACTAAGGCATGAAACGTTGTCTTGAATCGATAAGTCAGCCATTCCTCTAAGGAGCTCACTTTAACCCTCGCGAGGAAAGGAATGGAGTAGTAGAACGTGAACAGAAAGGTCGGGTTATAAGTGACGCGGAAATATGCATTCTATTTGATTAAAACACGGAAAGGGCACGGAAATCATGTGGAACAATAAGCAAGAATATGTTTCTCAAAAATATCCTAGGGGTGCCCATAAGTAATGCCGTTTTTCCCAGATTGAATAAACATCGCCACCTTGTTCGTGGACGTGATTGATTATTACATAACCGACGTATTAATTGAATTAATTGACGTTAGTGTGCTTCTTGTGAAATTTCGAAAGAACTAAATGTCAAATAAAATGAAATTTTATACAAGCAAGAAAAAGCAACATTACTTATACCCCTAATAATAGTAATAATAATATAACAAACAAACAAACGTCTCTTGCTGGGGTCATGAATGACCCCTATCTTTTCTCGTGAGGATTGAGACGAAAACTCGAAGCGTAAAACGTTCGCGTCTTGAACCATAAGTCAGCCATTCTGCCGACGCCCTTCGAACGACATTCGAGGACGTACGATCCCGTATGGCGAGTCGCGAACGTATATTCCTCGCGGTTATTACCGGAGAAACTGGAGCGCGGCTAATACGTAATCCATATTTGACCGAACGTACCATTCGCCGCTGACTTCTACCTACCCGTTGTCGACGGCGAAGGATGTGGAGGGTTCCGCAGGATTTACGGCGCCCGCGAGAGATAATTCGCGTTCTGTGGAATAATTCGCGTGTGCCTGTGTGTGTATGTGTGACTTACTGGCATCATTGTGGGCGCATATATCATCGTCATACGACGGCGTGCTTCTCGCACGACGGTACGTATCCGCTCGGCGCGCGCGTAACGACAGGTAGCCGCTTCCCCGCCTGCAATTTCACCCGGACGGAGGAGATACGAAGAGATATTTTCGAACGGAATACGTATAACAAACGCAGGTATTCGGACCCGATCGTCTAATGACGTAGCGCGGCAAAAGTTGCGCGCCGGTCGGCGACACGTGCTCGCCCGGATTATTGAGGAAAACGAAACGTGACTTCACCACCGCGAGATAGCGCACGCGTGATCGCGCACTTTGTGCGCACTGTGACACTGCGCGATTTGCGCGTATCCACGTCAGTTGTCAATGTGCAGTCGCCGTGTTTCCGCCGCTCTCTTTTTTACGCTTCGTATCGGTGCGACGCGTCACACCGAAGCGGAGGCTTCGCGACTTCTCGATTGAGTATATAGTCGGGGAGTTTCCGTTCGCTGACGATGACACGCGTTCCGCGGGATCTCACAACGAGGTGTTCCGTGTCGGCTTCTTTGTACGGCGGCACGAGACACTTTCGACGAAGACTCGCAAGGTCGAGACATCCGCGCGATCTCGGCATTTGCATTTTCATCGAGCGAGCAGACACTGCCGAGTTGCACGCGGCTTTACAACATTCACCGTTATTATTATGCAATGCGCTTAATGAATCGACCGCACAGACGCCGCGTGTCACGAGTGCCTTATGAATTTCGAACGTCTCGCTCGATAAACGCGCCGCCGCTCGTCCAACTTTATGAGCGCGTCGTTAAAAATACCGCGGGGTAAAAGAATATATCACATCGGGGCCTTTCTCTCTCTCTCTCTCGCTCTTTTCCTCTCTGTCTTTATCTCTGCTTTCGCCCCGGGCGTTGACCCAAAGGCACGCGTCTATTTTTGGTCAGCGCTTTAAATCGCGTCGCGAAGTTTTCCGTTGGCTGTTGGTGCGTAACGACCGATCGGTCGCTTTCCGGCGAATCTTCCGGGTTGCTAGTCCCGATGACTATCGGCCCGCGTGCCCACCGTCAAGAGACAATGTCCTGGAAATCGGCCAACTCGCGCCTCCGTAATGCCTACCCGTGGTAGTTCGCGGGAGAGCAGCTGCCTCCTCGCGATTTATCCCCGCCGTTCCATTCGTACGCGTCGATCCGAACGGCTCTTTCAATGCATACGCGGGGCCGCGCTTATTCCTTTTTTCTTAAATAGAACATCGGACGGCGTCACTTCCTGCCGAGACGGTCGTCGATCCTCGAGGCCGTCGCGCTGACGATTGACATTTTTCGACCGCGCGTCGACGGTGAGCTTGAATGCTCGCTCGCTCATCCGCTTTTCTCTCCACCTCTGGCGATCCATTTTCCCCTCCTCGTCGTTACCGAGGAACTGGATCGACGCTTCACGGTAATGCAAATCATACGACATCCACTTATCGTTGTTCATCGGTTACATCGTCGTTATCCCGTCACGGCGAGAAAAAGGCATCCGTAAAGCTCCGTCGCTCAGGTGATCGCTCGAGTCTCTCTCTCTCTCTCTCTTTCGAGGCGCGTTAAATCGCTACGGGCTACCGTCGCGCGGTATCGCGACTTCCGCGAGTAAGAGGGATCGATTAGACGGCTTTTAGGATTCGCGCGCGTCCAAGTTATAGGTTCTGCGCGGCGTTTCTCCGTTGTCTAATGCAATTTCCCGTGCGGCCGATGCTCACCGACGATACGCAACGAAGCCGGTGAGTGAGAGCCGGCCGACGGCTTCCTCGGCGCGTTTCCGCCGAGCTTCCGGACTAAATCAATCGCGCGCGCGCGCTTTAGATCGGCCGGATCGATATCGCGAAAACGATCACCGGGGAATCGTCGAACGATACGCCAAGTCAGTGACCTTTCTATCCTGCCGGGCTGTCGGATAAAATCGATGAAAGTAAACGCCGGCGTCCTCCGCGCGCGCGCCGCGTTGCTGCGAGGCGACGAGTGCGAGCGAGTCCGAGAAAGTAAGACATCATCCACGCCCGTATTAGCACAGTGGTGGCGCAGAGAGAGAGAGAGAGAGAGAGAAATATCCCTTATCGTAATTTGTTTTCCTTAAGCGGTGTCCGATGGAAAAGCAGCTCATTCGCGCGCCCGCGAGAGCGCTTCCCACGCTCGCCGCTCAGCGACGCGAGGAAAATTTTCCGCACGCTAAAATTACCACGCCGCAAATTACGCCCGAAATAGCCGAAGCCGTGTAAACGTTACTTTTTAAGTCTGCCTAACGCGGCCTCGCCGCACGCGATTGTCGTCATCGAATAATCGTTAGACGCGTTAGATTCTCGAGTATACGTGTCATTCTCTCGGATTACGCGGAAATCTGTTTTTGAAATATTTCAAAGTCGACTAGGATTCCCATTTGATACTTTTGCTACCTGCTTTCTTCTCATCTATGCGAAATATATCGGGAAATATATTTTCGCCGAACACACCGTGCTGACTGGACGAACGAGGAAAGGAACGCGACGAATACGGAGAAAAATAATGTTGCTGTTGTAGCGAAATCACATCGTTGCTACTGCACATTCGTTGCGACAGCAGTAAAATTTAGTCGGTTTAGCCAAATTAACGAATTATTCGTAGAGCAGAAATGGTTTTGTCGCCAGGATGGGAAATATTCTGTTGATTGAATTTATTCTTGGAACACGTTAATTTACTGTTATAAATACAAAATAGTGTTTTTTCCCTACATATAGCGATTTGTTCTTGTTAAAGCAAGATAATTTGTAGATTCAGCAAAATAATCCAGCGAGAGTGGCAATTAGTATTCTTGGCCAATTGTTTTGCCGTCCGTATAGTAACTGACAGAATTTGCTGTGACGGCATAAAATTTGCTCTACCAGCAAATGATTTTCCCCCGTATAACGCTCCCTGCGAATAACATTCCCACGCAGCTGTATTCCATCGGGTTGTTGAATATCGGCCGAAACTCGGGTAATGGGTAGGGAGCGGAGGGTTAAATATACTGGCTGGGCGTATTTAAACAACACACGACGTATCGATCCGGCGGTGTGGTTGCCCTAATCGGAATATCGCCGGAGCGGCCCGAACATCACGCCCATTCCATGCTTTCTCTACGGGAATTGCCCCGCCGATCGTGCACGATTCCTCGTGCACGATCGGCTTCTAGGCGACGACCCAATTTAGAGTCGTCAGGATCAATGAACATCGCCGGTACGTGGGACACGATCCGCTCGTAGAAAGCGATCGAGCGTTTCCGGCTCTCGCATGGCGAGCCACGGTAGAAAAGAGAGACGGGAAAAAGGAAGACGACGAGTGTGTTCCATCCGGTTGATCCTTAAATCGAAAGAGTCTGAGAGAGGTATTCCGCCAGAAACCGCCGTGATTCATGAGGTCTCTTCCCCCCTCCCCTCCCCCCTCTCTTTCTCTCTCCCTTTCTCTTAGTTCTTTGAAATGTGTCTTGCAAATGACGATAATGAAGTGAACGAAGCGTTGACGGAAAATGTGACGAGCCAGCAGCGTCCTTTCGGTCTTCCAAGAAGCCGAATATATTTCCGAAAGTGATGCGTAGAGTGAAAATTTGCGTGCACCTCCGAGCGTGACGCAATAGCGTATTTCGCTCGTCGGAGCAGGCGCTTTGCCATCGCGCACGACACGTTGGAATGACGAAGACGTGAAGGTGTACCTCGAGCGTCTACTACTAAGTGCCGCGCTTTCTCCGGCTCGCGGGAATCTACCAGGAGAGTCAGGGTAATGAGAATGGCGGTTGTTTGAGTGTTGCGACATTCGTCGTCTTCGAGGCACGGGAACATTCGAAATATTCCGCAATCCGCGTGCCGATGGAAATCGGTACGCGATCAAGTGTAGCACGAGGCGGGGAAAGACGGCTTAGAAAGGAACAGGAAGATATATATTTCGTCCACGAAAGAGAGAGAGAGAGAGAGAGAGAGAGAGGGGATTTATAGAACCTGTTACGTCTCGCAATGCAGACTTTTATTTCTTTTAATCTTGGATATCTTCTAATAGTCTGATTCCGGTTATATTTATGTAAATTTTTAATAACTTTTTAAATTTTTAACTTTCCTCGAAGGAAAACTTTCTTCCGCTCGGGAAAAATGATTATATATGAGTTTCGTCTCTATTATATACGGAGAAAATAATTTTGCTGGAATAGCAAGTTGTTTGTTAATATAATGACAGCAAAAAAAATTGGTTTGGACAGCAGAAAGATATGTTGAGAATATTAATTGCTATTTGCTAGATGTATGAACAGCAAAATAATTTGACTGTGCCAACTAAATTTTATCACTGTCGCAACGACATCCTGCTACGTCGGCAAAATTATTTTTTCCGTGTAACAAATATTTTCGCTATCACTATATTAACAAACAATTTACTGTTCCAACAAAATTTGTTTCCTCCGTACATATATATTCATATGTAATTATATGTATCTTACATCTGAAAAATGCTGTTTTACGAATATAATTGAAGTACATGCTTATATTTATGGCTGCCCACGATGGAAACCCTTAATTAAATCAAACTATTTTTTCCCGTTTTTCATTTAACGCTTTGAGTACTGAATTATTTTAAGATTTTTATGCCCATGGGACGGATTTAATTTGTCGCTATATGGATTATTATGTAAAAGTAATACATTTTATGCCCAAGTAAGCAGATGACGAGTCTCACTCGTCAAATGTACCGAAAGGGTTAACAAAATTTTTATTCCGTGTCGACATAATTATATATGTAATTATGTACGTAGCCATATAGAAAAAAAATTCATATATATATATAATTATATATAATTTTATATGATTATATTTAAACATTTTTTCCCGGGTGTGAAGTTCAGACCTCAATCCTGGACTCATAAATTTCGAATATGAATTACGTAAACGAATCCATATCTTCGATTTTCCGCCGGAACTTGATCGTGAACTATCAGTTTTTATCAGTACTTATCAGCGCCCGTATGAGCAACGTCACCTGTATATCAAGAGAACCCGGAATAAAGCACGTTAAGCTCAGCCACGTGTTTCGCCCAGGCTTTTCCCGAAATTGTACGCGACACGTGCAAGCACCCACTCGACATCCGTTGTGTTTGCGTTCGTGACAAACCGCGTCTATACGAAATCGCATCGAGCTCCTTCCTCTTCGGAGTGCTCGAGCTGCGTGCAAACAAAATAAGCTGCGACGTGGCGTGAAATGTGCGCAGCGAGCAAATATTTGAACTCTCCGATAAGACCCGGGCAGTATCGAATTATGCGGGATACAGTCGATACGTCGGCCGGTGTCGGGCGGTTAAGACAGGCGGGGGAGGGGGAAAAACGAGAAAAAGAAAGGGTATACGAGCGACAGCGAGTCAATCTTGAAAAGCAACGCCACGCTACGGTATTATCCAATTTCGCTGATCGCCGTTCGCGATGCTAAGAGAGACTATTGCGTGGCAATGGTCGCGGCCAGTTTCGCCGGTCTCGCGCTGCAGCGTGAGAGAAGGACAATTTCTGTAATGGTGAATGTTCGACTTCGCGATGTACACGAATAACGCACGACGTTGGGCATGATTGCGCGCGCGCGATATCGAGACTCATTTCGACAATCGCGCGACGGGAAGGGAAACGCGTCGTAATACGCCGAAGTCTTGTCTCGTGCGGTCCGACAATTTTCTTGCCGATGCAAATTGCAAATCTCGCGGACACGTTCTCGAATCCGACTCCGACGTCCGTTAATGTTGCTTCCTCGCGTATATTACAAACGAAGAAAAAATACAGGGCCACAGAGAGAGAGAAAGACCCGGGGCTAGGGAGCTATCCGTATATGGAGGAGCAATTTCGCACGATCATGACGAAAGATACCCCTTCCCCTTCCCCCTCGTAAAAATTTCTCAAACTACTTCAAGGACCACCGGCGTCCGTTATGAAATTTACTTAGCGGTGCGTGTGTATCGCGCCTTTCATTTAGCCCGAGGAATTTATCCAGCTCCGCGTGACCCAGTATTCAGGAACGAGTCCTGTCTAGCGCGCGTTAGCCGCACGAATATATCCTTGATTCTACAGCGCAAATCTAGGACGAGAGGGAAAACGCAAACGTCAGCAGCGATATATCTCTCTCTCTCTCTCTCTCTCAGCGCGGGGAGGAGAATCTGATCGCGCGGACGCGGTCGAACTGAATTGGACTTGACCGTTCATAATGCAACGCCGAAACTATGCATTTGGATATTAAAAATGAAGGAAGACTATATCCGCGATCGAGATCGCGCGCACACCGGCGCGAAAGGTCACTGCACGCGGGGGAAGATCGATTCGCGACGGAGTGACACCTGCGAAACAAAGAAAGGCGCACCTTCGAAGATAAAAGATCGGACATACTATTCGCGGAGAAACTTTCCGATTATTTTGCGGGAAAACTTGAATTATACGTTCGTCTATGACACCACAAGATCCGCGTTTTGCTCTCTATGACCTAATATATGATAACTTCCTTAGTAGAATACGGATCTGAATAATTTCTAATTTAACGTTGAAAAAAAGAAGAACCTGTTCAGGACGTCGCACAGACGCGACTGAATAAAAGCCACCTCTTTCTTTTAACCGGTATAATCCACCCTGATCCATAAAGCGTGACCCGGAACGTTCTCGGGAACGAACCCCGAGCGCGAGCCACGCTCGGGGTATCCTTGATCCTGCCACGAGCGTACAGTAGGAGGCGAGGGAGAGAAAACGTGACTCTCGGCGAGAAGGACGGAGGAGACGAGGCGGTCGTTCGTGAAAGAAAAAGAGATCGGAGGAAAAGTATTGTGCGAACATGGTCGTTCCTATTGGTTGACGGCCATCGGCCGACTCGCCAGACCCGGCGTCGCCTGTGGTATATGCCGGGGTTACGTCACACATCGTGTTCCCCGATAAGTGCCACGCGCTCGTATCGTGTGTGTACATACACATGTATATATATGGTGGCGTGTGTATGCGAGCAAACACGTGTGTCCGTGTACGCCTGCCGTTGTTGCGTCCGGGACTGTCAGAGCGCGCGTGTATGGATATCTACGAATGGTGTATCGAGCGCGCACACATGAGCGCGAATATCGCACGGAACGGTGTGAGCGCGAGTAACCTTGAACGGTGACTGCGCGTCCACAACGATGTGCGGTCGTGCAAATTGCGATTGATCGGCATTTCGGATTGATTTACGTCACGCGTGACGATACGCACGCGCACGTGCGCGAGTATTTCGCTGCGCGCGTACGCACCACGCACACTCGCCGATTAACGGCCGCTTATGGCCGCACGCATTCGCACGAATTTCAGAGGCGATCTTGCTCCGAACGCCGGTTTCTTATCTTATTTGTTATTCATATCGGGTACAGTGCCGCTCATAAGTTCGTAAATGCGATCTCTCCGGAGAGGATGACTCCCGCGTTACATCGCGGTTCCGGCTGTGTAGAAAAAGAATCCGCTATCTTTGCGAGCGCTGACGTCACCGCGCGCAAAGTGTTGTCGACTTGCGCGAAAAGTAAGTCGGATCCGCTCTCTCTCCGCTCGCACTCTCGCTGACTCGCCGTCGTTCGTCTCGCATCGTTTGTTTACGACAGCATCGGATACTAACTTACGATTTATGAACGAGGCTTGCGCCAAGTGGATCATGTGCGATAAAAGCGCACGCTTGCGGGCGAACGTCGGCGAACGGGTCGGTGAATTTCCAGAAATTTAGCCGCGCGAGGGGCCGCCGCCGTTTTTCCCCGAGAGGTGCGGACGATAACATCGCGTCCAACGGGTGCCGAAGGGTTTTCTCATCAAAAGCCCGGGAGTTCGACGAGCAAGGCGCGACGGAAATTTCTAAAATTATCAGAGCGTAGAAGATCGCGCGCTCTTTCGTGGAAAATCGGCTCTCGATGTGCCCGCGAAAAATCTCGCACACGTGCCAGAGCGCGACCGCGCGGCGGACGCTCCGCGGAGGGGAGCGAGCGTGAGAGAATGATCGAAAACAAGCCGTGACGGGTGACTTTAATGCCGTCGTAAGTATCGCGCGGTGAAATAAGCTCGCGGGATTGTTTGCAAAACAGCGATAGCGCATTACTTTACACAAACATCTTAAAGGCTACAAGTTCAAACAAGTAAGTCATTGTGTGCACGCGGCCCTGCGTGACGGACGATTACGTCAGCCCCGTCGCGTACGACCGATAAAAACGCACTCGTTGGTGGAAATATTCATAATAACGCGAAGAATTTCCGTAACGATGCATATGACGACGATCTGTTGTTGCGGTCAGGTTTCTCAACCGGCGGCTGCTTTGTGCGAAACGAATGGCGTGAAATATAGCAAGAGAATTGAAAGAGGGAAAATTCGCGGATTTATACAATTACGTCTGAAATTCACTTAGCCGTCGATTTTTAATTCCGCTTTTGTATACAAAAACAGTTTTCGAGAGACTCCAAAAGACACATTATATTAAAAATATTTTATGTTCGAAATATGTCGATTGTCTCGCATGAATATTGACTTTTAACACATGAATCTGCCTTTTCAGCCACTACAAAATTGTTTCGTTTTCGTAAAATTTTTTTAGAAATACCCCGGGAGAAAATGTTTAATTAAAATATATATAATTTACACAATATAATATAATACATATCATAATGTAACATAATATATATTTTACATAATATAATATGATACATAATATAACATAATACATGATATATAATATAAAAATTTACTTCAATTATATTTATATAACAGCATTTTTTTAGATGTAGGACATAAAATAATATATGATTATATGTAGGCATATAGAGACAAGATTCATACGTACATTTTTTCCTAGGATACTAAATATTAGAAAGTCTATAAAATCATAGAAAGATAATGAGAAAGGAGAAAGATAGCGTGATAATAAATATGTCAAGGGGTTATTCGGCATATATCCGATCGCAAGTAGGACAAGAGATATCTGTGTGCGAAATATATGGAATACCGAACTCTCTCTCTCTCTCTCTCTAGTTAAGAAATAAGCTATCAAATGGGCCGAGGCTTATGTTGTTCGTTACTGTAACTATTCGCAATTTGACACGGTCTGTTACGCACAACTCGTGCGATTAAACACTGCGATCTATCAGCTCTATCATCCAGTTAGTAAATTCGAATCGGAATCTCTGCTCTCGAAGTACCTTCGGGCGGGGCGTGCATACAGGTTTCGCCCTGGCGAAGTCGTGCCACCTCGTTGGCAATGTCGATCGTACACCCGCGCGAGCCGGTTTTATGTAACGTTTCGTTCACGCGATAAACAAGGTGTCGAACATCTCCCCGGCAATTATTCATGCCGCCCGCGTCCGCAGATAATACCACAGCATCGCGTTGAATCTTTTTATCGCCGATGAGCATGCATGATACGACATCTCCTGCGTTTTTTGTTATATTCTCCGCAATCTCGGAAAGGAAAGAAAAACACCGGACCAACCACGGTAGTTTTCAGTCATCATAATTTCCTAATTTTGCAATTTATTTTTTCTTCGCTGTTTCCAATTCTCTTTGATATTAATGAGCGTCGGGGAAAAACAACGGTGAATGATTGGTTGAAATATTAAATCCGTCCAGGTCGAAAGCACAGGTCTCGAATCGCGGCGTCCGCATTTCCCCGTCTGCATATTTCAAGTCCCGGTTGTGCGCGGCGAAGAGCGCATACACATCCCGAAACATCTCCTCGCTGTTACGCGAGAGGATTGGCTTTACGTAACCCCAGTCATGCAACTCGTTGCATCGACTCGCGGAGAGATGCCGGGATCGCGTGTGCGATTCGCTCTGGCCGTGCTTTTATCGCTTTATTAGTTGGTTCTTTATTGCACCGGCGACCCCGTTGACACGTCTCCGTCTATGATAGCGACGCAGACACAGCACCGCCGCAGATAAAGGCTCTCTATCGTGCAGCAGCTGCTGAACTCCTGAGGTCTCAACGGCAGCCTTATATCGTTATCCGCTCTAGCTCTTCTAAATATCTCAAGTAAACATCGAAGAGACGAACGATACACTGTATCTTAGGTCAGTACCTAATATACATTCGTTTCTTATACGGAACGTTCACGCCCGGACGTGTCTTTCCGTTTTCGCGCCGTGAAACGCGACGGATATTTTCGGAACGTGACGAGACCCGATGAGGAGAAGAGTTTTTACGAGCGGCACGTGCTCTACGTATTCGATCGAGTCCTGGAGCAAGAAGAATCCGGAAGAGACCGGCGATTTTCGACAGGTGCTAATGAGAAATCCTCACGTGAGATTCGAAGTCCCTCGCAGCCCACGAACGACATTCGCACGTTGTTGCAACGTCCGTGTAACCTTGACACTGGTTACGGTGGTTACAGCGGACTTTACGTAATCACGAGCGACGTCGACGGACCAGCAGCCACATGCTAATGCGACGCACGCCTAATGTGGCTGTGCACCGCGTGGCCACTTGCTCCGCGATCGCGTGTGTCACCGCGCGTGGATGTGGATGTGACGTGTGTGCCGGAGAGCCGCGGCGAGAAATCGTGATGTATGGAAGAAGCGAGAAAACGACGCGACTGCGCCGAGCGATCGAGAGATTTACTCGTGATCGATGCGATCTCGTTGAACCTTGACCGACGAGTGATTATGTCGTGGTCACGGATCGGAAACCGGTGTAATTGCGGCGAGTCCAGATTTCGATCCTGTATCGCCGATGCGCAAAAACGATCTCCGATCGTCGACTTTGATTTATAACAGATCCCGATTTAACTGGCTCGAGTCTATTTCCCGCAGATGTTCAGCCGTGGCGAGTATTGCCGTCTCCGAGTTTTATATTTAGTTTCCTCAACGAGGAAACGTGCGAGTGTATTCTCCGCCAATTTTTGCCGGGCTTCGGATATGTAATAGAGCAGTTACATGTAACAGGTATACACAGAAAAATACACACTGCATTCAAGCTGTTTCATAACTTGTTTCATAAGTGTGTAGTTTCATAAGTTTCAACTTGTTTCATAAGTATTTCGTGAGCTTATGTGTTCGTTAGTACATCATAAGTTCATCATAAGCATAAAATTTGTTGATAATCTATTCTGAATCCAGTAAGTTTAGTACTTTGGTCGAGAATATTAAATGAAAATTAGAATTAAAACTTGAACTTCTGTTAAGTTATATTTCAATGAACTAAATTTAACTTTTCTTCGATAAAACTTATAATATTTTTGGAAAGAGGACAAATTCTTCTTCTGAGCAATTGATAATGAACTTTTCTAATAGTTGTGATAAGTATACTTCAATAATATTATAAAGAAAAAGTACTTTGTTCAAGATAACCATTATTTAAAAGAAAAAAACTAAGCTGAATTGCTTTTCTTCTTCTTCTACAATAATATTTTTCTCTGTATTTGTTTATATATATATTTATTACTTCAGCTTACAATGCCAGGAAGGGACTTGGTTTACATTTGCTCTAAAATTTATCCATCCATACCATTCCATCCACCCATAACCTCCATATGCTTTCTACTTATATTCTATCCAGACTGTAATGAAATAACACTATAATAAAATATATTAAACCACAAATCAAAAAACAACGAAAGTCGCATTATAACACAGCCCGCCTTTGTATTACAAAAGCTGCGCTTGTTTAACACATACAATTGCCTTAGATTGCTATCTGTTTAACAAAACTTACAATTCCTTCTCCGCAAACAGCTTAACTCACTATCCTATTCTTGAACTGCACCCGCTTCTACATATTTTACATCCGTTCCTTCTATTTGATTCTATTTTCTAATATAATATAATACATTACGTTCCCTATTATCTACTCATTATCTCTTGTCTTTTTTTATATTTACGTTTTATTTACTACCTTATTTATTCCTACTTTTACCCTTTTCTTTTCCTTTATCCTTTTTCTCCTTGGAACTCTTCCTTTTTTCCTTCCCCTTCCACAACTTTTTTTATTACCTCTCTTTTTTCCTCATCTAACACATCACTCCAGATTATATCTAATCTTTCCTTTTCATTTTTTTCTAAATTCTTGAACCAACCTCTCGCCATCCCACATTCTGCTGTGTAATGTCCCATTTTGTCTTATCCTATTTCGCAAAATCTACATCTTTTATCCTCCTCCCCCATCCAGTACTTATTGCTTTCTTCCATATTTCCACATCTTATTCTTATCAAAGCTTTCACCGCATCTCCTACTCTTACATCCTCCAAATTTTTAATTCTCAAATATTTAGGCTTTTCTATTCCCTCTGCCATTTTTTTATATTTCCTGTTATATTTCGCCTCCCATATCTTGCTTTCTTCTATTTGTCTTTGAATATCTTTTCCTCTTTCCAAAATCTTATCTTCTGTTTATATCTCTATCTCTCCATTTTTCTATAGCCTTTAAACCTCAACCTTTCCTATTATAGTATTTTTCTTTTTCTCTACTATATAGCTCTTTCTCCCTTTTAGCTTCGCAAAACCTATTCTTACAATCTAAATTATATGTAATTCTTAGACACTCTCCCAAACAACACACGTCACCTAACCAAGTCCTCTGTATTTGTTTATATATGCCTCCTCACACATTCAGGGATTGAAACGATCCTTCGAGGGAAATTCTTCGAACCTCGTCAGAGAGAGAGAGAGAGAGAGAGAAAGAGAGAGAAAGAGAGAGAGAGGAAGAGAGAGAAAAGTATATATGAAAAATATATATATCTGACAAATGTTTTACTTTATACTTTTTATAATTATGTATTTAGATTCTTTTGTCTTCTTCTGCATACTCTCTCAACTCCGATATGAAATTTCCAGAAGTTTGCACAAATACAAAAGTATAAAATACATTAAATACCATAAAACAATCATTTAAAACATTTCTCGTATCTCTCACGGTTCCGAAGATATTCGCTTCCACGATCAATTTGATCGAATTTCCTCCGAGGGATTGCCCGAATCCCTAAGCGTGCACAAGAAAATAGATGTTTTATATTTAACCAGCCCCTACAAGAGATATCTAAAGCCCACGGAAATTGGTCGAGGTATATTTCCATATGTTTCTTTGCAAGTTCCATTTTTACAGATCTCTTTCCCGTCCTCTCTACAGATCTCTTTCTTTATTTCTTCGCTGAAACACGAAGGTTAACATCGATAAGATCGCGTCGCAGCGTGAGCGATCGAAGATCGATAGCGCTTTTTTCCACCTGCGCCGTTCACGTGAGAACCACGACGATTGCAGTCGGCCGCTCACTCGTTTATCACGCTACTAACGACTCGCGCGCGCGCGCGCGCGTTGTCGGCTATTACGTAAGCGGTTACCTCGTTAAGTTTCCTGCGTTTTCGCATACCGGAACATCCGGTGAGTCCGCAGCATCCATCTTCGTGTCTCTTCGGGGAAGACAGAAGCGAGAGCCGCAATCCCGGCCACTCGCCGCGGATTTCCGCGTGCGCGGCTATTTATTTGCTATTCCGTCGATAATTACACCGGCCGTCGGGATCGCCGGCGTACCTGGCATTTCCCGGTAATAACAGCCGCGCGCGCTTTTGTATGCGCGAGAGCGCCTTTATTTGCGCGGACGACGGACGAGCTCCGATTTAATGGAGCTCGCGTGGAACTTAATTGCGACCGTGATGATCCTCCGCGGCGACGGCAGCGCGGACTAACCGTGCCATTTGCTCCAATAAAGAGAGAGACTACGACGCGATGAAAATATTATAACGCCAAGGTCGCGTATTACTCGGCTCGCCCGCGACGGCACCCTCTCCGCGACGCTTCCTCCGTGTCCTTCGCCGTTTTATCGCGGGGAATGTAAAAATTTCACCGTCTCCCCCGGAGCCTCCGTACTCCGACGAACGACCGAACAGAGCGTTACGCAATACACGGCTGAGTGACGTTTACCGCGAGCCGCGGAGAGAGCTCAGCGCAGCTTTGATACCGCACAAAACGGGCTCGTTACCGCGCGGATCATTACGGCGCGCATTAATTCGGAAAATCGCGGATAATTGCAAATCAACGCGTGACAGTCTTCCCGCGGCGCGAAATCCGGATAAAATTTCTCCCCGTTGCGTAACCCCGGCGGCACGCATATGTACGCACAACGCTACTTGCACGGTGGCAGTAGTAGGCCGCGTCTTCCTCCGCACGTCATTGCTCCAGGGTTAAACGCTCGGAGAGGAAGTGACAGTGATTTAATCGCTTTCGGTTTTTGCGTCGGGATAACGGTCGCGCTCGCCGTTGAGTCACGACCGTTGCAGCGCGACTTCATCGATCGCCCCCTCGCTAGGAGATCGGCTCCTGGTGTAGCCGATCCTCCCCGAGAGCGAGCGACCGGCCTCGACGGCACCTGTCCTCCGCGTGAAATATATTAAGGTCGTCCTCTCGCGCTTGCACGTGCCGCTGAGAGCCGGTCGGCGAGATAAAAAGGCATTCCTCAAACTGAAATACTCGCACGTACGTCCGCGCGCGTAATTGTCTGTCCGAGCGCTAATCGACGTCAAAGACGCTCCGAACGAATCGCGCGGGCAATTGAAGCGAAGGCTGCGTGTCCGCGACACTCAGGTCGTCGCAGGATTACGGACGCTCGACCAAGTTGATTTGACGAGGGCGAAACGGCCGGCGTTTTCCCTGGAAAAATCGGCCGTTCCGACGATCAGGCCGGTGCCGCGCCGCTCCTCCCTGACCTAATCTATTCCACGTGAAAGCCGCCTCAACAATATTCTTTTCCCCGACTTTCACTGCTTGACATTTCTGTGGCGCCGATCGCTTTCCAGCCTTTCGATTTCCACGCGCGATGCGCAGCATCCGGCGTGGTTTCCCGCGGATCGATCGCGCGCGAGCGGCGTCGTATCTCCTCTTCGACGCTGGCACGATCAAAGCCGTCACCGACACCATCAACCCCCGGAGCGACGCGAGAGGGACGAAGATGGATGAAGAAGAGAGAGAGAGAGAGAGGAAGGGAGAAAAGGAGGAGAGCGAAAAGGAAACGCGGCCGAGCACGGCGGGTGTAGGGAGGTGAGAAGCGGAGAGCGAGATGACGCGCTGCGAACAACTACGCTCGGCCGAACAAAGAAGGCGACTATTTTGGTCCGCTGTTTCATGGAAGTGACCCAGCACCCAGCGTACGCTCGTCGATCCCTTCGTATGTAGGTCGCAAGCTGCCGTTCTCGCGCGCGCACCGTTGCGTGTTGTTGCGCTCTCGCGCGAGCCTCGTTCCAAATTTAGTGACGCTCTCGTCCGCGTGCGCACGAGAAGGAGGGAGGGAGAAAGAGAGCCTTCCACCCCGTTGCGACGGGGGGTTTTGGCACTCTCTCGAAAGGTTTCAAGGACAGCGGCAGGACACGTCGCCTGTTGTGACGAGTGGTCTTAATTAACGGGAATCCGCCGAAAGAGCGGGCGGCGAACACCACGTGTCGATCCTGAAATCCACTGCAAATCCGCAGGGAGACTCGTAGTTACTTGGGTATTCGGATAGTTGATCCGCGCTGTCGGACCTTTAAGGCTCCCTTTCGTTAGTTTCATTACTTACCGATGTGGGCCTACTTTTCACCAAAAAGCAGAACTCCCACTTTAATATATAAACTCACAATATATTTTTATGTTAGCACAAATAAAACTTTATTCTTCGCCATTAACAGTTTATGTGTCTCTAACAACCGTTGTTTATTTAATCGTCTCTTCTTTTTTTTATCGCATGGCCCTCTCGTAAGCAAGCGGCTAAATTGGCCGGTAACCTAGGACGCCTGTATTGGCAACGGAACAGTATTGATAATGAGACCTACACCGAGAACAATATTTTTCTATACTTTTGTTTAACCGTCTAAATAATCAATGTTAAGAGCGCCCGCACGCGCGAAATCAAAACAACTATATACATATAATATCAGAAACACGAAGGACTTATTTACTTTTTATTTTTCTTAATTAATGCTTTATTTATATATTAGTTGTGAGCTAGCAGAAGTACAAACATAACAAAGTGGTAGGTAAATATTTAAATATTTGTATATGTACATATATACCGCGGATATTATAAGTTGTAAATATCCTATAGCTATATTTTCAAGAAAAAATGATCAGTAATTCTGACATTTTTGTATAACGTGTCTCTATATTAGTTCTTAATACCACAGTATTAGTTCTTAATATCACAGTAGTTTTCTATTAAACTTCTAAGTGTGGTTTAGAAGGGACTAAAAATGAAAGGTTAAAATGGGACGTACATGTCTCAAAAGAAACGTATATAAAAAGTATTATTTTTAATTGCAAACATCTCATCTTTCGAATTAGCAATCGTTTTTAACTTTACAAGCGTGTAGACACAGTATTTTCATCAATATGCAGCTAAAAGTTAAAAGGCTTTCTAAGAAAATGGTTATACAGATCGATAATATTTATCGAGCAGATATCTTAACATCGCATATATTACAAAAGAATCACCGTTGAATCACCGGTAAACAATAACAATAAAAAGATAGTTTCGATAATAAAAAAAAGAAAAGGAAAAGAAGGATGTTCACAATCTTGTTTTAAACGTTTTTCTCACGTTTTTCTTTGTCCTCTTTTTCTATCCGCCTTTGGTCATCCATCTCACACGGAGAAAACATTGTGGTAAAATTTATCACAAAACTTTGTAATGCTGGATCATACCGGAATCATGACTGAAATTATAATGTGTAATCCTTAATGATGCATACACATGATACACATCGCTAAAGATTACACATCATAAATTCAGTTGAAATAATTCCGGTGTGGTCCAGCATTACAAAATTTTGCGATAATTTTTACTACAATATTTATTGTCCCCGCGTAGATAGTTCTCGCCGACGAGCCTCTTTTTTTCTTCGATGGTCACAGTAGGACTGGTTTTAGACCGCGGGTTGTTCTATTCTGCGAGCCGAGAAATCCAGGCAACGCGGATCGAACATCGACGCTGGGACTAAGAAGGTGGGGAGGTAATCGAACTCGAAACTGGGTCGCGACCGTTCGATCAGCACTGGCGACAGCCAACCTCGATGCGCCGGTCAGGGTTTTTCGGTGTTTTTCACCGCTGCTCGTGAGGTTCTCTAAAATTCATAGCGCGATTTTTTACGCGCTCGTGCACGTTCGCCGCCTCTCGTCTAACAACGAGCGACAGCTCTCTCAACTCTAACCCTTTTATTCCGCGACGGGCGCTTTGAAGTGCCGCGACGATAATGAGCGAGGCACACATAGAAAACCAGCTGATAACTGTAGCTAAATAATACTCGCGCGTGTGCAAATAGGACGCGTATAGCGTATATTCTATTTGTGCCCGCGCGAGTATTGACTCACGCCACGGTGATACTTTTGTAAAATAAAGCAACGATTCCGAGAAATGAATTCAATAGTCCACAAAGGGACTGTACGCGAATTGTGGCCGACGACTCGAGCCCCAGTTTTCTGTATGCTAGTTCTCGCTAGTTTTCGCAGTCGATGCCAAGCCGTGAAAATGAGTCCGAACGAATGAATCATCATAAATTTATCAAAATTGTGACCCTACGTGAAATTTTTAATTCTACAACACAGTAGGAGCTAAGATAGCAAAATAGATTCAATTTCAATTCTAATAATATAATCCTTACTTTTTGACCCTAATAATGAATCTGAAATTTCCGTTTTCGCTGTTTTAGCATCGAAATAGGTTATTGAAGGTAGCATTAAAATTCAATCTATAGAATTGAAGGTTAGTTAGAAAGAGAAGTTAAAAAGTATCAATATCGTCAAAGTAGGTTTGTATTAGTCTATAGGCCGTCTAAATAGGCGCAAACAATCCTTAAGAGCGTTGGAGAGCATTAAAATTTCGACTCGGGATTTTTTAAAGAAGAATCCACGGTCATTTTCAACAATTAATAATTCAAAATCTTGCGTTTTGTTTGCAAAATAGTAGAGGATTTTTTTGTTCACTTCAATCCATTCTAAACCATCAAGTTTGTCTGTTGGCCTGGGACACCCTGTATGACGATCTTAAAGCTCACCTTGAACTATGTTATACTAGACAAAAAGATTTCCAATCAGTCTACTAACAGCAGAATAAACCAAGCTGATTATCTTGTGTGGTTCACTCTGTACACCCCATATCTAAAAAATGCTATTATACGAATATAATTGAAGTAAATGCCCATATTTATGGCTGTCCACGATATAAGCACTTCATTAAATCAAGCCATTTCTTCCGTTTTGCATTCAATAGTATTTTCTTTCATGTGGAAACGTATACATTCGAAACATTCGTCTTACTTTACCATTGTTACACGACACCGCTGACCAAGCGGAGAACTCGATTTTCCTCATTTCCCGCGGCTTTCGGAAGATCTACTTTCGCGGACAAATATCTGCACCCACAAGTTGGAAAAGATACCGGGCGGAAGATGGCGCGCGACGCGTTAATTGTCTTCCATGTCTCATTAAAAATATCCTCGAGACGCGCGCGCATGTCCGGGTATACGGTTTGCGTAGTCGCGGCCGCAGCTGGCCCCGTATGCTAATTAATCTTCCGAGGTTAGAGCAGCTCGCGCGCTAACGGTGCCGAAGCGCAGACGGCGCGGCGCGCTAGCTGCTGGATTATGACTCTGGCGTATTGAGAGAGAGAGAGAGAGAGATGAAGAATTCCCACGAAATGCGACAAATGGCGTGTAGGGGTTGGCGTGCATCTAAATCACTCTTGTGGGCCCCCGACACGCAGAAACGACGATCGGCCGCCGTCGCATGCGGATGTAGAACCCGTTCTCGCTAAATACGCCGGCAATTACAATTGACCGACATCCTGCCCATCCGCTATCGGAGGATCAAAGTGCCGCGCGCTCGCTCGCTTCCGTATTATTCGCGGAATCGCGGGCGCGATACGAATTTGCGTGTCGCCGTTATCACCGTAACGTTTATAGCGCGACGTCGGTCGGCAGGACGCCTACGCGCCGCAGTGTCATCGTTTGCCGAAGCGTTTGTTCGAGCGGCCCCGGTAAGTTTCTTTTCACGCGACGTTTCGTGCGTAAACACGCGAAGACGACGCAATGAAGATAGTTTCTCCACCGAGCAGGTGTCGGGCCTGTCACCTGGAGGAGGCGTTGCTTCGTAAAATCGCACGGTGCGGATGATATATGCTCTTTGTTTCTATGCTCATATTTAATTATACAGGGAGTCCCAGACCAACAACAAGGACGAACTTCGTGAAGGTGTAAAACGGATTGAGGTGAACAAAAAGTCCTTCACCATTCTGCAAACAACACGCAAAATTTCGAGTTATTAATTAGTAAGAATGGCTTCTTTAATTAATAACTTGAAAATTTGCGCGCCATTTGCAAAATAACAGGATATTTTTGTCTTTCAAACTTAATCTACAAATATATGACAGTTGTTGTACCTTTAGCATTTTGCAAATAACATGTAAGTTTTTGACACGTAAGTTTTATTAATTCAAGAATAATCATGGCCATTTTCAATAATTAATAATTCCAAATTTTGCGTTTTGCTTGCAAAATAGTAGAGGACCTTTTCGTCCACCTTAATCCGTTCTACGCCCTCGTGAAGTTTGTCTCTGTTGGTCTGCGACATTCTGTATATATTCTATATCTAAAAAAATGCTATTATACGAATATAATTGAAGTAAATGTTCATGTTTATGACTGCCCACGATGTAAATAGTTAATTAAATCAAACCATTTCTTCCGTTTTTTATGCAACAGTATTTTTATACTTCATGTGGATATATATAATTATATATAATTTTGTACGTGGCTACATAGATAAAATTCACATATAAATCACATATAATTATATATAATTTTATATGATTATAAACATTTTTCCCTGGGCAGTCTCACCTGTGACGCGAGCTTATATGCAAATATGAAAACGAGTCAGACTCGTTAGAATTTCTGCGGATGGGGAACGGGAAGATTTAACAAAAAGTATTTCGAACATTTAAATATTTCCAATATTTGAAAATATTTTATATATTTCATAAAGTATTTCAGCTTGAATATTTATTGGAAGTTATATTAAAAGCCGTGGCGTTCGCATATTAAATAAAAGAAAAAAGCTCTGATCGCGCGCATATAAAGAGCTATACATATTGATGCGCATATATTAATAGGAAAATAAATGCAGTCTCAGTGGGTCAAATGACGCGATACCGTTGCGATATTGGCGCGATATCGACGTGTTATCCTTGCGACGCGAACGCACTGGCTCGCGAATGTCTCTCAGTGCTTCAACTCGCGAACAAATTCGCGCACTATTTACTAGAAGAGGAAGAACTCGACGAACGGATAGTCAGCCGAGCCGGTGAAACACGTCCTTTCGATCCCCCGCGGTTGTCCACAAAATTTAGGTCGAGCCGTGCCCGCCAGCGAAATTCCGTAGGCTTCCTTCGAGGAGCCTTCCATCGGCGACGCCTCCGCGAAAGGACCTGCTCTCTTCGACGCCGGCTTTTTCGTCGCCCACTCGGCGGCCTGCCGGGCAATTCGCGAAACAGCGTTTCGGCACGTATAAATGTCGCAGTCCTGTCGCTCCTCATGGCGACGAGAGAAAGCGATTGTCTTCAAGATATGCGTGTAACACTTTCGGCAGGAACCGCGCGCGACATCTTCGCGTCTGAAAGAGCACATTCGACGCGCCTTGCAAGGATCTGGACGCTTTATATCGCGCCGGACAGTTTGCGGCTGCGTTTCGGCGGGTAGTTACGGGTCTCCTCGCGCTAGAGAGAGAAAGCGGTTGTCTTTTGAGGTTCACTGGTACGTAAGTGACACTCTCGGGTGGCAGGCACCGCGTGTCTGTGGTCCCTACGACTACGAACTGGAGATCGAGATTGAATTGAAATTTGCCCAATCGAAGCAAAGTTCAGTAAACTTGAGTTTAGCGAAGTTTAGTTAGCTTCGTTCCGATTGTCCAAATTTCAATTCAGTCTCAATCTCCAATGCGTAGTCTGATGGGGCCGTATGCGCGGAAAAAACAATTTCGTCGGTGTAATTGAATTTTTCGTTGCCCGGGGACCAGACGAAAATTCGGTTGTAGGAACAAAAAGATTTCTGCAGGAAGTTTCGGTTCAATCGTTTTCAGCTGTCTCAACCGAGTTTTAACGGAGATGGATGTTCATATGAATGTTCGCGGTAACAAGGGTACTGCTTCTTGTCACCGAATTTTCATCCGGTCCCCATTCTGTTGCAAGAACCGAGTTCCTTTTTTTCTGTATAGACAGACGGTTTGTAGCGGCCGACCGAAACTACCTTTTTCAGTTTCACCCGAAAATGAATATTCGTCTCTTTACCATTTTCGATTGAAAACTGTGAGACCGAAATTGAAATTTTAGCGGTAGTTTTACAAAAGCTAAAAGGAAAGATGAAAGTTGTCAATTTCATGACGAAAACATACGTCTATTATATACATATATAATACTTTGTTAAATTTTATTAAACATAACGTTGAAGATTTTGGTTACTTCAGTAATGGACATAAAAGAACAAAAATAAAAAGTAAAAGTTATAAAATAAGTCTTATTTGATTTTCTGACTAGACAGTGTTTCATTAATCGCTACCAGTACTGAAATTTAGGGTTCATATTACGTATGTTATAGATTTTGATACGATAGCGATTAATCGAACGCTGTTGAGTCAGGTCGAATTAGTAAAGTGAATACGCTACTTATAAATATAAAGAATAGACTTTGCGGACACATTTCCGGACACACTTTCGACTACATTTGCACTTTAGTTATATCGAAAAGTATTAATAATCATAATGAAACGATACTTTTTGGAAACTTACGATTATATATTTTTATACGAGAAACACGCCTTGCGATGCAGAAAGGAGAGTTTCTGTGATCCATGACAATCGTCGTGTCAGCTTTGACGACGCGTCGCGACTTGATCGGTTACGTCACTCTTCTTCTTTACGTCGAGACTCTTTCTCAATCTCGGCTGAAATCGAAACCCTCATTTTCGATCGAAAATAGCTGTAACCCGAACCGAAGTCGACAATTTCGGTCGAACGCCAGTTCGGTTCGTAAGATAATGACTCGCCATTAAACTATTACTTCCAAGACGCTGGGAACTTTGTTCTTTTCATTCGGCACACGTCGAATAACGCGAATGCGAATAACGAATGTTGCAACGGACGGCTCTGCCCCCGGTGACATTACCAGGTTCCACGGATCGCTTGTTACGTATTCAAATTATTTCCGCGGAATCAGTTATCGTCGGCGGAACTGAAAGTATAGAGCCCGCGAGCTCGCGCTACGTGCGCTCGCTCGCGGTAGCTCCCCCACGTTCGTTCCGTTCACCGGGCTATCGACGAGATATCGCGCGCGCGCGCGCGCGGGGGGCGCTTCGCCCTGAGCATCGATCACCGTTTGTTGAGCACGAGCTGACTCAAGGTATATCCTGACGTCATCTGTGTGTGACGCCGGCAGGAAATAAAGCCCCGACCGTCGGGCATAATTCAGTAAAAACTACCGGCCTGCCGGCCGAACGAATCGCGAATTGTCATCAGGCCGCGCGTACGGGAGAGCGAGATTAATAAATTAGATCGTCGCTCGCTCCGTATATACACTCGCTCGATAATCTCCGTGTCCCGCGATCGAACAATCTTGCATAATCGACGATACGAGCTGAATCCAGAACAACGACGACGACGAGGTCTTTTCTCCCCGCGGTATTTAATAAGCGCCTTCGCTCCGCGAGCGATAAATACACCGGGAGGCAATAACTGCGTAATGACGACTGGCATCATCGACGATGATTGCCGGCTCCGCGCCGAGTTACTAATTCCGCGCGATTGTATTAAAAAGAGGATCGCTGAGGCAATTCGCGCTCTTTTAACGATGTTTCCCTACGCAATTAGACGCGGCAGCGGCGCAAAAAAGCAACATCAGGTGTCTTTCCTGACCGAAGACGGAACCCGATATTGTCGCGACGCGATGTTCGGCGAAGTCAGCGGATCATGTCTCTCTCTCTCTCTCTATCCCTCGCTTGTCGCGGGCAAAGAGGCGACGATATTAGGAGCGCGCACCGTGCCTAAACTCGCGAAAGTGCCGCGCAGGCTCGCGTATATAATTTCGCCGCGGCGACTGGTTGTCGATCAAGCGCTTTCGTAAGAAACACCTGCGAGTCATTATCCCTCGCCTACCTTTCCCCCGGCTGCCGGCCGATTCGATTTGCCCGCGCAAAAAAGGCCGCGCGCGCTCGCCGCTCTAAGCGATGAATGGACGAGCGGGCTGCACGCGAGGAATTCACTTTTCGGGGAGGATCCGTCGAACGGCGATCACGGGTGGATTTTTCGATCCGATCGCTCACACTCGTGTTTTCGGAGGCCCGGAGAGAGAAGGAGAAGAGCGGCTTTCTCTCCGCCTCCTCTCTTCATCGCTGGCATTGCGCGTCGGGTCGCGAGAGAGCAGCGCCGCGGCGTTTTCGTCCATCGACGGACGCGTGGCTCTTCAGACACACCACCTTCCAAGGCCGTCGCGAATTCCCCGCAAAAATGGACGAGATTTACGCGACGCGACACACGTGGCGTTGTAGAAACATATAAAGTGGTTATGGCGGCTTAACAGATCTCGCGCTGCGAATAAATCTGCATATCTTGCGCGCGGTCCGTGCTCGCGCGATTTGATGATGCACGAGAGCGCCATCGACGGTTTTAATATTCAGCACCCTGACCAATATCCCGGATTTCACGGTGGCGAACGGTCTCATCCGAGCGCCGATGATCTACGCGCGCCACGTGTTTGCGCCTACGTTTTGCGGTAAACTCGCTAAGGCCTGGAAATAGCAGCGGAAACGGGCCTCTTGCAGTTTATACCAGATATTTTAACGCCTCGACATCGTCGACACATCGTACATCCATAAATAGATCTTGTATTTCCCCGAGCCGTTCATTCGCGCGAGCGGCGAATTGCGCGTTTACGGCGGCCGGCGAAGAAGAAGCTTGCGAGAGGAAAGGAAGGTGAAAAGCGTTCGCACTTTTCCGTGAAAATCTCACAAAGCGATTGAAATTTTCATCATCGCCGATCGACGATTAATTGCTTCTCTTCCCACAGCGATCGTATCTCTTCATCCCCCCTCAGAGAGCGAGTTGTCAAGACTGCGTTTTATTTGAACAAAGACACGATTGCCTTCGTGATTTCTTGTAAAATCTCCCGGCGCAAGCGGGCGACATTGTTTACGGGATTAAAGATAAAAGGGAAAAAAGATGAAAAATAAGAGAGGGAAAAAGGATCGAGCTTTCGCGATCTCGACGGAGGCTCTTTGCGAAAGCAGATATCCGCATGATACTTTAACGTTCCACCTTTCATCGGCGTCTTTGTGTTGTTTCAGTGGTTTATTGCGACTATACCGCCTCGGGAAGGTCACTACAGTTCCTCGAGGACTACATCGCGAAGGAGGTACTGCCATGTTTGGGCGACACTCGAGCCTCCACGTCCATCTGCAGTCTGCAATCCTCTCTTTTTAGGTAAGCGACAATTTGGCTTAATGGATCCGACAGTCCACGTCCTTCGGCGGGACAAATGTGCTTTTCGACTCGCGTTCGGAAGTCAGTCGCACCGCGAGTCATTGTTAAATTCCGTGTTGTAATGAGTACAGGACTGTGGAGGGAATGCAATTAGGATTCCGTGATTGACGAATTTCCGACGGCCGAAGGAGGTTTCGTTTCACCGTTGCGACGGAATTTTATTTCATCCACCTCGAGCCGTGGATCGATTCGTACGTCATTTCGACGTCATAATTTATTTCGCAACTGGGACACCTAGCGTGACACCATCTGAAACATTTGTCGGACGCATCCCGAGCCGATATTTTGGTTCTACATTAATCCAACAAATTTTATCGAATTTGAAATATCAATGGAAAATCTCGAGATATAACACTATACAAAAGCTATTGTCCTATCTTGATGTCACAAATAGTTACTTAATCGTTTCTTCCTTGTTAAATTAAAAAAAAAAAGAAAGATTCATTACAGAATTATTTAATATATATATATATTTGATTATCTCAATATATTCTATTTACATTTAATCCTCATCCTAATTTTAATCATATATTAATTATTTTACAAAAAAATATACAGAATTATTTTAACTTACGTACTAAACTGCAAATATAGAATATGTGAGATAAGTAAATATTATATAATAAATTATAATAAAGATTAACAGATAAATGGATAAAAGTAATACATTTTCTTCTCATTTTCTCATTATTTTTTCTTTCTATTTTCTGACGTTGGAAAATGAGATTTAAAGCTCTTAAGAGAGTCGATAAGAAACCGCAACAGTTGTACCTGTCCAATAATACTATTTATTAATCGAGATTAAGATTGTGATATTTCGTACAATCATAAAGCTAAACAGAAATAAAAAGAAAGTATTGATAAATGTAAACAGGATCGTTTTTGTCGTTTAAGAAGCATTATTGAATGGAAATTAGCATTCGCGATATTTATATTAGATTCTAAGGCCTGTAAATTTATTTACACTCTTTTATTGAGAGCATAATTAATTACAAATTCATATTCATGGCCTGTTATTCGGCTACTTGGTTCAATATTTCTCATGTGAAATAAGTACAGTTACAAATTGATGAATAATCTAAAGTTCGTTAAGCTATAGTTATTCGTCAAGAGATAACGGACTATGAATGCCGACCTAAATATCGATTCTTCTTATTCTCGATAAATATTCCTCGACAAATGTCCGTTATGTAGGAAACTTCTTGCATAATAAATGATTTGACATACCTGGGAAATATATGACGTGTACCGCTGTTCACATTTCGATATCTCATGTCCTTCCCAATCTAACATTCTCCCAGCTGCTCAGCTATAGCAATGGCTCTGCCACTGACACTGAAACTTACGCTTGCGTATATACGACAATATAGTTGAAGAAAAAATATCCGTTAATAATTGCGATGTTGACGAAAGCCCGAATAAATATCTTAAGAGTTGACGCGGGAATGTTAACTAACGCGCCGTTGCACTCCATGTCGCGGTATGTGCGTGGTTAGTTGGCAATAATGATTCTATTACGGAAAGTACGCAAGGCACGACAATACCAAACATTGGAAAAAAAGAAGCACACGTCCTCACCCGTCGGTCACCCCCAACCGGTTGTCGTCCGCTATTCAACGGCCGAAAGATCGCAACAATCAAAATAACCTTCAAATTATTCCGGAATTTCAAGATAGTTAAATTTTTTTTCCATGCGCATATATACTGTCACTGGCCATATTATTAGACGCACTTTGATTTTTTGATAAAATACAGGTTAAGAGAAGAGAAGCTGCTAATTTTATGTTTACTCGATTAGAATAAATTTCGGTGCCAAACAGCGTTTTTATTTCTACAACCTTCTGAGATGTCAAATCACCTGTTTTACCCATAATTTTTGTAAATAATTTTAATGTTTATCGCAGAAAAATTTATTTTTCTCTTAATAAGCAAGGAATTTGAAATTTCAAGTCACAAATAAACGAAAATAAAACTAAATTTCAATTGACATACATTCAAAACACGTCTGTTCCCATTATTATCAATAATGCAACTAGCGCGGCTTCATACTTGTTCAAGGTCATTGTGACAGTCGATTGAAATGACGTCATAAAAAATACCTTTTATAGAATAATGGTTCCTTAACATAATTCGCTCGATAGATGAGCCTTATTATAAAGCTCGGGATCCTCGGGAGTCAATGAAACGTAAGAAATTAAGGTGCGTCTAATAATAATGGACAGGGATTGTATTTTTCCGAATCGCGTACAAAGTTTCCCATAGAAGTGTTGAAGTGTCTCGTCAGCTGTGGAAATATTTAATCACGTCGCTTGTTGCTCGCGTTATTTCGAACGGGACTCGTCATACCTCCGCGCAATTAAGTCGGTTTATCGTCCGCCGCAGTTTCTAAACCGGCCGTTCCTCCCGTATCGCGGCGCGATTCGGCCGAGTTGCACGGCGTTCTCGCGCGTCGTTTTGCATCCGCGATATCAAGCTTCTGGGAAGAGAGAAAGAGAGAGAGATACATCGCGCCTGGAAACTTTCTCAAACGCGACATAAATTCAATCCGTCGCGTCGTGTTTGTTCGTTGGGGGGGGGGGGGGGGGAAGAAGCGGGAGAAAAAACGCGGCCGTTGCGTCGACGACGCCCAGTGCCCAGCGTTTATTCGTTATCGTCGTCGTTATCGTCGTCGCCGACGAGGACGACTACGACGACTACGATGACTTTCAACACACTGCGCCCTCTTCGAGGAAATATAGATCAGTCGCCTTTGAATCTCGCTCGGCCGCGTGAAACGGTCTCGTCTCGACTCTCCCGTTTACTGGCGCTGATGTCCCAGATCAATATCCACCCCCCCAGAGAGAGAAAGAGAGAGAGAAAGAGAGAGAGAGCCCGCGGGGCTTACCCCGTGGCCGACGAGGAGGCGGATAATGATGACGGTACACAGTGCAGGATCCATCACGCGACAAACGACACATTCGGAGACACGTTTGCACAATATACAATAAATTGCTACGACCCACAATTTCGCTCCCTCCCGCATGATTGCGTTATTTATCTCAAATGACGCGTAACGACGTCACTTTTAAAGCGAATGTGTATATATTATACACTATTCCGAGAGAAATAAAGAGGTAGAGAGAAATTGCAGTTTATTGGCATCCTGGGTCGCAGTCCTCTCTCAAGCGTATGACAAGAAAATACATACATAATCCTACAAATGAAATAGAATAATATAAGAAAAATATGTAACTAAAAATAAAAATATAATACAAAAAACACATATACGTATAATATAATATATAAAAATAATATAACAAACTATATTATAATATAATAAACAATAAGATATAAATAATATGATAATAGTGACAATCAAAATCACGAGATAAGAAATATATATATGTAGAGAGCGAGAGAAGAGAGAGGGGAAGGGGGTCGTGTTGTTTTCGCGATTCGTTACATAGGTGTATCACACGCGTAACACGACGCTAATAAAATCCACTACTGCGTCGCCTCGGACGACCAGCTAATGAAAAAATATCGATTCGACCCCGGTGTTCTCCGCTGAAGCGGAGTCCGTCCGACACTTTAAGAAGATTGATTTTCCGAATCGGCGCGTCTCACGCTACGGCGTCCGCGAGAAATCGGAGTTGCCGGTCGGTTGAATTTCGTTTATGGCCGTGCGCCGGCGCGATCGATCGTTCGAACTGTGTGCAAACCGCGAGGTGTGCTCCGCTCCTCAACCTGTGTCCCCTGTCTCACGTCACGAGCTAAATCCATATTGACTCTGCATCAATCGTGCGAACACGAACTCACGGTGTGTCCGCCTCCCCGCCGTTCATCAATAACCGCGGCGTATTCGGGAGCGCTTTATGCACAGCCATGTTATCGCGAATCAGCAATCGCATTACGCCCTGTCCAAAGTGGAATTAACCGCGTAGAAAGTTCCTTGGGATCTAATATTGGGACGCAGGCTGATTTCCCAAAATAATTATCGATCCTATTGGGTACCGGAAAAAAGTTCATGCGGTTTCCTTCTCAGCGATGAATAGAGGTAGGATTTCAGTCAGTAATTCGCACGTGTAATGCGTGAAATTGATGACAACAGAAAGTTACATTAATGTCGTTGGTATACATGGTGTGCAGCTTTCAATTGTTTCAACATTCCGTTGTTTATGTGAGGTTAAAGATGGAAGTTAAAGATGACTTAAGCGGTTTAACACGTTCATTGCCAAGCTGAAAATTGGAATTTCGTATTTTTTTTATTTCTTTATTTAGTTTTTATTGTACTCAAAATAAGTTAATATATTATTTATATGCTTTTATTGTTATGTACATAGGATTTATGTACTCTAAATATCTATTACATGATAACGCGTGATCGGCCGTTTGGTGAGAACTCGCATCACGCGATATCGCGTGATTGGCAATGAACGTGTTAAGGAAGGTTGTGATTCGCCAGAGGATGAGCCGTGTTCGACACGTTCATCTGTTATCGAAGATGATGAACTGCGCGGATATGTGCGCTCAAACCCACAAAAAAGGTGTGGAAAAGGGCACCATCAAAGTCAATGGTGACTACTTCGTCAAATAAAACTATTTTTTTTTTAAATTCTGAATATTTCAATTTTGACTTAAGAATTCGCACGAACTTTTTCTGGTACCTAATAATTGGGAAATCTACGCAGCTTCTAGTTAGAAGAGTATATAATGTTTCGAATATACGATTTTTAATTATGGGGAATATAAACAGATCCTATTTGGTCATCTCCAACGTTTTCTCAAACATTTTTCTGATTTCCATTTTGCATTACGATTAAATGGAATATAAGAAACATTTTAAGTATTCTAATAGAAATTGTACCTGTCCAGTCACGCGGTGGTAAATTCGTATCTAACGTCGCTACCGGCTAGTAATGTTCACTTCTCTTAGTGGATAGATAAAGATGAGATAATGGCTAGATAAATAAGTAAGCTGACGGTTAAACAAAAGGAATTATAGTTACGAGATGAAAAATTATAACTAGTTGCTAGACATTAATGTAACGCTCACTTATGCTGTTTTAAGATTTTTATGGAATAACATATCCTCCATTTTGAGGTGCTACCGCATTTTTAAATATTAGTGGCGGGTATATAATAGCAACATTATATATTTTAGAATAGATAATACCATCTACTTTATCATATTTGATATGTAATGACTAAACAACAGCTATATTACAAAACCAATTTCACATTTTAATGAATAATTAAATTAGCCAGTAATAGACTGTTAATGCGCTTGAAAATTTAATCTAGTCTGTACCAGCTAGCTATTAGCTCTCAACTCGAGTTGGCTAGATATGTTTCTACTTGAGTGTTTACACTTTACAAGTATACACACACATGCTACGCATGCGCTATTAAGCATAATAACATTAAAAATATAACCTCATTTATTAACCTCTTTTTGATACTCGATCAAACTGTCACTTGACTCTACCTTAGTAGCAATTAATGCAATTTTTCTAAAAATCCATCCAGTTATTGTCTAATTAGCATTAATGCATTCCCATTAATTGTAACAATACCGTGAGGAAAATGGATAAGAACTTGATAGAGTTTTATTCAAAGTTACTTGTAGAAAAAAATTGCCCATTTCATAAGCAGCAGGCTTGCTTATTAATTAATTGAATGGTTTTTATTTATTTATTGTTCTGTTTTTGTTCAGCAAATGAGAGAATTCAGATTTTGCTTATCTTTTGTGCGCACACTGAGAAAACATAAGGCTTATTTCATAAAAATAAACGTTTATTTATATACGGCAAAATAAAATTTTATTCTTAGCAGATAAACCAATTAACAAAAAAATTTAGGTATATTTCGTAAAAATATATTTTCCATCATCACAGACAAATTTTTTTTCTATCCAATAAATATTTAAAAAAAAATGTCACAAAAGACATTTATTTTGCAAAATTTCAATTTCTTTCTCCTAGTGCAATAACTGCGGGAAAAGCATTAGATTTTGATTGAGATCCGAAAAAGTTTTATTCCTCAATTACTAGATAGAAGTTAATAAAATGTTCAGTAACTGTTAAAAATATGCACGAAATTTTTATCTGGATAATCGATGATAGTCACAGGCAAGCTGCAGTGCACACAGTTAATCAGCAGAAAAGAGGTTTCATGCCATGTTCAAATAAGAATATTTGATTTCCAATTGATATCGTAGTGGGACAATCTACTTTGAGACAACTTTGGATAATCGGAATCTATACTGCATTGAAAGAGGGATTTGGTAACAAATATTCGATGAATATTTATTGACCAAATACTGTATTACTGCAACGAAATAATTTAGTTCCGTATATCGTATATTTGGTCGGCAAATATTCGGAAAATTTTAGTACTCACTACCAAATCCTTTTCTCAGTGTGGGAAAGTCTGGGAAAACGTCTACGCCGCGTGCTTGACGCGTGAACGCTCGCTTCGCATCGCGCAGAGGCGGTGGTTCGCGCTGATGAACCCACCACCTCTACTACCGAATTTTCGCTGGAAGAGGCGAAGTCGGACCATGCGTTCACGTTTCGCCGTTCGTGTTGCAGGCACGAAGCCAGAGACATCGTCAGACACGCGGTCGGAGCCGGCGAGCAGGATGCGGTGTTGTTCGCAGGTCAAGGCACCGCCGCTGCCCTTCGCACACTTTTACGACATCTCGATCTCTCGAAATCCACCGTGGTCTTTGTGGGCCCGTTCGAGCATCACGCCAACCTGAGGCCTTGGCGCGAGCTCGATGTCAAGGTAAGACAGCCGGCAGATAAATTCACGTGGAAAAGCCCGAGTCGGGCCGATTCGAGTGGCCAGATAAGAACGGGCCCGAGCAGTAAAACTGCGCGCCGGCCGAAGTGCATCGTTAAAACGGCCGGTCGCGTGAGATCGAATAGCACGCAATAAACGCGATGTAGCTCCGCGAGCTTTTGGCAGCGCGCCACGTTGCGGTCGGGCGTTCCCACCTTTTTATCGCGCCGCTTCTGTTATCTAACGCTACCTCGCGAAAAGCTATTCGAAATCGCCGTTCATAGCCCGCGAGTGATCCCGCGTGCGCTGATTTCGGCAGACTTTTCCTCTCGAAATCTCCCGAGTTTTATCAAAATGGAATTTGCAAACTTTTGTCAACTTCGCGAGAAGGCGGGGAGCATTGCGCTCGGATCGTGAATACACTTTAGATCGGGCTTCCCAAGGTTTTCGTTCGGCTCTCATGTAAATTCGGAGTTGTAAATGCACAATTGGAACGCTCGACATTAGCTAATTAACGACATCGATGTGCAAATATATGCGCGCGTATTAACCGATTTGCATAACGCTGACCGCGCGCTGCCTGACTTCAGCTTCGGTGAGGCCGTAACATATTTCGCGACAGCCCTGGGACGTTCGGTGTAAATATTTCCAAGGCGCGCGCAATGCGATTCTCAAAAAGCCTTCGATTCAATCGAGATACTTCGGGTCGTTTACTACCGGCTGAAGCTACGTCCGGGCGGTCGCGTGCAAGCGGTCACTTGACGGAGCAATTAAACTGCCTTGCAGATAGTGCGAGTTTCCGAGACCCGGGAGGGCTTCTTAGATCTGAACGATCTCGAACGGGGCCTCGCCAGAATGCGGAGCGAGGGCGTTGCGCAAATGATCGGATGCTTCAGCGCCGCCAGTTGCATAACGGGGGTTTTGGCAGATGACGTCGCGACGACCCTCCTGTTGCACCAATACGGCGCGCTCAGCGTGTGGGATTACACCACCGCAGGTAACGATCGTGAACGGACGCGCGATAAAGGAGAAACCGAGCCGATACGATTAGCCGTCTGAGCCGCGGCGAGAAGACACGCCGGCTAATTAATTTCAGCGGACGCGCAAAAAGCAAGACGCACCTCCGGTCCGATTTTAACGCTGCGAGCGTTAATCGCGCCGCGCGCTAATTACGCTCATTGCCGCGGATATAACGTGACACTCGTAAATCACGCGTGTATCCTTCTTAACAAGGATGCACGCCTCTTGTAACGAGGACAAATTAAATATCATCGCGTCGTTGACGTCGCGCCTTCTTTATGTAAGCACGCTCGCGTTACGTAACGGATGATAACGCGCGACGGTGGTCTCTTCATCCTCTTCCTCTCCTTTTCGGAGAGAGACTCGTGTCATCCGTGGCCGATTGATTTCCAGCGCCGTACGCGCAGATCGACATGAATCCTCACCTGCCCGGCGTCGGCGAGACCGCGGTGCACAAGGACGCGATCATCTTCGCCGGCCACAAGTTCATCGGCGGCGTCCAGTCGCCGGGTATACTCGTGACGAAGCGGTGGCTCCTGCGGGACGACGTCGAGGCCGAGGACATGCGGGACTCCCACCGTTACCATCGGGATCCCGAGCTGCGGGAGGAGAGCGGCACCGGCGGCGTCGTCGAGAGCATCCGATGCGGGCTGGCGGTGCAGCTGAAGGAGAACGTCACGCCGAGAGCGATCGTCGCGCGGCAGGATAAGATATCCAGGTGAACGATCCGTGGTGTCAGCCGTTTCCCGATTGCTCGCGCGACCGCTCGCTCGCGGATTACGCAAGACGTCGCCGATTTTTCATCCCCCCCCCCCCCCC
>NW_014555522.1:355283-446063 GCF_001313825.1 Dinoponera quadriceps
CCCCCCCCCCCCCCCTCCTTCGTCAGCGTCCAGGAAACAAATGCGATCGTTTCGAATCATTTCTCGCGCGAATGTCTTCCTGTTTGCGAGCGCTTATAGAAAGCTGTGGTCTCTCTCTCTCTCTCGCTTTCGATGTTCTCTTTCTCACCAGCGTGACTTATAATTTTCCTCAAGAGAGCGAGAGAGAGAGAGTGATAGAGGGGGGAGGGAACTATCTTTGAGCCAGTTCGTTTACAAATGGCAGGTATCGAGCGGGTAAAAACTGTATCTGCTTGTTACGTAAGCGACGACGAAAGGATCGCCGGCCGATCTCTCGGTGGGATATTAGCGAGATCTAACCGCGAGCTCTTTCCCACAGGCAAGTCTTGGCCCACGTGCGCACAATCCCGGAGCTGATCTTGCTCGGCAGCTCGTCGCAGAACGTGAAGCGGCTGCCCATCTTCTCGTTCATGGTGCGCCATCCCCGCGGCACCTTCCTGCATCACAACTTCGTCTGCGCCGTCTTGAACGACGTCTTCGGCATTCAGGCGCGAGGAGGATGCGCGTGCACCGGTCGCTACGCTCATGATCTTATGGGGATCGACCGGGAGCTCGCCAAGGAGTACGAAAACATCCTCTTGGAAGGGTAGGTAGCCGTTGCGCTTTCCCAAATTGTTTCTTCTTCCTCTTCCTTCATTTTCCACTCCGATTTCTTTCACAATCTACTCTCAATAAGGTCGACTTCTCATACTTCGCTGAAGAAAAGCGCTACCTAGTTCAAGCAATATTTACTTGGAAGGGATTTAAATAAAATGGTTACTCTAATACTCCTTGGAAAATATTTATTAGAAGTAGATGTGTAATTGACCGTATGCAATATGTTTTCTCCGTATAATTAGACATTTATACGTTATTTTTCTATGTGTTAAAGCAATTCCGGCAAGTATTAAATTCACATCATTCAGAGTTTTTCTTTAGACAATACTGGAGAAAAAACCTGAATTGAAATATCACAGGTTTCTTCAGTGGAAAAGAAGCGTTTCGTAATTCTAGTAGATAATCTTAAATTTAAAATCACTTTACAGTTAATAATTCATTTACAAATTGAGATATTACTGCGTCCAAGTGCACGTTTGCCACGAGCTATAAGGTATATTTAAATTGATAAAAATATTACTTGATTGAAGAGGTTGTAAAACCGGTAATTATGTTTGATTCTTCTCTTTCCTTCCACAAACTCGGCGAATAGTATCTCGCGTCGACATTCTTGCCTGAAAACCGAGACCGTAAAAGATCCGAATGAATTAGAATCACACATCTCGACGAGCTCTCGTTCGAGCCGCCTCGCGTAAATCCCCGTTTCATGTGTTACACACGCGCACGTGCGCGGGATTACGCGGAGATCGCGACGGCCGTCGACCAGGCAGGAAGTGCTTCTTTGTTAAGCTCCGGTGCAGCGTAATTTCGCGTAATGGACACGCGCGCGTCGTCGAAATAGACGTTACGTCAATGCGCCGGTGCGAGCACTTGGCGTGAGCCAACCTCTCTCTCTCCTCGACGAAGTCGTGTCCCGCTTGTCACTCGTCCGTTTTATTTTAGACAACGCACCGGCGCGGAGGAGACCACCGCGGAGGGCCTGAGGCCGGGCTTCGCCCGGCTGTCCTTCCCTTACTTCATGAGCGAGGCGGAGGTGGCTTTCGTCCTGGAGGCGCTCAAGATGGTGGCCACCGAGGGCTGGAAGCTGTTGCCGCAGTACGTGCTGAATCCGGACACCGGCGAATGGCGGCATCACACCAACAGCGTCTTCAAGGAGCGCAAGTGGCTGGGCTCGATCAGGTACACGGACGGCAGGATGAACGCCTCGGAGAGACGCGCCTCCGGCTCCGGGGTCTTCCCGCAGAATTACGGCGACTGCCTGCAGACGGCGCGCAACATCTTCAACCGGGCGCGGAAAATGGCGCAGCGGTATCCGCTGCAGATCGACAAGAGCTTCAACTTCGTCTGCGCGCGTATGGAGGCGTTGCGCTGGTTCATGCTGCCGAGCGAGGCGCAGGATCTCCTGCTGGGCAACTCGCAGAACGTCAAGCAGGACGTGCCGTTCAATCCGTTGCTAGCTTGGAACAGATACAGCAGCCACGCGACGACGGTCGCCACCTGCCACGACAGTCTGGTGAATTGTCTGGCGCTGGCCAACGGCATTCGACGGCTGAACAGCGACATCCCGCGCACCGGCAACCTGCCGGTCTCGTCGGCCTCGCCCAGGCACCGGAGCCTCCCGGCGCTGAGCACCGCCAGACGCACCACCCTGATATCGCGATCGGAACCGAGCCAGCCGACGTCGTCGTCGAGCAACAGCGAGGAGGAGAGCCCGAATCAGAGCGAGCACGGCAACCTGTCGGGCGGCCATCGATCGCCCGCCACGTGCCCGAACTCGCCGATGCCGGTGAGATTCGCGGTGGGCGAGGCTGTGACCACCTCGATGTTGGGCTCGATATCCCGCACGACCGCACGGCCGACGAAGGAGCAGCGGGAGCTGGTGGACGCGGCGAACGCCGGACGCGCGAGATGCAATTCACTCGGCAGCACTACGGACGGATGCAACGCGCCGGGAAATCGCGCCGGTAACGCGTCCGCTTCCTCGCCGATCCCACTGAGCCCGCAAACTCTGACCAGTCTGGGTCTGAGCACGATGAACAGCTCGTCGAAGCGGCGTCTGCACTGCAGCTGCAGCAGCCAGACCGAGCTGAACTCCTTGGAATTGGACTCGGCCGCCAGCCCGAGTCACTCGATTTCTTCTCTGAACTGTCACAATCCGGCATCACCGCCGTCTTCGTACTCCTCGACCAGTGATTACACCGAGCGGCTGGTGGGCGGCGGGAGATCCTCGCCCATTGCGACGAACGCCGGCCAGAGATCCGAGGACGATCTCAGCGCGTACGTGAAGGAGGTGACGAAGGAGCTGGCGACGGAGATCAAGTCGGAGATACGCGAGGTCATCTCCAAAGTCGACGACGCCCTGTCGGAGACGAACACGTCCGAGAGCACGCCGCAGCATCACTCGCGAGCGCACAGCGCGATCAATCAGACGTACACGGAGGATAAACAGATGAGGCACGATTCCTTCACCGCCAGCGACATCGCAGAGTACCTGATGGAATTCTCCAAGGAAATGGCGAGCGAAGTGAAATCCGAGATAAGGTATATATTTCGACATTTCGTCAATACATATTAGGTACCGAGGAAAGTTCGTGCGGATTCTTAGGTCAAAGTTGGCACACTCGGAATTTTGAAAAAAAATCGTTTTATTTGACGAAGCAGTCACCATTGACTTCGATGACCCTTTTCCACGTTCGTACACCTTTTTTGTGGGTTTGAACGCACATATCCACGCAGTTCATCATCTTCGATGACGGATGGACATGCCGAATACGGCTCATCTTCTGGCGATTCACAATCCTTAAACCGCTTAAGCCATTTTTGCGCTGTCCTTTCGCTAACACTGCCTTCACCACACACGCTACAAATGCGTGTCGCTGCATTTGCTGTTGTATTTCCAAGTTTAAACTGATCAAGCAAGGAAGCACGAGTTTTTAACTCTTCGCCATCCATCTTCAACCTCACGTAAACAACGGAATGTCGAAACTATTGAAAGCTGCACATCGTGTATACCGATGACATAAATAAAACGTTCTGCTGATACCAACTTCATACACATTACACGTGCGAATTACTGAATGAAATCCGACTTCAATTCATTGCTAAGAAGGGGAAACCGCACGAACTTTTTCCGGTGCCTGATAATATGCAATGAAAAATATTTTCAATTAGTACGCCTGCGTCGGAGAGTTGATGAATTTTGGAATTGATAGTAAAAATCGTATCGCTGTTGCAAATGTACGGGAAAAAAATTCAATTACTGTAACTCAATAGGGATGATCAGATAAAAACTCGGTGACGAGAAATAATATCTCTGCTACCGTGATTGAGCATATTTGCATGAGCATTTAGTTGCGTCAAAACTCGGTTGGGACAATTGAGAGCAAGTGACTTAGCAGAAACTTCCTATAGGGATCTTTTTGTTCTTGCAACTGAGATTTCGTCTAATTTCCAGTAGATCTCTTCCGTAACTTTTCAAGACAGTGTCGTTACTGTTACGTTGTCATTGCGTAAGTATGACGGAAAAGGTATGTTGGAAAAGCTAAGCATCGACATACGTAATGGTCACGACATTGTTGTTAAAAGTTACAAAATAGAGCGACGGTAAACCGGTTTTCTAACTTTTAATGACAATGTCGTTATCGTTATATTGTTGTTGCGCAGGTATGACATATGTTAGAAAAACTGAACATTAACAACGCAGCGATAATGACATTATCATTACCATTAAAAGTTGCGGAATAAGGCTGCAGGCAATGAAAATATTCTGTTACACCGACGGAACTGTTTTCTCCGCATAGATATGTAAACTGATTACCCGACTCGGAATTTTAATTCTATATTAAGTCTAGTTAGCTCTGCATTAAGTCCTCAAACTTAGAAAACGGCAATAACTTCTCATTTGTAACATCAGAGGATAATAATAATAATAATACTCAATGTGCTACTTTGAAGACTTAATGTAGGACAAAAATTTCAACCCGAATATCCTCGAACGAATGCAAGATAAATATTACGAGACCAACGTGAGGGAAATCGGAGAGGTCACTTATGAAATAAATGATCGCAGTGAATTCACACGCGTGAAATTGTATCCAACCCTCTGAACGTTTGTCCACAGGTGCATGGTGAACGCGGTTGACGGGCTTCACAGGTACTCACCGGACGCCTCCACGTCGGACGTCTCCTCGAACGGCTGCGGCTCACCCGACCGGAGTAGGATCGTGCTTCCTTCGACGTCCCCGCGTTTCTCGAGCGCGAGGAAGAGCGGTCCGATAGAGATCACCAGCAAGGTCGGCGAGTTGTCGCAGCAGGAGAGCAAGATGTCGAGCGAGTGCTCGTCGGACGAGACGGTGATCTACGTGATGAAGCCGTCCGAGAGCGAGCAAGTGGTTCGGGGTCGCTCCAAGACCGAGGACGAGGAAGTGGAGAACGACGTGGACGACTACGTGGACGACGACTCGCAGGAAGGTCGCGGTGGCCTCGACATCGGCGACGCTCGCAAGGTCTTGCCGAAGATCTACTCGGCCGTGAACTCGGTCAGCTCGCAAGACAGCGGCATCAACCTGTCCTTCCACGAGAGCGACAAGTCGATCGACTCGTTGGACTTGAAGCGTAGCAGTAGCGCGGAGTCCAACTCAGCTAACAGCCACGGCAGGAAGCCGCGGACGCCGTCGATGGCGAGTCTGTCGAATAAGAACGGCGGTAAGCAGCAGGCGCGTCAGAACGACAATCTGTCGGAGGACGAGGAGTGCACGAGTGATCTGCGGGAGGAGGAGGGCGACGGTAAGGAGGACAAGTCCGAGGACGGTGATTCTAGGCTCGAGTTTCCGCGGTCTCAGTGGCATTGCCCGCCGAAGAACATCTGGAAGCCGTCGGTGGAGGCTATGCAGGAATTCGACATGATTCGCGACAACGATAGGGTGATGGTATGCCTGTCGGCGAGCGGCAAAGACTCGCTCTCTCTGCTGCACACGCTGCATCAGTACAGATTCTACGCCAGGTCGAAGGGGATCGACTTTGAGATCGGCGCGGCGACGGTCGAGGCGGGCGGTGCCGATCCGTTGGAGCTGATGAGCTACCTGAAAACCTTGGACGTGCCGTACTTTTACGAGGAGCAAGTGACGAGCAGCGCCAGCGTCGGGAACAATCTGTTGGACGCCAGCGGAGCGTGCAGCTTCTGCGACAGGTCGGTCAGGACGCAGCTGTACTCCTTGGCGAAACGGAACGGCTACAACGTGTTGGCGCTCGGTCAACACTTGGACGACCTTACGGAGAGTTTCCTCGTCTCGGTATTCCACGGCGGCGTGCTGAAGACCATGAAGGCGCACTACTACATACGCCGGGAGGATCTCAGGGTCGTCAGACCGTTCATCTACGTGCGGGAAAAGGCGCTGAAGCAGTTCGCCGAGAGCAAGAAACTCAGAGTCTCGCAGGAATCGCGGTCGCCGCTTCCGTCCGAGGTAAAGCACGCGTGAGACGCGCGTCTCATCAAACGTGGCTTACGACGGGCAGTAGGGGTATGTTTATAAGAAGTAAGAAATTAACCAATCATAGACGATTATTCTCCTTACATTCGAATATGATTCATCAATTTCTTATTCTTACTTTTTATGAAATATACTTCTACTGACTCGTTGCAGACTTCTTATGAAATATAATCGTGCTGCCCGTTGCAAACTACGCTTCAGATTCGTTTCTATACGGTAAAGTAAAAGTACTCGTAGCGATTCTGTATTAATTGAATTTCTATTTTATCTAACAAATATTCCGAGAACGTTGACTTATTTTATAATTCAGCGGATGCTTTCAAGCATAGTCTAATACGTGTTCTTTCGTTTATAGCATCTGAAGATCGCTTTAATTTATTCGTTTAGACTCGTTTAGACTTAGAATAATTTATTCGTTAAGACTCCTGTTTCCTCACCGCAGCTATCTTGATTAATGACGTTAGTAGGAGCGAGGAAACGTATGCAGAAAACTCTTGCGGAATACATTGGAATGAAAGAATACGTCCATAAAATGACGTTTATGGTTGATTGTGACACATGTGTGAAATATTTCGAAAACTTTCCCTCTGCTTTAATAATCGATAGATAGCCGTGACAGTCATAAAATTAATATGACAAATTATAAATAAGGAATGACAGGCAAAAGTGGAAGATTGCATATTATGTTAATTTTACGGTTATTTATTGATTGTCAGAGCAAAAAGGTTTTCAGAATATTTTACAAATGTGTTGAATCTATTGCGAGTGTCATCTTCACGTTTCTGACGTGACGTTATCAAATAAGAGGACTGCAGCAGGACTGCAGGAGCCTTAAAATATTTATTTATTTTTTTGCATATTATTCTCTGAACTTAATAATACAAAGGAAAAGGTTTCTTTGGATTTAATATACGTGTTTGTTTGATTGGAGTTTGTTTAATATAAACTACGTAATTTAATATCAAATATCATTTTGTTTAAATGAAAATGTTGTTTCATTAGACCATATTGTTTGATAAAAAAGAAACAGTATTTGGGGGAAAGATAATATTTCGTTTTCAATACAAAAACTTATTTCCTTACTATATTAAATATTGTCCTACCGAAACAAGGAAGTTCATATTTTTCTAACATAGAGTTATTTCTTTTAAATGGCTTATTGTTTACAACCAACCATTGTAATATGTGTGTGTCTGGATGAAAATACAAAAAGAAATATATTATTTGCACGAAGATATTTATTGTTTGAGCGATATTGATGATTTGAGAAACCAAGCAATTCTGTTTGTCGAACCAAACATTACTCTGTTTGCTCCATTTTAAAAGACACATTCGGCACAATGAAAGAAATTGTATTAGATCCAAAGGAATTAGATCTTTCTTCCTGCGTGGGTTTCCCTCCTCATGTATACCAAAACACACTAATCCTGTAAAGAAATAAATAAATAAATAAATAAATCCTCTTCCTCTCGCACTGTAGAAACAAAACAAGAGGAAGGAGCTGATGCAGCAACAGGAACGCGCGTATCCTCGACTGCACTGGTCCGTGCGCACCGCCCTGCGTCCTCTGATCACCGCTCACGGTCAGATCACCGCCTTCGACTTCGGCAACATCGCCAACAGTCCGAGCAGCACCAGCAGCAGTTTGAGCAGCACCTGCAGCAGCACCAGCAGCGGCAGCGTAAGCGGCGGTAACGGTAGCAGCGGCGGCAGCACCGCCGCCGTCGCCGCCAGCGGCAACCAGCAGAAGCGACATCGGAGGACCAAGACGAACGCTCTCGCGACCACGTCGTCGTCGACCCAGCAAACCGACGAGAACGACGAGACGGACGAGGAGCCTGTGCTCTGAGGAGGGCCGACCGCGAGATGGGACCACGATCGCCCCGCGGTCTCATCCTCGCGTCTCCGTCGCAGATGCCCGACGTCGACGTTCGCCCTCGTCAGAAGGAGACGGCTGCGCTTCGCGGCTGCGGTCGCCGCCGCCAAGGTCAACGATCAACGCTCGCGCGCCGAGCACGGCAATTGAGCGGCGCGCGTTCGAAACGCGCGACCTTCGACGATGGGACTTCTCTCTCTTTCTCACTTCTCTTCTTTTTCCTACATAGAGGGACTCTGACTTCGATGACTGAGGCACTTGTCACTGAGAATATCTGCATACCGTCGCATAGCACGTCACATGGAGTCGCTTGCGTTTCTGAAAGGTTACTCGTGTGTGCACTTCTTCGGGAATAGGATTTTTCGGAAAAGACGAAGCCGTTTTCCGACACGGAATCTGAATACTGCTGTGCGGAATGGGAGCCGTCGCGAGTTTCTCGTGGGAGACGATCTCGGCCGAAGGGGGGTCGTTTCTTCCCTCGTAAGAACGGTCGGAAGCAAACGCGGCGGACAATCGGGTGGAGGAGAGCCGAGGAGGAAGAGGAGCGGAAGGACTATCGAGGCGAGTTAACGACCGGGATTTCGAACGGGGAAGTCGCTCTCTGTAGTTCGTCGCCGACGTTGCGCCGAGGAATCACTGCGGATGCAAAAGACAAAGACGCGGCCGGCAGGACGCTTACTTACTTAATAAGCGACGATAATCTAAGGACAATGTAAGCATAAGGTTTGTCGTGTTTACGAGACGAGGTAAGAACGCTTGTTCGCGGATTGCCGGGCGTATCGGCAGCCGTGAGACTGCGGCTGCTGCGGCCAGCGATACGACACAATGGTCGTCCCGATTGATCGACGAGCCGCACAACGGTGCGCGTCGCATTGTCATCGCGCGTCATACATGCACGTCCGCGAGAGCGACAGCGAGCGCGTATACGATTAAGGCTCGCGATAACGCTTCAGAGACGCGATAAGCGATAGCTGCTTAATACCGAAACCAGATTATGTGTTACATATACTCCACAAAAGAGAAGAAGAGTCATGCGGNGGGGGGGGGAGATGAGGAGAGTCGCGCGACCGGGGGGTCGAGACCTCGACCGCTCCCCCGACGACGAGAGGTCCAGCCGCGGCGATACGTCAAGTATACTCTTTTTTACGCATATACATATTTTTTATTTGATAACTCTAACGATTAAGGTCGCGAATCGCGATCGTCGGAGAACGCGAGTTTTTCTAAGCGATATCTAAGCCGCGGCTCGACGAACGAATCCTTTTTCTAACGGCGTGCCCTAACAACAACGCTGCCTCCCCGACGGCTCGACGACGGGCTCATTTTGTTGCGGTCAGGAAAATGCGTCCTTCGGACTTGAGCCGGTCGGGGACTCACCAGCCTCGATGAGTTGGAGCGATGACGCGACATCGTCACGACATTCTGCGCGCGATAGCCCGTCTGTCTGATCGTAGAACCCGATCGGTCGAGCCCCGTTTCGACGACGCGAAAGGACCATCGAGAGAGGCGGAGATTTCGACGACCGTCGCAACCCGCCCGCATGAACTTCTACCTCGCAGAGAAGCACTCGCGCACGCACACAACGCGTAAAGAACCGAGGCATGCCGGATACATACGCTTCTTGCGAACAAAGCGCGCGTCGGAGACCGGCCGGATATTTCCAAGTAACGCGAGAGGGCCGTCTTCTCGAGAATCCGTCGGGACGTCTCGAGGATGAAGAAAAAGAAGAAACGGGAAAATTGACTAAACGACGCCCGAAGAATAGCGTTTTCCGCTTTATCGGTGCGATAAATACGAGAGAGGCTTGCACGACACATAAAACCCGGTATATATAAAACTCCGCTAGAGGAGAGACGAGCTCTTCGTATCCGTCGGACAAACGTTCGAACGGTGGTCTCCGACGTGCGTTTCAAGCTACAAAACGAAGGTTCTTTCCTCTCGACTGGCATCGCCGATAACGTGACGACGAGCGCGAGAGAAAACGCGCTCCCCTTTCCATCGTGACGTCGTTTATTCGCCACGCGTCGCGGCTTGATTCGCGCCGCGGTCGATAAATTAGTCTGGATGCAAGAAAATTACAAGGACGTCGACGACGACGGATGATGGACGAGTCGGTAGATAGGAGAGCCAGGTCGCATCGGCGGTTTACTTAAGCTCGTAATAACGTGATAGATCGTCGGGAAGTGGGTCGATTGAGCGCGCATCGATCGACTCTCAGGGGTAGCACGCTAAATCCTCGCTGCAGAAGATTGAACTAAATTTTGCATCCACTTCGAGGATGTAGCGAGTTTACCCACGTGACGTATCGACGACCCGAGCTCCGATTGCATCCATGTTATCGAGTTAATACTTCTCTCGAGTGAAGGACTCGCGATCCTCTTCCAAATCGTAGCTCCGTCTCCGTCGGGTATGACGAGAGCGGAAACAAATTAGATCGGATACGGATCATCGCTAATTGGTAATGACGCAACGTCGGGGCTTCGCTCATATAATGAAACGCGTAATGCTATATAGGGAGAGGGGGGGACAGATAGAGAGACGGAATTCCTACGCAGATTATATCGTAAGAACCGACGTAATGAAACGCCGAGAGATAACGGATAATAGACGTTACCACGTTGGGGAGGGAACGCGGACAATTGGACCATGTGAACGCCAGTCGAGAGAACCGAGCCGGATGGCGTAAAGAAACTTGAGGGGGACGCTCCAAGGGAAAACAAAAGTCGAGAATTTCGCGAATGGACGTCCGATGATAGAGGGGGGGAAAAAAAATAGTCCGTAAGCCGATAGGCACGGATCGCTATGTCGATTACGATGATACTTAAATAGCAGTGGTCTTATGTTGTTCACCTCTTCTCTCATGTTCGGCTGTTGTACGCTCGCTAATCGTTAAGATTAAGTAACGTTAAGACTTGTACGTAGATCGCATGGAAAAAAAAAGAAAAAGAATCGTACGCAACGTAGACGATGATCTTATAATAAGGATACGTACGTACCGTTCGTGTCGTACTGAGTTTTTTAAAAAAATGTTCGTTCGTTCATTCGTTCGTTCATTCGTTCGTTCGTTCGTCCGTTCGTCCGTTCGTTCGTCCGTTCGTTCGTCCGTTCGTTCGTCCGTTCGTTCGTCCGTTCGTTCGTCCGTTCGTTCGTTCGTTCGTTCGTTCGTTCGTTCGTTCGTTCGTTCGTTCGTTCGTTCGTTCGTTCGTTCGTTCGTTCGTTAGCCGAGCACATAAAAAGCTGGAATTAACAACCAAATGATAAAGCAAGAAGGAAGTCTTGATCTATACGAATCTTTGCGAATAGATATTATCATATTTTCCGAGAGTTACGAAAGGGACATTGTTACTGTAAAGATATGTAAGTTTATTTATCGCTAATAAAAATGAACGTTTAAGAAAAAAAATATACCAGAGCTTGTGGTGGTTTTTTTTATACCTCTGTAAAAAACCAAAGTTGACTTGTTCGACATCGAATAGCGAGTGTTCTCTGCTACGGGAATTATCGCGCACTTCTCGATGGGTGGCCCGCTTGATAAAGCAGATATTATTTCAGAAGACGTAGAGAGAGAGAGAGAGAGAAAGGAAGAAAGAGAGACAGAGAAAGGGATTAAGCAGGACGGGGGTATTTTTTAGCGATTTATTAAATCCTTTAAAATATTTGAAACAGCGTGCGGCTTTTGTTATTGGCGTAACAGTGATATAGTCGTTTAAGGTACGTAATACAAGGCCCGAGGAGAGCAAAGCGAGCGAAGATCGACGTAGGACTTCGCACTCGCTCGCCAAGTGTACTTCGGGCGAGACCGTGCCGAGAGGGGCCCGTCGATTCGATAGGTGTGTGTACGTCTAATAAAAGCGCGGATCGTCGAAGCGAGCGACGAACGATCTTCCGGTGTCGTGCTACTTTTTATTCCCGTTTTCCCCGCTCGGCGATCGCGCCGTCGCGCGACGCACGCATCGGCATGATCCGTTGAAGTGTGTGTATGTATATATGTGTATGCATATGTGTGTGTGTATATGTGTGTGTATGTGCAGTGCGTTTCTTTGTCCGTCTTCTTAAGATTACTTCTCCTTCTTTTTCCCCTCTTGCTTCTCCTCCTCCCTTTCTGGATAGAGTATAACGTTCTAGTGTGTTAGAGACGAGAGTAAATTCGAGAAAAAGTCCACATACTTACGAGACGGAATTCATTACGATCTAGTCGATCTTACATATCTTAAAGTCCGCCCGTTGCGGAGAGAGAGACTCGGAAATAGATAGAGCCAATCGGGCGAGATAACGCGCGCCGGGTGCGCGCGCGCACCTCTGATATCACGTGTAAGCGATAGGATCGGAAATAGTGCGAAATGAATAATTTACCTCAACTAGATTAACATCTCGCGCTCGCCTTAACGCTCGTGGAATCTGCGTGGGAGATATATCGCGCGTCTCGCGCGTCCACCCGTGTTCGCGCGAGCTTCCTCCGTCCGAGAATAAAACTGGTGTGTGTGTGTGTGTATGCGTGTGTGTGAGAGAGAGTCACCATGGCCGACCGCTGATGATTTATCCGCCGTTTTAGCGCGGCGCGCTGCCAGAAACGCTTATCGCCTCCCCCTCGATGTCCAGCGCGGCGAAATTTCACGGAGCCCGGTTTTACCGACCGTTCCCGCGTAATTATCCGCGGCGCTTATCGCGCGAACTCGTTAAGAGCCAGGAGAAACGACGCTCCCGGCCTCTCTCCCATTCCGCGTATATTCCCGTTCGCGTCGCGTTGACTCCGAATGTTCCTTCGATTTTTTGCTTTCAAAATTATCTCAGATATTTCGCTTTCTCGCGTGACAAACTCGAGATTTTTCGGTCTCTCCGAATTCGCGGGGACCGAAGAATTTTTCGAGCTACGTCGCCGTGTTCCTCTCTCAGCGGCGGCCTGGTGACCGTCAATCAAGTCTCCACGTGCCCATCGATCCAGGACCGACTTGTCGGGAATCCTCCGATCGGGACGATTCCTCGGTTCGTTTAGCGGTACATCAAGAATGCAAATTCGTGCTGCACTCACGATCGTTCGCAAGGGAGTAGTGTGTAGCTCGGTGCAGATTTTTTTTTTCTTTCATCTATTCGCGCGATACGCTTAGCGGGACGCTCGCGTTCCAGCGATTGAAATCGATTCGAAACTTGAGAAGAGCGAGAGAGCTAATGAAAGGCAGGCGAGCCCTCGAAATTTAAAGGGACGAGCCTCGTCCTGCCTGCCGGGCGCGATCGCGCGCGATTCGAATTGCAAACGCGAGGAGAAGAAGAATACTTCGTGGAAATGCGATTGCGCATCTTGTTGCCCGTATCGGATCGGGCTTATCTAACAAAGAGATGAGAGAATAGACGTGATCTTAGAACAGCGGAGATTGCAGATCCTCTTCGTCATCCTCTTCGTCCTCGTCGATCCCCGGCTCGCCGAGGGCATGAACGAACTCTGAAACAAGGATGATTCAAGCGATATCGAACAGGAGGCGATTTCCTTTCCAATAATTTCTCAATCGTCTTTTATCTTGACGAAAATCGAACTGCTCGAATATTGATGAGTCACATGTTAACCAAAAAGGAAAAAAAAAAGGAAAAAACGGATGAAACTTTCGAAATTAGCTTTCACAATTTTTACCCTTTCATCTTTCTCTTGAGAATTACGTTCCTTTACTCCCTTTTAAGTACGGCTCTATCGAGGATGATCCATCGCGAGGATGGATTACTCTTCAGCGTGGAAACTGAAATTTCCTTTTTACTGCTGCTTACATTTCGCAGCTGTCCGATTTTTACGAGATCGTGCTCGCGGTCTAAACGAGAAACAAGAGGAATCTTACCGTAGAAATCAATCCGGCCGTCCCCGTCCACGTCCACTTCCTTAATCATATCCTCGACTGAAAGCAAAACAAGACAACAGTTTATGCCGAGGACTATTTCTTTATTTCGTAATTATTAAATCGCTAAACGACAGTCGCCGTAGTCACGAAATGTGATCGAGAACATCGAAGGTAATCTAGTCCGAAAGCACTCACGATGATATCTTCGCGGATTCCCATGGCGTCGACGATTTTAGCTGGACGATTACATCGAGAAGGACGACGTAAAACGGGGGGGGGNCCGGGCGCTATTAAAAATGCGCGCGTCGAATCCGACGCGAATTTATAACGGTGAAATTATTCCTACCACGAAAAACCAAATTATATACCGGCGCAGTAATTCAGTAAATATATATCCTTGCCACGCGCATTCCGCGGCGAGATTAATTCGTATCACGCGTCTCGCCGGAGGAGAACGACGCAGGCGACTACACAACAAATTGCACGTTCGCATCATGCACCTTATAGATATTGCCGATATACCCGCATTATTTCCACTCAGAATTTATCGCCGCCGAAAGGAATGAAGGCGGCGCGTACCGACGTCGCAGCGGTCGGCATTAACGGACCGTCTCGGCACAACGCAGGCATCCGAGGACTTCTCACGAGATGCCTCCTCGAAATCTCCAAAATTAATCTTTACTATAATTCGTGGAAATTTCATCCTTTCCATTAACAATCCTTCGTAGCGTTTTCTCTCTTCCTTTCCTCACCTTCTCCTCTTCTCTCTCTCTTATAGGATGCTTCACAATATTATCTGTTAACAATGCCCTTATATACTTCATAAAGAATTTATTTTTCAGGTGCTTCTTTTCAAAATTCCCTTGAATCTTTTAAGGATTCATTCTATGAATATCTCATTAACGGAACCTATGCGGTTGTAATAATTGTTGATTCTCTTTCAATATATCTTTAAATATGTTGGACATGCGTGATATATGCTTTATCTTACACATCCTTCTTTCTCTCATCATATTCTATTTTCATTTTTCATTTTCATTTTTGGTTTTTCACTTCTCTCTCTCTCTCTCTCTCTCTCGCTCTCTCTCTTTCTTCTGTGTTATATTTCTTATTATCACATTTTTCTTACTCTTCTTCGTCTTATTTTTTTCTTTGCAACTGTCCTATACATTTGTGGAGAACCTATCCCAGAATACTAAATAAATAATGCTTTCTCTCCCTCTCTTTCTTTCTTTTCATTTTGTCGTTGACGGATCGCGATTTATCGTTTACGCGAGGGCCACGATGTAATTATTTAACGGTGATACGTAACGTAATGAATTACAGCGTGTCGTAACGCAGTTCATAAACTGCAATCCCGCCAATTCCACCGATTGTTCGATGAATTTCGCGCGATTTAGCCTAAATTGATTACGGTCAATCAAGGAACTCGCGCCGATCGTCCGGTCGTGCGAAATTGTCAAATCGGAATATCGAGTGATATAAATAGAACTTGTTAAAGCAATAAACACATTCTCTCTCCCTCTCTTTCTCTCTCTTTCTGCCGACATTTCAGCATCGAAAATCGCTTGTTTCTTTCATTTTCGGCTTCATCGCCGAATTGAAACATAATCAATCGTTGAACTTGTCATGATTCGCGCGTATCGTCAGCTTCTGTCGACGTTCGTCGCGACTCGACAACAACAAAGTCATCGTTTTAAATTAATCGTGACGTAGATCGCCCTTTTCCTCGTCTTCCCACTCATTTCTCGCTCGCCTCGTTTTTACGGAGGCACGATTAACTGAACGTAATTACCATGGTACGAAGGCAAACTGCATTTCTTTATAGAGAGTCAATTATTTTTTTTAATGTCTGCTTTTTACGTTTGCTTCTTTACGGACACTTTATCGCGACTGCGTGGCGAAAAAATAATTAAGATCCTTCGGAAGGTTCACGCCCGCCGAAAGATGTGCGCGTGAAATTACGCGAGCTTCTTCGCGCGCTGCTCCCCGAACACAATTCCCAGATGTTCGTTCGCGTCTGTCCCGAGTCCGAAGCGTCGATTCTTCAAACGGCAAATGGGAAAGCACGGTGCCGTCGATGTCCGCGGTAACGACAACGCGAGATAGACGCCAGATGGGCGCGGAGATACATCGGCAAGTCGCAAATTTGCGAGGTGACGTTCAATCAACACGACTATCACGTATGGCGATTAATGCCCGATATATTTGAGAGGGAACGTGTCACGATTCGCAACTGCTCGCGGACTTATGTTAATGAGTGGCGTACTGGCAGTGTGCTTCAGGGGGAAACTGCGCTATGTTGATACGCGACGATAATTGCGTGACGTGAATATAGGAAAGTGAGAAAGGAGCAAAACGTTTGCGCCCCTGTTGCGCCCGCGCAACAGCTGAAAATATCGTTGATATTCTTGAAAAGGTCCCGTTGTTATTTTGTAAAATTCGATATAATAGTTCACTTTATCGCGGATATTTTCAGTTATATATTACATGTTCTAACGTATGTATATACGTTGCATCGCGAATATCTCTTTCAGTCGCGCTGTACTCGCGCGCAATTGATCGAAATCGTCAATTTGCCGGCGGTTAATTGGAAACATGTCTTCGAGATGGTCCACGTAATTCCACGGCCACAGCCGCAGAACAATCGATATTCTGGTAGATTTGTCGTCTCGCATGACGGCACGCTTATGATTGCGCGAACGATCCAGCCGAGGCGTCCGTCCGTCCGCCCGTCCGTCTCGTTTCGTTCGTGCAAACACACGATTGTTATCATGAATGCGAGCGGAAAGCCGACGTTTTCCTTCTGTAGGGAGCGAACTCTTTGGTAAAGCAACCTGGGTTGCGAGGGCGGCTGGACGGACATGGCAGTCTGGATTTTCGAGGAGCGCGTGTCAACAAGCCGAATTAGGGAATTCGGATTTCGCCATCTCGTGAAATAACAAGGGCTGAGTGTACAAATAATTTCGGGACGAAGAATAACGATAACTCGAAAGAAAATGGAGAGACGAGAGGGACGAGCAAAGAGAAGGGAGAATTAAAATATTCCCCGTGCGCGATGAGATGTCACGCTTAATGTGACGCAATCGGAAAATCGATTGACTGCCGCGTCGACTAGGACGAATTAATACAAAACGGACGCGACGATTTTGATCTTTCGATGACGCTTTATCAGTTAACGGCGAATTGTTACGGGAGGATATTACTTGCAGATTTATACGACTTTCGCGCGAATACAATCACAATTATTTCCGTAATATCGGATGCCGGTCGTTAAAGCAGACGCGCGTTATCACCGAGACGTTGCGCCAAAAATCAACCGCATACTTAGATGTGTCGATTTAGACGGAAACGGCTTACTTCGGCTTTTATTGGCAAAGTTTTCGCTTATCGAAAGCATCTCGAGAGAGTGAGGAGAATATCGGCGCGAGCTATACCCAGACGTATCGCGCCTATCGCGATGAGACCATCGGTGGCTGCGTTTGCCGACCTCGTGAAAGCACCCTCGGTGCTGGCGCGATTATTTCGCGCTACGATGCCTACTCTATTAAGTCGAATCAGTGAAAATATCACTAATTGAGTCGGTAAAACAGTATTTCATCGATAATTAGTGAGTATTCACTAATTTTTGGTGGAAACACTTCCACTTAGCTCTTTTGTCCAATACTTCACTGATTCTGGCCAGTGAAAAATTCGCTACAAATCGCTGTTCGCGTCTTTTAGCAGGAATATGCATACATATATGTATGTGCATTTAATCATATGTATTTGATATAGTTTGTATGATAGCAGACTCAAGAGCCAGAGGAGTTCGTGTTCCATCAGGATAAAAGTGTCTTTCAAATATACGTAGAAAATATTTTGTAGTAAGAATTACTAAAAAAAATTTATAACGCTGGAATATATCGGAATTATTATCGAAATTACTATGTGTGTAATCTTTAGTGATGTGAATACATGAATACACGTTATTAAAGATTGCAACACATAGTAATTTTGATAATAATTTAATTTTGATAATTAATCGATAATTTCGATATGTTCTAGAATTACAAATTTTTGTAGTAATTTTTACTACAATATTTTCTTCATGTACGATACAAATGAAATTTATTAAATATGATTAAGAATATCTCAGGTAAAATTATTGATAACATCTTAAGAATATGATTAAGATAATAAAAAAGAAGTAATGAATTATATCTTTCTTCACTGTTTCTGTACACAAAGATTTTTTTGGATTTAGTATATGTGTTTGCTTGACTTGGGTTTGTTAAATATAAACAATATCATTTAATATTAAATATCAATTTGTTTCAGTAAAAATGTTGTTTCACTAGAGTAAACTATATCGTTTGAAGGTACAAACAGTAATAGTAATAGAGAAAATAATATTTGGTTTTCAATAAAAAATAAATTTATTTCATTATATATTAACACATTGAGTGCTGCATAAGCCATTGGTGGTCTGCGTTGAATTTTTCATTCAGGCTGCATAGCGCATATATTTTACGTTATCTCTTCCTCTTCATAATAATGTTTTTGTAGTCTCGTAAATATTATAAAACGTACATATATATATATATATTTCTTATAATAAATGCAGTGATGAAAGCTATCGATGGCTTACACGGCATGAATAGAGTCACGTGAAATTTGCGCGGCACTCAACGTGTTAAATGTTGTTCTTCATTAAAACGACAGAAGTTTTTTAATATTTTTCTAACATATGTTAGAAAAACAACACTATGTAGTGTTAGTTCTTTCAAATCATTTATTGCTTATGACAACCATTGTAATGCTTGAATGAAAATACAAAAGAAATATAACATTTGACGCAAAGAAATTTATTATTTAAGAAATTAAACAATCCTGTTTGCTTAATCAAATATTCGTTTGTTGAACTAAAATTCGTTTGTTTATTATATTCTAAAAGACAAATTTATTTCGATTAAAGAAATTGTATTAAATCCAAAGAAATTTGTGTACAGAAACAGTGAAAAAGAATATAATTTATCACCTCCTTTTTTATTATCTTAATCACATTCTTTCTACTTCCTCTCTCTAATTAAATTTCCCTGATGGAAACAGTCGCTGCTATTAACAGACTTTTGCAGTGAAACTTTACTAATTAGCAGTACTATGCTTATAATTATGACCACTAGTAACTATGTTGGGTTTCTCAATGAAAACACTCTGATTGCGAAATTTTTTAGAGAAATTACACAATACTTACTTTCCTCCTCGGACAGATCTTCGCCCAGGCATTGCAGTACCGCCCTCAGATCCGACGCGGTGATGTATCCACGATTATGTTTGTCGAATACCTGTTGTGCAACAAGTAAACAGAGAACCGATTAAATCCACACGACTCCGCAAACTATGCTTCGCATTCATTCGCAAAGCGCGTGTATCGCGCGAAATACTTGTATATTACACTTCTAAAACAACAATCCCCAGAGTTGTCGTACCGTTGAATTTTTATCAGCAATCCCTTTGAAACGCATTGCATATGCAAAGGATCGCGGCGATACATGCGTGTGTACATCGAAAGAAATCGTTGTCTCCTCACGTCGTGTTTATTATCAAATCGTACCATCGCGAATTCCCAATTGTATAGCCGGCTTTCCCGGCAGGAGGTAAATATTATTTTTTCGCGACAAATATCTCTCCCTTCAGGTCTCTCCCTCGCTCGCTCCGGATGCCGTTTACGAAGGACATCTCTCGCTCGTCCACCTTTATTTCCGCTCATTAGTAAGCACGAGCGCTTCTGACAGGCGCGACGTCGACTTTTCCGGAGCGAAGGAAACCGAAAACCGAGAGAGAGAGAGAGAGAGAGAGAGAGAGAGGGTAGGAGAAGAAGACGGAAAGGCCGCTGGCGTGGTAACAATCATGCCTCCCCTATTATTTATCGCGCACGTTTGGTCTATTCCGACGCGGCGCGATTTGTACGAAATCGTGGCGGGCGGGCGCAATCCGAATCGCCCGGATCCACTTCGAAATGGAATCGGGATTGATGCTTCTCCAAGGAACTCCGCTCCTCGAAACAATTGCGTCCGGTAGCGACGCTACATCTTGTGTTAACCGACATCCCGGTAGCGATGTTCTGACGGGCATACCGACGCAATGCGAAAAGAGCATCGTCGAGAGCTTCGTCAAGCACGAAAGAGGGTCCGTTCGCGAGATTCTTCGTTTTCGCGTCACCTTATATCGCGGAGGGAGCGCTTTGACATTTCACGTGAGAGATGGCGGCATCCACGATTACGCATGATGCCGGCGCGTCTCATCTGATTCATTGCGGTCGTATTAACAACTTATTGCAAATACTGCGTTGCCGAGGCTATTTGCAATGTTCTCAGCGTGCTTAGCCCTATACTCGCCGAACCGCGAGTCCCTTTGTAGATGGTCAAAGAGGCTTACGCGTAACATGGAAACACTACCGATCGCAATGCTCCCTTGCGGATGCAATTACTCAGGAATAGCGGTTTCACGGCATCCTACACTTTGTGAGCCGCGACGTTATTTCCGCGGACTCGACAAACCTCGATCTTCATGTGAACTGAAAATTGATAAGATCTTCATACAACTGGAAATCGAGGAAATAGGCATCGGTAGTGATGAAACTGAGACTGATTTTGATACGGTTGATCGATGCATTTATGTCTGAAATGGATACTTTCGTATTTGTTTAAATTCGTTCTAAGATATATTCACGAACGAATTTAAGGTGTATTGAAACATGCAACTGTCGTATCAATATATATCAATTATACATTAAATTTAGTACCTGTCTAATTATATATAAAATACCGGTTTAATTTACAATTTATAATCAGAAATAAAATTAATATAAAAATAGTTACGGTTGATAACGATGAAAAAAGACTAAGGATGAAATCACATTTATTATGATGGACCTACTATTTTGCCGGTATTTTTACATTAATTTTAATTATTTATTAATGTTTTCATCAAGGTTAGAAGATCAGCGTATGATTGACGTTGAGATTATGATTATTTAATAATTGTATATCGATACTACGTGAAATGTCAACAAATTTATCTTATAACACCAATCCAACTTATTTCGATATTAACTTGATAACATAACACGATGTTTGAAAATTGATATATATCGATATTAATAAATACATAATTCAATCGATCCTATCATTAGATATCGAGTACTTTCCCTTTTTCCCCAAGACGCAGATAAATAAGTAAAATATCATTTCTCGAGTATGATATCTGCGTGCGTTCACACGTTCCAAAGATCGATGGAGTTATCGATGAGTTCGTAATCCTTCTACGCACCGGTCTATGAATCTACCTGCTCGATATCTTCACGTTGGTGCACACGTGTCGCGATGACGCAAGCCGAAACGACGGAATGTATTTTCGCACTGCGACACACAGCGGTGACAGGGAGATATTTGTCACATTTCCTCGCTGGAAATCACCGTAGTGGCGGTCGTTTCCTATGAACATCTGAAGTCGAGAAAGAGAGGGAGAGAGAGAGAGAGAGAGACCTGCGCGCGAGGAAATGAGAAAAAGAGGGCCAGAAAAATCGCGTCGCGGGAAAATACAGTCGTCCTAACTAAGGGACGGCGCCGTGGCGTCCTTTCCGTCACTCTGAACGACCATTACGGTCACGCTCGCCTAATAATACGCCAATGACCGGCCGGGGGAAATTGCAATCGGACGATCGTTACAGCAATTAGTAAATCATTTAGACCGCTGACTGTGTTCCCACCGTCGCGATCAGCCGGGCGACCGGCGTTGGAAGCCCGTTGCTGCCACACCGCAGCACCGGGTGGTGATATTTAACATTTGCCGTGTTTTTCCATCTTAAGACATATCGACGATAAATTCGCTCTCGTTCTCGAAATCCACCGTATTTTTCTTTCGTTCACCGGAAGCTTCGATTTACCCGGGGCCGGGTTCCAACGCAAACATATTTTTTTCACATTTTGACAACAAGCGGAAATCGATGCTCGAGAGCGCGCGCTCACTCGCTCGGCTAAGAGTAGAACAAATGTTGATTCTATAGATATAAAATAATATACCTCAGAATATGTCTATATTATATGCGTTTGAATGGAACATCCGTACGGATTTATGGTGTCGCTTCGCGTATCTCGATGCCCGGCGGTGTGCAGCGCCTGTTAACTTTTTCTCGCCGGTCCGCTCCAGGCGTACAAAATAACGAATTTTGCGGAAATAAATCATTGCCTTTACCTCATTCGTCCGTTTGTTCGTCTGATAAGGACCGAGGAGGATGGAAGCTACGTGATCAGCCATTCATTAGCATGCTAATGCGAACTAAGAAATTCCCGCGACATTTTTTACCGGAAGGTGAAGTCTCGCGTGGGACTGCAGGCGCGGCTTCTGCTGGACGCTAAATTCTCCCGAGGTGTGTTCCACTTCTCCCGCTTTCCGCCGGTCTTGAAAGCTCGACCCACGTAGCTTTCGCTAAGTTTCGGCGAAAAACGTCGGCGTTCGCGTTTACTACGATAATTCATGTCGCGTCGAAACTCGCGGCAATCGCGAGGCGCAAGGCGACGACTGAACTTCGCTTTCGACTTCGTCGTTTTGCAGTATTCGTGCCCAGGGATTGCATGGATCCCGAAATAAATGCGGTTCCTGTTCCTCGTCGTCGTCTAAAAAAGTTCGTATGCAGAAAGGTGTACATGTCCGTGTATTTTTCACCGTCGCTTTCGCGACCGCGACGACAGCAGGGATTACGAATGGAGTCGAGTTCATGAAAATAGCTATTGCACAAATCTTTGCAACACGACGCTCCCTTGCACTTTCCATTCGGCCGTGGACGCAAGTATCGCCCGCTCGCGGATGCACTCGATTGCCGTTATTTGTTTTTGCGAGCTCGCATTTGTTTGTGACTCCGCTCGTTCCTCTTTTCGCTGCCTTTATCTCGCAGCTGTGCCGCTCCGTATTCGCTTTTAGTACATTGTTTGCCCCCCCCCCCTCTCTTTTGTGCCCCCACCCCCTCCACCGGAGGGAATCGTTGTTTTGCGGATTTTTGAGCCGTACGTTCCGCTTCGAGCACACGTACTCTCCCGCCGCTTTTATCTCCCGCGTCCGAGCCCTTCGCTCTGTGTGCGAGAATTGTTCCACCTTTTTACTTTGCTGTACGTAGGGCTACCTCAGAGGCGATCGACTAGACACGCTGATATGTGCCGATTCGCGCGTAATTTCGGATAAAAGCCTCGCCCCCGTGAGAATCGAAGTAAGATAAATCGCGTTTAAATCGCGAACAGCATCGTTTCGGTATTATTAGATTTTTACGAGAAAACCCGTGTTTTCTCTCTCGCGCGCGCACTGCGCGTTACTCGTAATGTAGTCCCTCGGCACTCGCGCTCGTGAACTCTTTTCTTTTTTACACGCCATAAATCTTACTATCTATCCGCGATATCCTTCAGCAGGTCACCGAGTCTCTCACACCACCTTTTTACAACCCCCTTCCAGTTGCTCCTCCATTTCAACCGCTTGTTTTCCACCCTTTACACGTTTCCTGTGTCTTCCCTCTCTTTCTTTCTCTCTCTCTTTCTCTCTTCCACTCTGTCCTTCTCCCTCTTTCTCCCTCTTTCTCCCTCTTCGGTCTCATTCTCCCTCATCTGTTTTATTTTGAGTACGGTACAATCCGACGACGTCACGGGGGTGTAGCCGAGTCTCGCGGAGATTAAAATATCGACTCGGTAACTACAATACGTCGCGTCTGACCCCAATGCCACGGCCGTTAAATGCTTTAGCGAGCTATATCGTTTAAACGACCGGAGGGGACCTCTTAGAATCACTATTGCGCTGTGAATTACGTATACACGTGCAATTTCGGAATACAACTGACCGATTATCGAGCAATAATCTTTTGAGAAATCTTCGAGAATTCCCGCAGCATTTTCGAAGCATCTGCCAGTATCAGCAAGCTCGACTGCTCTCGCGTAACATTTCCAGTAGATTCTCTGCTAAGATTTACCAAGTACGAGGACATTTTTCTAAATAACAGCGACCAGAGAAAAATCCACTGACCGGTGAAATATAACATATTTTTGTGTACAAATTCGTGGTGAAATTTTCAATTTGACATTAAGTCTTCAAGTGGAGAAAACAGAAATAAGTTCCCATTTGTATTATAATAAATTTTCTTTTAATGCTATAAATGAGACCTCCAGAGTCTCAATTTTAGTTTTACATTAAATCTTTAAGTCGAAAAAACGGCGATAACTTCCCATTTGTAGTATCAAAGGAGCACAATAGATCTTAGAGAAGACTCGATGTTGGGCTAAAATTTTGTCTCGGGAAAGATCATAAGAAATTCACTGGATCCCACTTCGTAATCCTGTCACTGTAGAATTGCAAAACATTGTGATAATCATCATATTAAACTGTCGCCGAAACGAATTTAAAGTTCCACGTGTTTCGTTTTAAGTCCAATAACGTGCGAGCGCCACGCGAAAAACGAGGAAAAATCTAAACCGGCGATTTACATAATTCGCGCAGATAGGGGAAAACGGCAGCGATGAAAGTCACGACGACGACGACGACGAAGACGAGCAGTATCTGAACGCGTTAAAATAAGACAAGCTTGGCGAACAGTCGGAAGGCAACTTCGTGCAATAAGGCTCCCCCCGAGGAACGGAGTAAATTTAATAAAAAAAATTCTAGACCATCGCGTTTTAGGAGCGACTGACAACCGGAACGAAGGAACAGGACCGTCGGGAATAAAAAGCGAATTTAATGAGGCGCAATTAGAGAACGGCTTAAAATAGACCGATAAGACGACTCGCAAAGGCCAAGATAACAATGAGCCTTCGTACCTAACCGAGAACTTATTTATCAGCGCATTCATTTTTTTATTCTATCACTAGATGGAGAAGTGCGCGCGTCTCTCTGCGGCCTTAAGTGTCAGTCTTCCAGGATATATCGCTCTCGAAGGGAGCGGAACGCGACGTGTCGAAGCCGCGTCGAATCCCGCAATTTTTGCGCAAACACCTGGAGCGCTCTCGAAAGAAGAGACGAAGATGCAAGGACGATCCGCGTATCCTCGAGAGAACACCGAAAAATAACACCGTGACGGAGCGAGCGGGATAACCAGACGAGCGGGAGACAAGTGGCTCGGATAGACGATGCTAGACAATCTAGAAGGGATGGTTGAGTGTGGAAGAAAAAAGAGAGAGAGAGAGAGAGAGGGAGGAAGCGAGATACAGAAATCCTCCGGCGAAGCTGGCGTCATTAGAATGTATTGTGGCGTAACAACAGTTTGACACGCTTCCTTCCACCGCTATTCGGCGGCTAGCCGCCAGCCCAGGTGGATTTCTTCCCGGTTCTTCCGCCCTCTGCTCTTTCCGCTGGCGGTACAGCTGCCGAATCCGAGCGTGAAAATGCATCGTTGTGTGAATTTGCACGGCGCGACTCTGACGAGTAGTGCGGTGAAATCATGTCGATAACAAGGCTCGATCTTCGCCAGCCTGAATTTTCACAGATTTTTCCTTGTTTTTTGACGTGAAACGTTAATTAATACGATCATTAGCGAATCATTCTTTGCCATTTTGATAATTACGGGGACGAGGTGAATCGCTGGAGCTGAACAAAGACCTCCCGCCTTGCCCGAAGGAATTAAGCGCATCGACGGAGATGGACAGCATCGAGAAGAGAATGAAAAAAAGGAATAAAAAAAAACGAGATCAAGAGCTCGCCTTTGTCGACGTCGCGAGAACGAGGGCGAGCCTCGCGAACTGGACGGGACGTGCTCTCGGTCGCGGGATCTCGATCGCAAGGATGTCGACTGCGAGTACGACGAGCGTATCGCACGACGTCGCGCGACGCGACGCGAAAAAAACAGCGCGGGGGGAAAAATGTGATCGGGATGAGAATGGACGAGATGAATGGGAGGGGGGAGGGGGGGGGACGGGAAGGTCGGAGCGGGAATTTCGCCGGACAAAACGCCGTCCTTCGGAAAGCGACGTTCGTCTTCGGCGGGATGGCGAAGAATAGCGCGAGAATGGAAGCACAGCTCGCTTGGAGGTCGGCCAGACGTTGTGTGTCGGAAACGAGACGTGTTGCGAATGTTTCGAAACATTCAGCGGTGGATGTACGGTTTAATGGAGGGCGTGCTGCTTTTACGAGGAGAACCCGCGCCACTCGTCGCTCGCCTTTTACCAAAGAGGAATTGGGGCTCGGAGAGGAACCTCCCCCGTGAAGAAATGTTGCAGCTCGCACTGCAGCGACGGAAGAGAGCCCGAGCGTAAAGGGAATTTGGCGAGTTCTTAGTTCGCGTGTGTATTGAGTCACCGCATTATGTTACCAGCGTCGTTCCTGTTTTGACGGTGAGAACTCTGCCCGTTCATTCGTTGGTTCATCCGTACGTCCATTCGTTCGTTCGTGCGTTTCATCACGTTGTCCCGAAAACGCGTCTCCATTTGAAAGCAAACATGGATGAGCGAAAATGGTCGAAAGTGGTTTAATTAAGTCGTCGTTTCGCCGCTGCTGTATTTACCCGCTAACTAAAGTCAATGCTTGACTTTTCCTCGTAAGTCGATCTGCAGAATTAATTGACAGCTTGGAATATTTAAGCAAGCGCTAAAGCTGCGATCTAGACGGGAATAGTCAATTAACCGGGCGAAAGCGCTGAGACGCCGCATTTTAACTGTTATCGTCTCGTCTCGTCTGGCCTTGGTCTTTGTCGTTAGAATCTCATTTTAAGCCGCCCACTTTCTCACTCTCCGGATAGGCCTACGATCTTTCGACGTATTTTCGGACGGTACGCGACTATGAGACGAAGATAAGCTGAACAACTTGAGACGCTAAAACGTATTAAGCGACGCGGCTGCGAAGCTCAAGGAAATCCCGACCCGACGATCCATTTTTAATTGCGTGTACACATACATACAACCGCGTGCTCGCTGCTCCACCCCCGTTTGTTCGTTTGATTCAACAAGCGGCGTCGACTGTATCTGAATATTTTTCTCCTCCATCAATCAGATACTCTCTTCATCGAACAACAGATACTCTCTTCATCGAACAACAGATTAAATAGCCTGCGTGCTTTCGATAATCGCAAGAGACGCGGAAAGGTGAATTATTAGTTTAATCGAAATCAAATTTTAATTAATTATCAGCAACGGAGACGAACGTATCTCTCAGCTTGTTGGTAGAGGCATCGTTGTAAATCAAATTATATTGGTTATCCGAGCATTGCAACAAGAAACTCATTTATCTTCAGGTGCGATATCGCTCTAGGAAGAGACGCGGCTACGTCTTTAATCCGGATAATTCAAGGAGATCAGCGGATTTCGAAAAGCGACGTAATCTCGTCGATCTACCCAGTGATTGCATCACGTGCGGAGAGCGGAGGGGACAAAAGTTTCCTTCGCTTTTTCTTTCTCCGCTTTCGGCTTCCCGGAGGAACTCTCTCCCCATTCACCCCTTTATTCCCCCGATTACGTGTACGTAGGTGGAAACTCCATTCGCGCGAATGAGCAAAAGGACCGCATAACGGCCGAAGAATTTAAAGTAAACCTCGCGCGAACCGTGCGTCCTCCATTCTGCCGGCGTGACTTCGCGGAGCGTGCGGAGTCCGCATTTACCTGCGACAAGAAGTTCGATGAGTAATCAGGATCGGCCAACGCTCGGCTTCGTCGCTACTCAGCTCCTCGGTCTTAATAAGCCTTCCGAGATTTAACGACTTAATGGAATTATTATAATCGCTCTCGCCGCACGAGAAACAGGAGGGGAGGAGAGGAGTAGGAGCGAATTAAACTACTTTATTGGCCCAACTTTCGACCCCCCTTCGAGATCGAGGGCTACCGAAAACGTCTCGGAATCCGTTCGTGCGAATTGGATTAAATCCGGCGGGTGTGTTCGACCGGAAAGAGTGAAAAAAGGAAGCAAGAAAAAAAAAGTAGACAAAGGGAGAATTTCACTTCAGCGAGCGAGTTGCGTTCGTCTTGTCGCACGATTTACGACGCTTACCGCGAACCGCGCTCGCCTGGTTTCCCGGTGATTCCCGATTCCCGTCCAAAATGTCGAGACACGTTCGTCTCGGAGGAATCGGAAGGTCAACGCGAGAGAATTAAATCCAGGACTCCATAAAATATCAAGTGTCGAGCGTCCTGCGCGCGGGTGAATAGGACCTGACGGTGCCTACGCGAATGGCGGCCGTCTATAAAGTAAGCCGAACAAGTACCAGCGCACTTGCAAGAGGAATGTACACTGATCGAATGCTTTCCTGACAGTTCCTGTTTTCCGTCACCCCCCCCCCCCCCNTTGCGTTTCCCCGTTTCCAGGAAGATCCGTTCACTGCGTACATTTTTACGAGTTTACCTATCGCGAGCGAGCGCGCGCATGAACGCGCGCAAACTTTCCCCCCGTGGATTTATTTTCCTCATTTGAGAACTTTCCGAAACTCTCGATAAATTTCGCCCGCGGCTGGTGTAAGTACCTATTTTTTCCCCTTCCGAGCGAAAAACTCATACTTCTTCCGGGAATACATCCAGATTAAATTACGGCGGATCTTTCGCTGAGAGAGTCGTGACAAATCTCGACGCACTTAGCGCGAAACGCGAGCGATCTTGACGGGCAATTGGTGCGCTACGTGGCCGGAATGAGAATTTTATTTTCTTCTTCTTTTTTCTTTCTCTCACGCTGTCAGCCCGGCAAGCCGGGAGTTGCATTAAATGGAGGAGCGTTCGGTACTGATCCCGGTTCATCCGTAGTTTGACGCGAAGCGAAAGATACCTACGTGCCGTACAACGGGCACATACATTATTCATACAAGAAAGCCGTCACTGTGACAACAAGTAGGAAAATGCAAAGCTTTGTGATCCTTTCATCCCCCGGCGTTTCGCACCTACGAAGTCGAAGCATATGATCCCTCATCGATGGCCCCTGTATCCTCGCATCTTCGCCGGTGCTTGTCGAAAAATCCGACGAAATGAACTCGAGATCCGCCGATTATCTCACTATCTCGAGAATATTTCACGCGCGGCTTCCCCGGGGCCGAGGCGGGGCTCGCGAAAGGTCCCGGCCCTTCCGAGGTATTAAATTGTTTCCGCTCTCTTCGGTACGCGACATTCGAGCGCAAACCGCGCTGATGCGAATTTCAAACTTTCCACGTTTCGTTCTCGTAGAGTCTGTTTTTTTTTTTCACCTCGATAACAAGGAATGCGATGCAAAATGTTCCGAGGGTCCACGCGCAATTTCGCTCGCGAACAGCGCAAATATGTATGCAATTTCTTTTTGAGCCATTCATCGAGCCGTTGATCCGCGTCCACGTATTTAATCGCCGTTCCCGCGTCGTATCGCGCTCCTTCGCGCGCGCAGGGTTACCCGATAAAGATTTCCTTTATTCCCCGCGCCTCGTGTCCTCTCGCACGTGCCACTTTAAATAACGGTGTTATTACACATACGTATTCACGCGGGTATCGCGGGTCGATGTCTCAACGGGTTCTATGCATTTTTCACACTCGTGATAAACGTGTCGGAAATGTCGAGAAGGGGCGCGAATGACGTGACATCTGATTAGAATTTATCTTATCACCGAAAAATCGGAGATTACACGTCGCGAAGAGCATCGGAATTTCGAGCCGTTCCCCGTTGTTCCACGATTCTCGCGGGTACAATTTCGCTCCCATCGGAAGCTACGCACGTCGATTTATTTATTCGAGCGTCCCCCGTCGTTGAACCTCAAGACAAACAAGTGAGAGTACTCTATGCGGTATAAGAGCTTATTAATAAGTAAAATATGGATAGAACGTTCAGGTATGCATAGTGCATGTCACGATCATCGCGAACTTTTGCATTCCTCGAGCAATGTCACGTCCTAAATGAGAAACCGTCGGAGCGCAATTTGCAAACCGGCTCCCGCCGGTCCCTTCGAAAGAAACCGCCCGCCTCCATCTTCTCTTTCAAGGAGCAAGTTGGAGCAAATCCTCTCCACTTTCACGGTGTAAGGAAGAAAGTTGAGTGAAAGCGATCCCGGTAATCCGTTCGAAAATTGCCCCGCGACAAATACGCCGCGTCCGATATTTAACGCGTTTCAGCTAACGTAAGACCGCGGTTAAAATTTACTTGACAATCGCGCGAATCCATCCGAAAAAGACGGCAACATCGCCGGTTACGCGCTCGGAAGAAACAAATCCGTGGAGACCGCGCCTGTTTCACTTACCCGGAAGGCGTCCCGCAATTCCTGCTCCTCCTGATGCTGATCCGTAGGTGCCGCCGTGCTCGCGCCGATGTTGCTGACGATCTCGACGAATTCCTCGAAGCTGACATTTCCGTCGCCTGAGGAAAAATCACAAAGTATGATAAGGCTGAGCGCGAGAATCGTGAGCGAATATGACAAGGCGTGAAGTATGATTACGCGTTTGCGAATCTCAATCTGTTCCGCATAATCGATACTTCTCGCATATGCTCCTCAACCGATTTGTCACACACTCGCTATTTTGTTCGTTTACTATCAAGAATAACTAGTATTTGATATTTCTTAGGATTCTCTATCACGATATTTCTTAGAATTCTCTATCACGCAGTTGTTCAGCTACTTCGTGGTAATTGATTTTCCGTAAAATCGCGGTCGCGTATAACGGTACGATGAATTGCACAATCCCTTTAATTAAACGCACGATTTAATTGTACATGCAAAATAGGCACGCTCAAAAAGCTTAGGGAGAGCCCTGATTGTATAGAAAGAGAAAACTTTCTTCGTCATTTAAATGCAGAGCGAGCTCCCGAGAGGGCCGCGAACCCCGCCTGATTAAAGAAATTAAATCATTTTGAATCTAGACCCAGATTGTCTTATGTTCAATACGTTTTTCGTTTATTAATATCAATATACGTTCAACATAACGTTCGTAAACTAGTCGTTCTCGAAATATAGCTATTTACTTTATAAGCTACGTTCCGATTATTCCTACCATCTACAGTAATAAACATCGTTTTCGCTACGACGGAAGATATATACAGTTCCTGGCCATATCATTAGATCACTTTGATTTCTTAATAGAATACAGGTTAGGAGGAGAAGAAAAGCTACTAATTTTATGTTTACTCGATTAGAATAATTTTCGGTGTCAGTCAGCGCTTTTACCTCCGCAACCTTCTGAGGTATCGAATCACTTGTTTTACCCGATAATTTTTGTAAGCAATATTAATGAAATGAAATGAAATGTGAGCCAAGTGAAATGACGTCATAAAAAATACCTTTTATAGAGTAATGGTTCCTTAACATAATTCGAAGTCAATGAATCGTGAAAAATTAAGATGCCTCTGATAATATGGACCAGAGATTGTATACGAAGAAGATAACTCAAGCGGTTATTGGGATTTTCTTGGGAGTGAAATTTATCACGACGCGTTCGGCTTGCTTTTCGATCCTTTGACGAAAAACCTGTAGCGCAAATATATGCAGGATCGCGAACCGAGAAGATTGATCTTCGTTTCATGTCTCTACATGTATCCGTTCAAGAGTTAGGTCCTGTTCACGTTTTGGCACGATCGCGTTCGATGCTGATGAACGCCCCCATTAGATGGCATTGGCTGATACACTCATTCATGGTGCGAAATGGCAGATACACCCTTCTACATAGAGTGGGGTGAATAACCTCCTAGCAGGAGCTTGCAAGGCCAGATCGCGTACGCGGAAGTGGGGGCAAGGCCGCGTTCCAGCCGTATCGCGTTACAGTAACATTGTTCGTGCAGGAATGCGGACCTGCCACTACCTACATGTCGCGTGACAGGTGTCGGCGCGACTCCATTTCGGTGGTACCGAACGGATCGAGACTGTGATTCGATATGCTTATCGATATCTCCGCTTCAAGCGATCGTAGAAATGTCAAATAAGAACCGTTGTAAAATTTGGGGTGGTATTCATAGGCTGCGGTCCGATTCACGCTTACAGCGCTCTAAACGTCATTCTATCTTCATTGTTAATTCCATGCCAAAAAAAGGTAGAACGGTGCTTATAGTGCTATAAGCACATGAATTGGACTGCAGCTATAGATTTTATATTTAAGATCGGTTTTGATTGATTTTCAGATATTTCCATAGCCAATAAAATAAACCGTACAACATCTAAAGTCAATTATAAAAATATATAATAAAAATGGCGATACCTATTTAAATATAACAAGATAATTTTTAAATAATTTTAACAAATGTTATTATGAAATTTAAAATGGCTATTTGATACATCACTTAATGTTATACAATTATTGTCTGAAACGTTTATCATGAAATGCATATTTTCCAAAATATAAAAAAATTATAACAATTTTCTCATATCCTATAAATAATTTATCCTATTTACATAATATATATTCCATATATTCCATGTAATTCATATTTTATATAATTATATATAATATTTTATAATATTCTATTATGTATATAATAGAATGTATAATAGATGTATTATATAATATTATTTATATAATTACATATAATTTTACATATAGATATACTTTATATACTTTTTTTTCCGATGTTAAATGTGGACTGTCGAGACGCACGATACGAGCAAACCATATCGATGCAGACGCGAGAGATCTCACCGTATTCCCGTAAAGTAGTTCCGCGACGTAAATGCTTTCCATCCTTTTAAGCGACCATGCGCAACCCTTTTATCCCGCTATACGCCATAATAAGAGGGAAGTACACGGCAATACGAGCACAAAGGCGTAAGAAGGAAGGGTGAGAGAGCAGCCACGAACGAGAGTGAGGGAATGAACGAACTTTACACCTCGCGATCCGAAGAAATGTCCCCGGGTGGAAATTTCTTATGCGAGAAACCGCGGCTTCTTCCTCGTCGCTTTTAAAAGAGTTTTTAGTTGCTCGATGAGCAATGGACGGCGGCGAGCGGATTTTCAGTAGCCGCGCGCTGTTTCACGCTGAACGCTTAATTACGGCACCGTCCGCACCGCGCTCGCCATTAATTCGCGAGTTTACCACAAAGCGGCCCATCGTAACTCTTTCATTTACGACGTCAGTTTATAATGAATATTAAAGCTCTTGCTCTTTGCCTCTTATAATCTTGCGTGTTTAAAAATAATTTAGAATGCGGTTTGACTTCAAACAACGTTGAAGCAACAGTTTGCACATTTTCGTCCCGGCCAGTGTCACGGGTGTAGCGAAATGAAAGATAAAAAAGAAAGAAACACCGGGCCGCGGAAATAAACACGAGGCAAATTTGCAAATATACACGCGAATAATCGAGCGGATAGTATGGATTGCGGTGGTCGGGGAAAATCGAATTGATGAATCGAGCACGACGTTATCGTGGATATCCACGGAAAATAAATTCGAATCGTGCAGCCGGTCGAGAATCGTATCAAGGGCCCCCGTTCGAACGATTCGCGGGCGCTGCTTCTCTAATTTGCATAATTTGACCGCCGGTTAAATAAACGCGCGAAATGCTGTCGGCGCGTGCAGTTTACAATCCATTCTGCTGAGGTCTGTTATATAACGCTGCTAATTCCTGCGCAGCTACTGATAGATTCGTGTAAGGCCCGTCACGTGACCGTGTGCGTCGTGGTGATGAAGGCATGTATTGAGCGGTAATTACAGGTTCCCTTTGTGTACCGACTGATCTGAAGAGAAGGGCAGCTTTAAATTCAGCAATGGAGACAAAACCGATACTGCGACTGAGATAAAAAAATAACCGTCTATGTGATACATATCAATATATACATGTTGATCTTTAAATAGACATTTTAAATTTTATTTTATATCGATACAATTTTTGCGATACATTGATGCTTATTGGTGTTAAAAAAGCACACCTGTAGTTTCAATATCTTTCATGGTTAAAATTAATGGCCGTGACATTGGACAAATGGCATATCCGTTGAATAAAATTCTCATACGAGTCGACATATGAAGTGGAGTTATTCCATTATACAGAGTATTATGTACAGAGTATTATGTACAGTTATATGTACAGAGATAAAAAATACGGTCATAATTATCCTACTTGTGAAACAGAAACGAGCTGCCAATAGTAGAACAAATTTCGCCGGGCCCGGAATCGTTCTCTCTCTCTCTCTCTCTCTCTCTTTGCCTGTATATCCCATCGCTTTTGCAAAATCATAAAACCGATATGTCCAATTTGCGCTTTTAATTTGATTACGTGAATATCTCGTTTCGTCAAGATAAATATCGAATTTAGGGATGTATGATGTGAGGTAAATAAAGTTTGCGAACTCTGAATTAAACATTCACGATGTTGCTAGTGCTTCAACGTCTATATCGAAATACTCGTATACAGCGAACGATTTCGCAACTTTATCCCACTTTGTATTTCTCCGCTTTGTAGTCCTGCAAAATTACTGTTCCTGGTGCAATTCTATTCCTCGCTACAGCCGATAAGTTCTTATCAGCCTTCGCGAACATGTACAATAACGTTTGATTCAAAGGAAACACAAGATGGAAATATAAGAAACAAGGGGAGCTAAACTTCCATTCTCCGAAGTCATAAGATCGAAGCGCGAACCTCCCGGTATTAGACAGTGGCGTTCGCGCCTCGTTCTCACCGTCAGGCGAATCTAGAAGTCTATAGGGAGAGCTTCATAAAAAAAAGCACAATTACTTTCTATAAACAAGGAACCTCTCTCTCCCTCCCTCTGCCATCTATTTATTGTGCATTTCTGCACTTTATTCGGTCAAGGATATAAATGCTGTGGATGGTACGTGTGGATTTTTGCGCGAAATCTTGTTATTTCTTGATGTATATTCCCGGGACAGCTTGATCGCAATTCACTTAGCTGCTCTTATTTCCTCGAAATATAGAATCGGAATGGATGTTACGGAAAGAAATGTATACACACGAGCGAATCAGGCGGCCTATCGGCGCTCCCGCGATAAAATCGCGAGCGATCGTCCGTCTCAGCGCGTCTCGCGCACACAAAGGCGAGCGGAGGCGCGTGCGACGTTCCTTTAAAAATCGACGTCCTCATTTGCAGCGTCGCGTCGCGCCGAGATTTCCCCCCGGCTGCAGTTACCGGCGTCGGCCTAAGCGGATTTCAGTCGGGGATAAGCACCGGTGTAAACGGGATTTAGCCGGCGATAATGCCGGGGCCGCGGGAGAGAACCGCTTTGGGATTCGCGAACATGTATATGTACATGCCGACTTTGCGACCCTCTGTCCTCCCTCGTTCCACCGTCCTACCCTTGCTCGCACGTGCATGCCGCGCGGCACGCATGCACCGAACACGCGCACGTCTCTCCGCGGCGACGTTTCGCGAGCGCTTACACGAATACGTGGACGCGCGTAAACACGCGCGTAAAATCGCGATCACACCTGTTCCCGTGAGAGTGAGACGATATACCGTCGGGAGAAAGATCGCCGGTGGGTTTAAAGTATGTTACATGTGCCGGCACGCACCTTGCTAACTTACCGGCAATAACGTTGCGTTTGCACAGGCACGTCCAGATGAGAGAGTTTACGACGGGTGTCGGGACTCCTGGAAACGTGACTACCTCATTTTCCTCCGTCGCCGTTCTCTTTGTGTTATTTTTATTTATGTTAAATGAACGGATTCATTCGCGTAATGGGCTTCACCTTCGCATACCTCGCCGTAAATTTTGCCGAACGTTCGACACCGCGAAGGGTGTCTCTATGTGACTCCGTCCGAGAATAAAAATGACCACTAATTGCAAGTTTTATAATAGAACGTGCTTAAAAGTCTCACTTTATTCGAATAGCTTCGCATTTAGATTAAGATTTCGCTCTTAATTGATTAACAGACAAAGTTTTTAGTAGCAACTCGAACGCTCTCAAGGATAGTTTGCGCCTACTCAGACGGCCTATGAATTAATAAAAGCCTACTTTGACGATATTGATACTTTTTATTCTCTCTTTTGAACCTTCAATTCTACAGATTAAATTTTAACGCTAAAACAGCGAAGACGGACATTTAAAACATCAGCAAGATGGAGGTTATATTACATTATTAGAATTGAAATCGAACCTATTTTACTATCTTAGTTCCTACTGTGTTGTAGAATTAAAGGTATTAACATAGGACCAAAATTTCGACTCGGGCGAGCTTTCCCTTCTCGTCTCTGTCGTACAGAGTGTGCGAGGAGCGCGAGTTGGATTTTTCCGAGGGGCGGGATCACAATCGAAACGAGAGCAGCGGTCGCGTGCGACTTAACAGCCGCAAGATTACTATGGCTGCGGGGAGAGTCTCCAATAGAATTAATCAATAGCGATTACGATCATCGATCTGTTCAACATAATTCCCGGCGCCATTCCCAGATAACCCGTAAGCGGAACGACATAGGTGCGGACGCGCACACACGGACATGGCGGCGCACACAACGTGCGCCCGTAGCTCTGGGCATTTTCTGATAGCGGATTCGTCGCGTGTATTATACCATGTATTACATGCCCCACGTACGTACGTACAGCGAGCATACAAATTGACTGCGTGTTACGATACGGACCACCAGGATTCCAGATGAATTCCATAGGCGTAACTCGGAGAGGGTAGGGCGATCAGATAGGAATCGTGCCAGCTCGAAATCGCTCTGTGTACGTCTTGGAGAAGCCCCCGACGGATCAATCGCGAATCCGATAAGAAGCTCACGGTGTTGGCATATTACAAATGTCACGGTCACGTGTTTCGCATAGTCGAAAACGCTCGTGCACGTTTTTCGCCGATGCGCCGTCACCGCCGCTTCAACCCTCACCACCGCCGGCTATATCGTTGCAGTTGCGTCGCAGGAAAAAAAAGAGAGAGGGATGAGGGAAAAGGCGTCAATTAGCTTCGTTTCGTTCCACGCATCCGCGCTCGTCCATCGCATTCCTTGCTTGTCCATGTTTCCTTTTTCGTTACTTTTTCAACCAATCTGTTCAGTCGTTAACATTCTCACGAAACTCGAACATGGCGATCGTGTAGCGTAGACGATGCGACGGATTTGTCCTTCTCTGTCCTCCGTCTGTCTTAACGCAAACATGAGTTACATAACGCGAGCGATATCTCGGGACAAAAATTACAGATAAATCCGACCACTTCGGCCGAAGGGAAAATAATATTGCGCATACTCGGAGAATTCCTCATATTCGGTCTCTCGTCAGGTCTAATAAGTAAGCGATCGACAGCTGGTCTCCAATAGAAACGTCAAACGCTGTTGCTCCGACGCGTTTTTTCACGCGGTTTGTCACTCCTGTGGGTACTTCTTTTCAACCGGGACCCACCTGACTGTCACGCGGATGTCACTTCGTTTCGTTTGTTAAGTATCCCGTGGCCACGCGCACGCGCACGCGACACGAGATCCATTCCCGATGGAATTAAATTCTGGCGTGGACACGCGTTCAAGAGAGGGAAGAGTGAGGGAATATGGATCTCGGACTGACCGTACTCGCATATGAAGCGCTCGAGTCCTCTCTCGTGTGCCTCTCTTGTTCTAACCGATCTCAAATATCGCCCGATACGGAAAACAGCGATAAAATGTAAATAGCTGTGATATACGCTCGCCGGGCGAGCTATAATTGCAGCAGGTTCTTTTCGTTCTTCTAAGACACGTAGAGTAGAAATATAAACGGACATAGAGGAAAAGGGAGGAAGAAAGAGAGAGAAAAATGGGGAAAGAGAGAGAAAGTATGGAGCAGCAAAATAACAATATACAGGGTAATCTGGGTTGCGATACGTCGAGAGACTGATGGAAACGAAGGCGGACCGGCGCGAAGCCGGACGTTATCCGCGAAATGTTATTAGTTTCGCCGATAGAGGATCCACGCGCGAACAGTCGGATCGATAGAGCGATATCGTTCCTCCTCCTCTAACAATGATGTACATGCTCCGGGCGAATTAAATCGCGGAGTAAAAAGCGATACGACGAGGGCGCTCGCCCGCTCGCTCGCCGGAACACGCCGGAACTCGACCACTCGTTATGCTGCGCGAAACAAAACAGCGATCTTTCGACAACTTTCGAACGATGGGAAATGCTGACCGGAATCACCAGTCATTTACCAGCCAGAGCGATACTGATATTGTAGATTATTCTGACCGCGCAAGAGAGCATCGGAACTTCTGCTCGCGAAGTTGAGTAATTCAATCTAGTCTATCGAGAGATGCGGCATCGATCGACCTCTCCGAAGATAAATCAAATAGTATTATTCGTACATTGCCAGTGATAACAGATCGTTGTAAATACTTCACTTTGAAGATTGAAGCGCGTTCGCTATGGTATTTCTATATTCGCAACGACAAGGCAATCAACCGGTTTGGCAATACACGGCGAAGACGGGTCAGTCTTATATCTTATGAATAAGTTTCGCGAGTTCGACGGACCCTCTGTCCGTCCCGTCTATCCTGGTTGCGGTAAACGGTGCCGTTTGACGTCGTTTCGGCAAAAGCGAAAGTTTCAGGAAATTCCGGCACGTATTCGAGAGGAAGCGAGCGAGCGAGCGGGCCCGAGAACGGCTCCCTCAAAGATTCATGTCGCCGCGATCGTATTACGGCCTCACCCACGCGCAACCGGCGCAGTTACAACACAACGACGTCGTAAATTACCATGCTATCGCGAGCACGTAAATTTTGCATCAAGCGCCCGCGATTTGACGCGAATCGCAAATAAGTCGTCGCGCGCGCGTGTTGGTACCGGTTAGCCAGTTATAGGCGAAGCGGCTTACACAGGGCCGCGTGTCCGGATTTAACGAAGTTAAAATTATCGCCGATCGCACCGTCGGATCGCATCAACTTCGTATCCGGTAGGTAGCTTCTACCGCTGGTTCCTCAGACTTCGCTCGTTCGCCTGATCCCCGACAGAACTACTTTAACGAATAACGTCATGAGCGTTCGAGAGCGAGCGGTTGCAGCCGAAGTTATCGCGATCGCGGCTATTATGTAGCCCCTGGGATTTATGGTGGTTAAGCGCGTACCGTATGACGGTGAATAAGTTTAAACATCTTCCGACGTGCAATAGCTCGCTTATGTGCGGGTAGGTAAGCCACTATCCGAAAATCCGGACTCGGCTGCGTACGCTCCCGTATATCTTACGAAAGTTGCGGTAATATTCAGGGCAATTTTCTTGATTCTACCCGATCCTTTTCCGTTTTATCGTGATTTTTATCCGCTCGCTCTCTTCGCATATCGTCATTCCGATGGTTGATTTTGATCGCCACTCACCTATATCAATTCGGTTATTCCTTAATTAACATAGCTTAGAGGAAGCGCAACAGCATCGCCCACGTGCCAACCGATTTATGTTATTTAGTTAGGTGCACATCGTATGACGGTGAATAAGTTTAAACATCTCCGACGTGTGATAACTCGTTCGTGTACATTCGATCACGGACGGTTGCAACAGTTTTTTTCTTATATACTTCAGAACACACGAGAAACAACGGTCAGACAGCCGTCAAAATTGAATATGTATATATCAAAATTACACGTGTACATGTAATTTTGACAACTATCTGACTATCTATCGCGCATGTTCGTAAATCATAGGTTCGCTTTGTCGTATTTTTTGTGTATTCCGAAACATGTAAAAAAAAAACTGCTGCAACCGTCCTATGACCGACTGTACGGGTACGCTTCTATCAGTATTTTGAAAATTCGGACTCAGCCGCGTAAACCACCGTCTATCTTCCGAACATCGCGATAACATCCAAGGCAATTTGACTAATCTTTTTCTATTTTATCGTAATCTCTACTCGCTCGCTCCCTTCACATATCTTCATTCCGATGGCTGATTTTGATTGCCACTCATCTATATATAAATTCGGTTACTCCTTTAATTAACATATTTCAGCGGGAACATAATTGGACTACCCACGTGCCAACCGAGTTATCTTCGTACAGATTCCCGCACGGATGGAACTATATCAGATCGTCTTAATACGGCCTTATCAAGTTATTCTCGTAATAATGTGAGTGAAGCTCTATTACGCGGCGTCGCTCTATAAAGCCACGAGGGCTCGAGATTCCAGTCTAATTAAACACCTGCGGACTGCCTTTCGCCGCCTTATTTAGAGCGTGGAGATATAGAGAGGAGAAAGAGGCAGGAGATCGCGCGCTATCGATGTGTTCGCGCACTTAGGCGCAGAGACTAATTACCACTGCGGGGTGTCCGTCGTAACGTCTCCTTTTCGGATCGTATTCGAGGCCTAACGGTCGCTAATACGACGCGACCGGCTATAACGGATGGAATCGTCAGAGCGTGGAAGGTACATAAACGCCGGGATACAGTGGCGTTCACAAAAACAGAAGCGCATTCACGGTCTCTGCCGAGCAAACGGTTGCCCGGCTAGGAGGCACCGATGGCGCTGAGATTGGCTTCGTTTTCATTTAACTCACTCTGTGCGAGCACACACGCCCCGCGTACCGCGAGATATATATCTGTAATTACCCGTTTCGAAACTTTGGCCGTTATCTCGCCAGATATCGGAATTATGCGCCATTGAGAGGAGAAGGAGTGGTGCCCGAACGAATAACGCTATCACGTACGTGTATGTTATATATATAGATATGCGCACGGCCGCCGGTGAATCGCGGAGAATGCGCTTTACGTAGCCACATGGAATTTCAAACAATGCCGGAAAGCGCTGCCAGCCGGGGTAGCGTTAATTAAAAGCGTTATTAAAGTTGCCGAAGAATCAATTGCGCGAAAGGAGAAACAAATTAACTTCCCGCGGAGAGAGAAGATTGCTCGTCGTCTGAAATCCGGGTAACGAATTGCTCCGATGTATCGGTCGCGAGCGCAGCTACGCGACGAGGGAATTCAGCGCTTACTACTTAATAAAGTTCTTTCCTTCGATTTGCCAGTTTAGAGGATTACGGCGCGATTAAGCAACGGCTGGCGCTTCGCAGTCGTTCGCGGGAGAATACGAAGAGAGATCGATCGGTCGAAAGGGGGACGCTCGCGAGCGTCGTCTTCGGGAAACTGTTGCCTTCGGCCTACTCGAGCAGCGGCGCGTAGATTCCCGCTGATGTGCCGTCGGCAAAAAACCGACGTTCACCGCGCTAATCACAGCGGTAACAGTAACAGTTACGTCGGTCGTGATAACCGCATAACGATAACGGCTCGCTATTAGCGTAAACGTGACGTACCGTGGACTTTTCAAATTTGCCGTTCCCCTGGCCGATCTTATACCACACGATTCCGCGGAAATGCCATTAAATTCAGCGATGTAAAAAAGATCTTAGAAAATGTTTCACGCTGTAAATTACTTCTCGACGTTTGTAACTTAAATGTTAGGGGTACCCATAAGTAATGTTGTTTTTTGATACTTTTACAAAATTTTTTTTTATTTCACATTTAGTACAGATTAATCAAGCAAAGCGATGCTCAGTCTATCAAGCTGTGTACAATGATATTTAGTAGTTATGGTTTCATTGGGATTCAAAACCTCATGATGGATATTTATTCAATCTGTTTTCAATTTGAAAAAATCGATATTACTTATAGGTACCCCTAATAAAAAATTATAAAATACGTCCCAAAAGAACTTAGTAAATTTTTTATTTCTGTCACGCAACTTTCGATAAATTGAATATTTAAACAATAGTCTCTCCGCTGTAACATAGTATAATTACCAATGGTATTGAGAAGGTAGCTTACGTTTGCGAAAATGGAACATTTAAGGAAGGAGGGAAGGAATGAGAAAACGCCCGAGATTACACGCTATGTTTTTTACGATAGAAAGTTCCGTTTTCGCGAATCTCGCACTGATCTCCTCCGTTCTCCTCTGTTCTCTTCTTAACGGCGTATCCTTTTTAACAAGAGCGGATTCCGCGAACTCATTTTCATAAGAAATGCAGATACGAGGGAATATTACATGAGAGAGAGAAAGAGAGAGAGAGAGAGAGAGGGAGATAATTTCCCGGTATATCCGCGGCAGTGGAAATATCGAAAATCCCATCAGCGGAAACATCCAGCTTGAAATGATGAACAGTACTTCCGACGAGCGCGCGCCCAACGTCGTGCTGCATTCTTCTCGCTCCGCACGACTGGCTCGCGCAAAACCGCGCGGTACAATTGCTGGGGAAGTTACGCGTGCCGCGGTTACTTGGTGCGACCGGGTCAATGCGGTGCGCAAAATAATTTTACGCGTGGTTCGCAACCGCTCCGCAATCGACGACGACGACAGTTCTCGAAACCGTATCGAAATCGGCGAGCGCGCGGACGCGCGACCACCGGGCTCGGACGGAAAAGTAATTTCCTTCGGAAATACCCTGGGGATGAGACGCCTCGTCGTTGTCCTCCTCCTCCTCCGTGCCAGAGCGATTATCGAGATTCTCGTCGCTTCTTTTTTTGTTCGCCGCAAAATGTCGGCCGTTCAGCTCTTTTTATGACCGCGATTTTCGTACAGCCCCTATTTCTCTTCCGTGTCGGGCCCGTTAAATCCCCTTTTCTTGCGCAAGCCACACAACCGCCGTCGACGCCGCCGCCGTCGATCGCCCTCGGACGTTACTGAAGTCGGTTAAGGGTTAAACTTGGGAATCTCTTTTCGCGTTGGCTTTATCCGGACTCGGGTTTATTATCACTTTCGGCGATCCGCGCTAAAAGACGGCCTTTCACGCCGTGCGAATTCCACGGCTCGCGAATAACTCGCAAGACACTGCGCCGCGAGTCGATTTACCATCGCTACGTAATTATCCGGCCGTTGGAGCGGTGCACGGACTTCGATTTAACGCGCGCGCGTCCCCACGGGCGGATTTTAATATTCTCTCCGTATTCCCGCCTTTGTCGCCGGGCGTTCCGGGTTTTTCTAAAAAACTCGATCTCCATCCGACTATTTCGAAAGAGCGATCGCGCTCCGTCGTGGAATGTCACTTTGTGATATCCTCGATTTCGAGGATGTTACGACGCGGTCTGAAATGACTGGTGATAATCAGCCGTCATGGAGTGAGTGCCGACTAGCAACAGGTACAAGGACTTGTGCCATTCGGCGTCAATGCGCCGACCCGCTTCCGCCGAACCGTCAATAGGACATACTCCACGGTGGAAAGTAATTAATGGGTTAATTTTCGGCCGGCTAAGAGACAGCCGAAGCATCGTTACACGCAGTGACACAATATAATTGGTTATAATTATTATATGTATAATAATTATACGGCCTAATTACTCGACATGTTGCCGACTCGATGAATAAATAATTGAATTTCTCGTACACCCGTATATTTAAGAATCGCTGTCGCCCGTAATTAGCGCGAAAAAATTGATTTATGCGATTCAGAGGAAACATACGACCTGAAAGATACACATTTATCCGCCACTGCTCGTGCTTTTCGGACGAAAAGAAGCGTCATAGGTAAATCGCGCGATCGAGATAAAGGGGAAAATACCGAACTAACTCAACTAAAATCAAATTATTGCATTGGCCAAGCGAAAGTTTTAGAAACTGCGATTCGTTCACGTACACGTGGTATGGCGTGAGGTATTCCCAGGGAGGAATCGCTCGCGAGGAGAGGTATCGATACGGGGTTTCAGGATCGCGCGCGAGCTTTTCCGTCAAACAATGAAACATCGCAGCCGCGTGCAAACACCGTCGGGAGCTCTCGTCTCACTTTACGTCTGAAGCCTGAGAACACATCGAAACGCCGCGGGACGCCACGGAACGGTACGGAACCGGATACAACAACGTAAAAAAAATAGGGCACGGAAGGAGGTTAAAGGAGTGGGCGAAAGAGAATCCTTGAATTCAGCTGGAAGAGAGGAATCGGATATTAGGTCCCTCGTCGACCAAATGACCTATGTATAATACAATATAGGGGAGAGGCGAGGCAGGGTGGTTTCTTCCGGGAAAGAACCCTGCCATTGTCGGAACACTCCGTGAAAATTAGCCGCAATTAAGGCGATACCGCCGGGCGAAAGGTTGCAAGTGGACGACCGTCGAAGTCGTGAACGGGGACGGTAAACTTTTCGCGATGTCGAACGAATGCTGCTTTACTGATTCGCTTCGTTGCTTGCGCAAGATTTGGTGCGGGATACGGATATCGTTTGCTTGAGATTATTTCTTAATTCTGGCACCGACGCGCTATCGTGCCGTGCCACATCTAAAGTACCTATAATAAAAGTGTAGACACCAACGCCGTGTTTGGGTTAAAACCGGAAGTTCACAGCCATGATACGCGAAATGTTCGAGCACTATCAAAGTAGATGCAAATCAAAATTAATTATTCACAATATGAAACGCACAATTTTTTCTTTTAACACATTTCATGGACTTCGCAAATGATAAATTTTTGCTTGCGTTGCCATTCAGCTGATAACTTTGGTTGCTTTCCAAGAAGAGACACGAGTCGAATCTCGTCACGAGGCAAGTCTAGTTATATCATCATTTATTGTCATCATATGTTTATTTCACATTTAGTAATAAAAGGATAACAAATGATATAATAACACTTGTGTCGATTTTTGCCTTTTGCTGGAAAGCAAAACAACCTTTGACCCCATCCCAATCGGAAACCGGCCCAAATATAACGGAGTCAATCAAAAATCAGACATGTAATATCTGTACTCTTATTATAGGTATTCTAGTTGAATCGCGAGGTGACGGAAACGACGATGTGATTCGGCGTTATTATAGCGTTCGTTAGAGATTTTAAAGTCATCCCATCGCGCAAACATTTGCAAACAACGTGTGACGATATCGGTGTTTAAGATAGATAATGGAGCGTGGACACTCACCGTCGATGTCGATCTCCTGCAGCATTGTCCTCAACTCCTCCGCCCTCGCGAATTGTCCCAAGGAACGCATCACCCTGCCGAGTTCTTCCTTCGTGATAGTCCCGTCGCCGTCCTTGTCAAACAGCCTGAAGGCCTCTCGGAATTCTACGGGAAAGGAATACCGTGAGAGTCAGTCCGAGATGCCGTTTTTGTTTTCTTTCTTGCGGAAATAACCAAGACCGTCTCCGACTTCCCCGAATTCCCCGAGAAAATTCGCGGATGAAGCACGGCGTCGCTTTCATTTATCGAATTTTTCTGACGTTCCTCGACGTTATTTCTATAAAATATTTGAGAGTTCAATAATTCGGTAAGAATTCGGCATGTATCGGGCTTTCAGCCACTCACGTCGATTAACAGACTAAAGGCGATCGTTATCCCCGAGAGGATTTGACGAGCGGCGAATACAAGCCGTAACGTTCGGCTCGACGGTGCTTGACTCGATCGTTTAATAGCCTCGTTTCCCGCGCCGTTGAATCCCGACGTTCCGGCAGCGCATTGTACGCGTGCGTATCCGCGCACTATTGCTCGTTCATAGAAGCTACGAGTAGCCGGGCGAGATCGGTGATTATCGCGTCTTAAAGCTGCGTTATCGCTCCGCTTCGCCCATAAATTGGATCAGAGCCCGTCATCGTTACTTCAATACCGAATGTGATCGCGATTTAACAATCGCGCAGAACGCTTTCTGGAAACTTCGGGCACGAGACGCACGATAGAACAGAGGAATCGAGAATTTTTACTTTCCAATTTTGAGAAACCCCGGGCAAGTTGAAACACGCGAAGGAAGAAAAGCTTTCGGACCAAATTTTTTATTATACTCGTGTAACTCTTGGAAAACTCATTTTACGATAGGAATTAGTGGCGGCTATGTGTGCACGCGCGTCTCTCTTTCCGCTTTATGGTTCCATCAATTGCGTCAATCGGCGAAGTCGACAACGACGGAGACAATAGCTTTACACGTGACTGTTCTAAGCAGCACGGCTCTTTTACGAACGACGATAAAGACGTAACAACTTGCCGGGAGAAATTACGTTTGTCCAAGTAGTATCGTACGTGTTCGTTGGATACACGGAGACATGTGACTTGGTTCTTAAATACCTCTAGCGCGCGAGATCTTAAAAGGCCGATAGATGAGAAGGCAGTTCCTCGTAAGAAACGTTTAAGAACTTAGCCGCGAACATAGTGCGAATTTCGCTGCTGCACGAATCGTCGGATCGTGCTGCGAAGAAATCTCGCGGCACGTAAAGTTGCGTAATTAGAGGAAAGTTTAATAAACAGTTTATTTGCAATTAGACAAGTTCGGCAAAGACTAAAACATATTTAAGGCATAATTAATAAACGCCTATTTAATCATGTATTAAAGAAATCGATAAGCTCTTTCCGTTAATAGCGTTACAGCCTCGAGAGAGAAACTTCGTTCGAGAATATATAATCGTAACTACATCAGGCTGAAAATTATCCCTGGGATGGTTTGTTCGAGTTATATCGGCTTATCGGCGAGCTACCGTTGAATTTGCAGAGACAAAATCCGAGTGGGTGAAGTTCTTTTTGAAATTAATTTCGAAGCCGCGAAAGAAAATTCGCTCCAGCGACGCGATTAAACGCGAAGAGGAAGCACCATGAAAGGAAAGTACGAAATGTGAAACGATATTACGAGCGTCACGGCACGATTTACTGCTTGACGTCGATTGGAAATCACCATTCGTCCACCTTGATGTGAGTGGAATAATATCCGATAGCGGAGGAATCATAAAAGCAGAAAGAAAACAAATTGCACGCGCGACGGACAACACGCGAGAAACACGTTGGACGTGTCTGCTATATACGCAACGGATAATAATTTTTCTCGGCGTACTCCCGGCAGATCTCTAATCGATCAATCGGCCCGATTCTCGATCCTCGAATGTGTACACCTCGCTAAAAGTGATAACGACGGAGAAGAGAAAAAAAAGAAAATAATGGCCTGCAAACTGAATGAGATCACAACGCCGGCACGAGGCTGTCCGACACGTGAGTGCAGTTCTATCAGGATTAACGAAGTGTTGACATCAAACAGGCGAGATATCGTTTCTCCAGTGTGCTAAATTTAATCCATTGCTATATCTCCATCATCTAAAGTTCGACGCCGCGACAGCAGCAGAAGTATATTTATAAGTGTAAATTTAAATCACGAAAGACTAATCTCGCGGTAACGATAAATACGAAGATGTTTTCTGTCTTTGCGCTGATTTGCAAGGGAAAAAATATTTTATCCTAATCAACTCTTCGAGATTTCATAATGAATAATTATAGTACCACCTCCCTCCGGTACCCCGATAACAATTAGAGCTAAATTGCGCGCGCGAATAAAGAAACATAGAAGAAACACAGGTTGCGCAGAGCGCGAAGAATAAAAAGATCGCGAAAAGTAATTAGTAAATGGAACACTTGAAGTTCGACTCACCCTTCATCTGCGACTTCGATATAGCGGGCGCCTTGCTGGACGAGAAATGGCTTGCCGACGAGCGTTTGGGCGAGGTAGGCAGGGAGAAGAGGACATTCGCGGAGAGTCTGCTGGACTCGTCGCAGGTGGACGACGAGGAGGCGACGGTCGTCGAGTCCGCCGTCTGCATCAAAGACAACTGCTGCTGCTGTTGCCGTCGTCGTCGGTGTTGCAGGTCCGTCGACCCCGTAGGAACAGTCGGTGTCGGCGATGCCGTCGAGGTCATCGGCGTCGTCGTAGTCACCGTCATCGACGTCGGCGTCGACGCTCGTGGGGAACAATCGCCGGCATCCTTCCCCTCGCCGTTTCCCACCGCACCGCTGCTCTGTCTCGTCTGCAATCACATCGAAATGCGTCTCTCTTTTTTATCCTCCCTTCTTTCTTTCCCTCTCTTTCTTTCTCCGCCGATAAATTCAATCGGTATGTATGTGAAATATAACGTCATAAAGTTTCACATGTATGCACACGGAGAAAAAGATTCCTTTGGATTTCGTATACGTATTTGTTTGACTTAGGTTTATTTAATGTAAACAACAATAATTTAATGCCAAACATCATTTTGTTTGATTGAAAGTGTTGTTATTCCATTAAAGCAAACCATGCTGTTTGATAGAAAAATAATATTATTTCGAGGAAATATATCGAATAATTATCTCGGAATCTATGGTGTGCAAGTAGAACGAATTAAACGGAACGGGAAAATTATGCGCCATTTTATAAAAATCACAATAGTTAATGAGGAATTAATTAATCTGTATGAACTAATGGTCGCACGGGAAACAGGCCAGACTCTGTATAAAGGAAAATGGCTTACTTCTGAAGATTTCTTAGCAACAATGGGTATCAACTAAGAGCGATAGGCGTGTTTCTTTTCGACGCGCAGCTCTGTCACATGTAGCTCGTTACTCCGCTTCTAGAAATCAGAAATCAGTTGACGTTCATCGTTGCTACGAGATCTTTAGAAGTAAGCTATTTTTCTTTATACAGAATTTGGTCTGCTGCTTTCCACGCACTCATTAGTTCATAAAGATTAATTAATTCTTCATTTTTTCTACTCAGCTTCACCCGTTTCACCTGCACACTGTGGATGCTGAAGAAATTATCGGATATCCTGTATATAATAATATCGTATAATAAATCATTATTTTATATATTATTTCGATAGAAGACAGTTACAAGAGTCAGAAATTAGATCGTTTTTCCCGCGTCGACTGCTGTTAACCGATAAACATGGAGTTAAAAGACAGGCGAATTGCCCTCAAAGTAAAGCTACGTTAATATTTAATCTACTCGCGTCAGACGCTATTACACACGGCATGTGAACTTCCAAGCTAAAGTATCCGATATTTTGATGACAGAGCAGAGATCCGTAGCACTTTAATATTGAAATTTGTCAACTTGAAAGGTTTGCACAAATATTAATAATATGCAAAAGGAATGCGCACGCATATTTGATTCGCAGGACGCTTAGCTAAAGCTTAGATTAATCCTAAATAAATTTTTCGTGCTTAAAACGCGCGCACGATAAAAAAGTGGTGTGTGTTTCGAATGATGAGGAAAGCTCAGCTGTTAGCGGCGAGCTTGCCAAGAGCGTGCACCTTGTCATATTCAAAGTTCCGCGCTCGGTTACCCTGTACTCGTAGTTATCGCTCAACTATGTCTATCTCGCGATAACGCGCAGGATGAAGTTCATCATACGTGCGCAGGGAGGCGCGCCTCATTATCGCGAAACTTGGCGAGACGTTGACGAGTGATTAACCGCTTCCCTCGAAAAAGGAAAAAAGAAAGAAAGGAAAAAAGGAATATAATAATGCCCACGCATCCATCATTCAAACGAGAGAGCAACTTGTGTCACTTGGCGGAGAGAGATATGACGGTTGAAAAAAAAATGCACAGACATCACTTTTTCAACATTTTACCCGCACGTCGAGCGACAATTTCGGCAATAACCGTTCTGCTAGCGAAATTACTGCGGAAGGTCGAATTGCCCCTGGCCGTTCGCGATATTGCGGTGGTTCCAACGCGTAAGAAGAGCTTTAATCCCGCGCGAGAATAACGCGTGACTATCAAGAGCTCTTTTGCCATAAGTTAGTCGGCGATGCTCATTGCGGACGTCGGAACGTTAAAACGGGCGATAAAGTTCACGCGACGCGCGATACGAGCGAGTATAACTTCCGTGTCTCGGAGGAAGACGGGCCGATGTTCATTCCTTTAGCCCGCAGTTGCGAAAGTCTGGAGCTTTTCGCGCTTTCAAAAATCTTTTAATTATGAAAAATATCAGTCGGAAGATGTAATGATCGTAGAGCGTGTTCACATTTTGTAGCATTGGAAAATTCCAAGATTTGTATAATTAAAACTTTCCTGAAACAAAAGCTTGTTGTTGTCTTTTCCGGGCATATAATTACATGAGCCAAGCTTATACGGAGCGATTTCTACGGAGAGAAAGAGAGAGAGAGAGAGTGCTTCAAAGGTATCGTTGTTTCCGTGTGCGCTTCTTTACGTAACTAAAACCGTTAATAAGAGACGTGCCGTGAAAAAGAAAAAGCAACTCCAGCACTTCGGAGCTTATAACTAAAGGCAAGCACCTGAAGAACAAGCCGAGGGCAAACAGCGGCTGTCGAGGCGGCTTTCTCAGACACTTGGTTACCTCCTCGCTTCGACGTTCCCGGAATCCCGGGGAACTTGGAAAAAGCTGCTGCCAAACAGGCGCGACTCGTCGCGCGACGACAGGCTCGCAATCACGCGCGATACGGATCGCCGGAAGAGAAATTTGCATTTTTGCCCGGAGGGTCGTTCGCGTGTCGGAGTGCACGAGCCACGGTGCTTCTTCAGTTAAGAGCGTCCAAATTGGAGAGACGTCGCGACAGACACCTGTCTCTTAACGGAGATTCGCGCAACGAACTTTAGCGGCAAGTTCGACGAAGCGAATGAAATTCGAGTGCCGGAGCTCCGCGATATCCGCGGTTGATCAAATTCCGTGCAGCCTCCGCCGCAGCAGAGGACATCGCCGAGCGAGGGGAGAATTACGGCGGTTATGCGCCCGCGGATGAAAGTTTCGTCGCCGAAACCGCGCGCGCGAGAGAGAAAGTTTCCCTGGACGCGGTAATAAAAGCCGGAGAGTCCGAAGGAAAACTTCCGAAAAAGTTTCCGCGACACCCCCTTCCGTGTCGCCCGTCGACCGACACTGACAAAATTGAATCCTCGTTAAAGCGCCGTCACGTTTCGCCGATCGACATCGACACTTTCGTCGCCCGGGATTCTTACCCTCCTCCCCCTTCTTCTCCTCTCCCTTCCGCCAATTTAAATTACATTTCATTAGGAGCCCTTGTAATTGGCGATGGTAGGATATCGCGCTTGTTCCGCGAAGAATCGGAAGCCGCTTGCGCCGCTACGTCGTTACGACTTGCCATTGCTCGAGCTTGGAAAGGGCGAGAGAGTTTAATCGGATAATACTCTCGCGAAATAAACGTCGTTAGTATCTGTCTCGCGTTCGCGAGTCCTGACCGATGCACTCGCGACGAATCCTTTTAACGTCGGCTCATATAAATGCGCTTACGCTTCGTTAAATTGTTTGTTACGGCGGAAACAAAGCTAATATACCTTCCGACCCGATGTCAATTAGTCGATGTCAATGTTATTCATTTTCTCTCGCTTGTATGCAAGAAATTGTAATTTATATTTTTAATAGCTGTTTTAATAGCTCCCCCGTATTGGCACTTAGCCAAGGTTATGCGGCCGATGGCCCTTGTCAATAATGTACAATAATGTACGCTTTTACGACGGCATTCGCGTGACACAGTTTTACAGAACGGGCGTGTCAAGAACTATATTACTTTCATCCGTTTATGAGTGTCCCGAAAAAAGAGATTAATTAATTAGAAGAACACCGGGCTTTTGAGTGAAGGACGCTTTCATCGTGTAATGCATTTGTTACGTCTCGCTAATTTTACAATATCCATTTTAGTAGCGCGTAAATATCAGACCGACGATTCAGTGGCAACCGTGATTTATAAATAATTCGCGATAATTATTATAATAATCCTTATTTACGGGAGGAATACATCCTTCAGTTTACATGAGATTGAGATATTATATATAAAATAAAGATATATCGATATAAACATATATATTTACACAAAGATGACCATATAATTATAGACTATATGAAGGAAAGCATCGATCGCAAGGCGAAAATAAATTTTTCGTGCATTGAGAAAAGAGTCGCGTGAACTAGATCAGCTTTGGTTCTAACACTCTTACTCTTTTCGTAAAACAACGTGAATCGCAAACCTGCGACCAGTATGTGTCCACTTGAGCATGACGATATGTCACTGGCAAAACGACGCGGTTATCGAGGAACGAATGTATCACAGTCGATCGCACACACTTCGAGCTTCCTCTTGCGCGAAATAATGATTTTCGCTTCATCACCGATCGTAATCCTCGCCGACAACTGGAGTCGGTTACCTTAATGAAAGTAATTACGAGGAAGAATAGTTCGACAATAGCCGCGAATTTCTAGCACTTTTAATTGACAGCTTAAACGGGATATGGAATTCACATTCATCTTCGCGCCGCGCGCGTTGAAAGTCCTCTCGCATAACTCTATCGTAGAATTCTGCATATCGCTTGCGCTGCTTTCCGAAAGCGCTCTAATAAATCACCGTGGTTTTCGCAATTACGTTCCTGATAAGTTTACGAGAATTTATGCGCATGATAAAAAAGGAAGGTATCGTAGAACGTCGTTGAAGCGATCGAGCGTCGACGATTAATCAACGATATCGCAGCGTCGATTTCTCATTATTATGTGCGTGAATACGAACTCACATGGGCTCGCTCGTACCCTCCAAAAACAAACACGTTTAATTCCCGCCATTAAACTCTATCTCTGCTTGAAAAAAAATGTCATAGGTGCCCGAATACGCGGCCAAGCAACGGCAGATAAATGACGCCTAGGTATTTTCGCCGAGGGAAAGCAGGAAGAATAATCTATTCGCATTTTTCTGATTTCACGAATATATCCGTTCGTCGCCGACGACGAGGAGAAGTTGGCGTGACGTTTCGTACGACGCGCATTTTTGTTCCGTGACTTCCCGAGTATTTTCAAGAAATTTTCCGAGTGCCGAAAGGATCGTGGATACTCAGAGACATCTCTCTTATTAGATTACCTCTATAACGCGGGACATTTTCCTCTCTCCAGTTTGGGTATATCAAATTTGTTTGACTTCGTCCGAAAAAGTTCGCGTGGCACACCTGCGCATGTAATTCCGATATGAACCGTTTTCCGTTTTATGGAACACGCCCGAGTGCGCCCGCGTGCGTATGTGCTCATGGTATTGCAAGTATAACTCGATAAACAACCGTGTGATCGCGTTTATACAATTCAATAAATATCGATTATATATATGTGTATATATATATATATATATATTGTTATGAATTCATATCCCGTTCCCGTGGGATATAACAATATAACAATACAGACGCCACATCGAGGCTTGTGCAAACGTGCGGTTCCGCCGTTGTCGACGTAGACGCGATTGTTTTACATTTATTACAATAATAATGCACGCGCCCACATTGCAGCTGTCGCGTCGGTTTACACGACTCTCTTATTTCGTTAATTGTGTTATGACAAGGAGACGCAATAAAAAAGCGCGAATTCGAGCCAGCGAAAAGGACACCGTATCCAACACGAAGCGCTCCTTTTCGCGCTCGACGCGGTAACTCGATTTCGTGGGGCACGCGTGCTTCGACGCGGAAATCTAAGCAGGAAATCGCCGATTCAATTGTTCCCGGCAGTCCGATATTCACCGGAAGCGTTTATCGAGCCCAAACGTCGGCCTCGGAGCGGCGGATTGAGAATTAATTCGTCGATCGATCGGGGAAGCACGCGAATGCATCGAAGAGCCGCGACCTTCTTATCCCCTCTCGCCCTTAATTTCTTCCCGAATACTTCGGCGCCCAGGGGAAACTTCGTTAGCACCGACGACGACGACGACGAGGACACTAATTGCTTCGCTTGATACTCGTCAGCCGGTGGGACAGATAAGGCCGCACGAGCGGATACCGTCCCGTCGGTACAACGGTTGGGGCCACGACCATTATCGTCAACTCTCACCCTCGATGCTACCTCCGCGTGCCACCCACATCTCGCTAACCGGGGTAAAAGTAGTGGAAGCCGCTCGAAAGTCCGATCGGGTGTTGATGTTGGCAGCACATTGCATAAACATACGCGTCGATCGGCTGGGCCCTTTGTAGAGGGCGAATTCTGCCCTTCGAGCAAGAGGAAAAATACGGACGGATAAGCGCGATCGACGATCGGGCCGAAGTGAAGTGAAGTGAGGTCGATGAAAGTGGTGAAACTAGCAAGTACGACAGCAGATACAGTCAGTTGATTGAAGCTTGCAAGAGGAACGACACTTTTCCTCGAAGAGTTTCGCCACACATCTCGTATCCGATAGGAAAATTTATCTTTTGAGAATAAATAAAAAAAAGACAAATTCTCTTATTGGATGCAAGATGCATTGCGAAACTCATCGAGGGCAAGTATTGCAACCTTCGATTTGATTGTATGATGCGCGGGATTCGAGAACGGGGCGTGTGGTCGGTAAAAAGATGCGAATTGCGCGTTCAACGGAACGTTAAGTTCCGCTGATTCATAATGAATCGTTTTTTTCTTCGGATTTTCGTTCGGAGTCGACATTCCTGTCGAAGAGACGTGCGAGTTGGAGTTAAAAACCGAGATTAAAAATGCGAGAAATCGGAAATTGCGAAATCCATTGTTAGTCGAGTAATTTACGTTCGGATTCTAATTAAAGTTGAGTTTTACGGTAATTCAGCGAGCGATAGTAGCGGCTCTCTGTTTCGATAAGCGATGTTGCGTAAAAACCTATATCTGCGCGGCTCGACGTGATTAGTTGTTGCGTTCAATTCTAATTAAATGCCCGTCCTTCATAACAAACTATCATCCGATGTCGTGTCATCAGATACGTCCGGGATTTATGTTGTCAACGCGCCTTCGCCATTATAAATCAAAGCCAAAAATGCGGACGTCATTTGTATTCTTTAAATAAATCATGAGCGCGCTCACGTTAGCGTCGTATGCCCGATTTTGCAGCCCGTCCTCTCACCTCCGCCCGGCAAAACCCGAATACATTTCGTAAATTTGTCGCGGATCGCAATGAGTGGGAACGGTTTTCGCGATGGTAACGCTGCACCATCTGCATAATGTATGGCAAATAAGAGGTATTCCCGCATTAACATTGCTCGCGTGTAATCTCGTTAGATCCAGTCGGATAGGCGGCCGAGCGTTACGATTATTAAATCCACCAGAAAAGCAGACGTATTGCCGATAAGAGGCTTTCAAATAATCACATTAATCGATCGAACATCGTTGATCTTCCTATATTTCACTCACGTCACGAAAAACTGCAACTGCTCTTCTATCTTCGATCAAATTCCTCGAACGATGTCATCACGTTCGACATCTGTAGTCTATCGGAGCACGTCTCCGCGACCTGAGAGTTTCGATCGTACTTTCGAGAAGGTCCGCGCGTCGCCCTCGTGGCAATTAGCGTGCAGGACGCGGGTGGAAAGGGCACGCGAACGATTAAAGAGCGTTCGGGGAAAAAGAGGAAGCGAAGTTCGTGAGAAGCGGCAGGAGGAAGAGGCGCGGAAAATCGTGGTTGAAAAAGGAGATTTACGAGCGCCAGGCGGAGGCATGATAAGACGTTGGCACTCGATCACGCTGTCCCGCGTTTTGATCGAATGAGACGACGACACGGAAGAAGACACGAACGTGGCTTATTTCCGCGCTTACTTCAAGAATGTTAGCCGACAATCGATGATCATTGTAATCCACGAGAGGTAGTCCAGGTGGGTGACGAGGAACGCCGCGTACGGCGGGAAGCGCGCTAAAGTATCGTCCGACGTGCTAATAACCGTCGGTTTTCGTTAATACTTGCGGGATCGCCCGGAACATCGCCGGTGTGAACGTCACCTATCGATGCTCAGCGATAGACGAGAGGATGAAACCTTGTAATAGGATCAATGTGCTTTACGGCGAATATCAAAACGGTGATCTGCGCGGGAAGGGAGGTCTCCGCCACATCGGCTTATTACGTAAGCGTAACTTAAAACCTCTTTCGTAATTTACGAGCTGTAACGTATTTTCTCACGGATAATCGGGTTTTATTATTCTGACGATAGACGCGAGAAGGAAAGGTGTAATATAGAAACCTTCGTTGAGGTCGTCGGCGCGCGTTACAACGCGCGAGCGCTAACGATCTTCGGCGTTTCGGGGAGCGACCTGTTACCATACCGATCCCCGTTATCGAAGCGTGACTCAAGACATTTTTATAATTTATGAGCTGTAACGTATATTTTCCCCGCGGAGATAAAGCGAGGTTTTATCGTATCCCGCGGCGTTTGTCCATCGCGCACGACCGGATCAGCGGACGCGAATTATCGCGGCTTCCAGATCGGCGAATCGCCGATCGAATTGAATAACCGCAATGGGGAAAATAAAGAGAGGTCGCCCAATAGACAAGCGATATAATCTCTTGTGCGATTTGTGACAAAACGCCTCCGGCCAGACGCTCTCCGTGTCTTTCCTCTTGAGCGTCGTTAACGTCGATGTGAAACCAACGCTTCCGAGGAAGTCGGAGATATATCGACTAATTAATGTAATACCGTGTCGTAACGAGCACAATAGTCGGCGCCTCGCTCGCGAACATTCATCCAAATGGTCGGTCTCGGCCTGATTCGATTTCCCCCGTGTACACCCGACGCCGGTAGCTTAAGCATCGCGCGTCGGCGGATAAGTAATTGCCTCTCGGACGCGTCTCGATTTAACGGAGGTTCCGTGCACGGAGAGGCGGGGAAGGGGAATTATCCCCTCCCGGCGGATAACCCTGAAATCTCCGGTAAAATTCGCCAGCATTTTTCAAGATACCTAGATAAGACACAACCTACTACATCGAGAGCACCCTGGTTATAAGGTGCTCACGCCTCCGTCGTTCCCGACCCATTCGGGACCGATTTCCGCGGCGACTTTTGCGGCGGCTTCGTTAAAATTGCGACACCAAACGCAATTACGAATGTGCTGGCCGCGCGTGAAGAGCGAGATTGTCTTTTTATCTTTCCGCATAACCATTTCAGAAGGAAAAGGGAAGCATTTAAAAAGGGCCGATAAAGAGCGCGGAACAAAATGTTCTCTCGGAAGGAAAAGCGGTCGGCCGAGATATACGGCGAGAACGACGAATTAAAGATGGCCACGTTAAGGAAATATGTTTGCAGCCGTGGCTTTAATGAAGAATCCCCTGAAAGGAGCGCCGGAAGTTTTACGATGATATCGCGCGGGATACGATTATTATCCGGCGAGGTGCCGGGCACAGAGGTAGATGAAGCTGAATAGGAAAAGCTGAATGATAAACGTAAAGTAATATTATCTCTCGTAAAAAGCTACCGCTATACGCACAATTTGATGGATATCTGTGGATAAGGAAGACGACCGCGACGAGGCACACTGTGCAGTGGGTCGAAAAACGAGCGGGGGAAATGCAATGAGCGCGCCAATCAGGAAGCATAATCGCCGTTCGTAGATACACGCGATATTACCAGGAATTAACTGATTAATCACCGTAACGGGCGGCGCGACAAACGCGTTGTTGAGGGTGAACTCGTTAGCGCTGCGGCTGATCGCTTGTTTACCGCCGATTTCATGCATGACGCCGTCCTCGGATGTGTAATTGCGATTTCGATATAAGGCTAATGATCGCAAGCCGTACAAGTTTACATAACCGAATCCGATCCGCGATAGTGCGTGCGACGGAGGTCCAATTGCACCATTACAAGGATGACCTCCGGTGACAAAGCGGCATCAAATGACGTTTTAATGACGTCCCATTGATTTTAGAGACGTGATTAAGACATCATTTGACGTCACTTGCTACTTGAGACGCTCTCGCGTCTGCGTGGTGTGTCACTCGACGAGCTGATAATCACTTTTTGCGATTCTGTCTGATCATCGCGCTAAAAATAAACGCATTAGCTACAACTCTCGAAGTGATGTATCGCTGATCGATACGCGGTAAGGGAGAGACAGAGAAAGAGATGTAACAATCAGTCGCGCTCGGAAGACAAACGATTCGCGCGAAACGCAGGTGTCTGTATTGGAAGCGGCGAGACGGGCAGGAATAAGAGATCGATCGAAAGAAAACACACCGCCTATAGTTATCGCCGCTCTATCCATAGTCCATCCACCGTCCGTAGGCTCGGAAAACGAAATATTGTCTTAACGCGAGCGTGTAGCGCCGATAAAACCTCACCCTCCGTTTGACCCCGATACGGTTACAAATTCATACGAATTATTACAAAAATTGTAACAGATTTACATGTTAAAATTATAAATTCATTTAAATAATAATGCCAATGAATAAAGCGACGTGATTGCAATATCCGGGATTATTAACACGATGCAAATTAGTCGGCAATCTCGTGAAAGGAATATTCCCCAGGCTGCGCTATTAAAGCGTCAGCTAGATTTATTAAAATATCGACTGATCATATAAGAGACTCGCGGTTCCCCCCGTTAAAGTACATACATCGCAATTTATTACAAAGCCGATAAGCGAGGTGGAAGCGTATAACTCTTAGCAGAGTTCGTAGACCGCTGCACAAAGGATCTATACGCTATTCGCTATTACTTCGTAAAAGCATCCGGCCGAGCGAGGGTGGGTATCGTAAAGGGCAGAAACTGAAAGAACGAGCACCGCATTTAGCACCGAGCACACTTTTCCTCGCTATTGTCTAATAGATCCTTGCCGATTCAATTTCACGCCTATTTTCTATCACTTTTCTCCTGGCAATCTTCATTTATTTAATTGCTTATAAAATTTGCAGTACAATCGCGCGCAAATGCACGGTGTATTTAATGAGTGTGCATTTTTATACGCTGCATTCTAATGGATTAAAGAATGTTTCGCTGGTTTCGTGAGAGAGAGAGAAAGAGAGAGAGAGAGAGATGCGCTGCTACATTTTCCGGAAAGGTAAATTTCATTATCCAACAGCGAAGTCCAGGACGCGCGTTGCGCGACAAATATTTGTCCCTCGCTTCAGGCGATATACGCCTTTCAGAGTCTGACTTTTTCCATGCATTCAACATCGTCAGTGTCCAAAAACGCGTTATGCAACGAGATTTCGCCGATTGTCCGGAGAGAGGCCGTGCGGACGGTTTCCGACGGAAGCGCGAGTACGCGCGCTCAATCGTGCGAAATCAATCGGCGGATAACAGTGAAAGCCTTTCCGCCTTTCGGCGGAAGAGAATTTTGCAATCAGCGTGCGACGGTGATGCGAAGCGACCCGAAAACGAACAACCATAGGAGACAACGCGACGCTTCGTTGACGATGCATTCGATACGACGCGATGCTCCGAGAGCAGCTGTTTTTCGCGTGCGAAGGCACCCACATGACACACTGCAACCCGCTGGAACAGCTTGCCAAGTCGTGCGGACACTGATACGGAAATATTGGCATTTAATTTCGACGGTAGCCGAGGTTAAGGTGTTTAAAGCCGTGACGACGGAATCGGGCCAACATTCCGACCGCGGATGCGAGTTGAGTGCGCGAGGTAGCTCGTGAATCGCCCACGCGATTCACATCCGTGACAAAGAGACGGAGAACGAGTAGGATGCAAAGCAGGGAGGGAGAGACAAGAGTGAGAACGAGACGAAGAAGGGGGGAAGAGAGGACGTCGGTGGTGGAAGATGAGAAGGGGCCGGTTCCACCGATTTAAAATGCCGCCAGTCGCCCGATTGCAATGTATCTCTCAACCCTCCTATATACCGTCCCCTGCGTCCTCACTTTTCATGATTCCCGGGTAAAACGAGGGCTTACTCGGCGAACACTAAGGTAAAATACCTGCAGGCGCAACGACACGTTCGGGCTAGGCGCCGCGAGCAGCTTCCTCGCTCGCGCGTGACGTCAGAATGCTTGATGTCGCGACGTCGTCGTAGTGAGTGAAACGTACGACTAAGTGAAACACCGATGCATTTGTCGTGAGTGTAAACGCTCACGCGGCCACCGTTTCCCTGTTCGCGCGAATGAATTTCTGTGCGCGATGTTTAGACATTATCCGCGCGTAACTTACGCACGCGAAGATTCAATAATAAAAGATTACATAGTTTGGCCGGTTTGTACCGCAACCGATTTATTCAACGTGCCGGTCTTTGTTTGCTCTCCACACAGTCTATAGAATATTGAGCAACAGGAGGTACGCGGCCAGCGAATAGATATTCCCGCGGGAACGCGCGTCGAGTGTGTGCACAGGGAAACGTTTCCCCGCCGTGTTATCGTTGACTTTCGCTTATGTTGGATTCGAGTCATGAATGACGTTCTGCGGCTGCGATAACACCGGCGCGGAAGAGAGTTATAACTCCTCCTTTCGCCGGCCGCGGCTCTCGATATACCCGAGGTAATGAATGCGGTTCCGTATAAAATTACGATGAGACGTCCTTCGAGGGAGGCCGTCTCGAAACGACACCGCGCTGATGCGAAAAGCGGCTGAATACGGCGAGTGAATGCGGAGACGGCGGTGGGCACGAAGTCGATTTAAATACGGGGCCGTTCACTTAACGCATTTGAGAAGAAGCGCGCGTTAAAACGCATTTCACTGCGGCGGCGTCGTGAAATTTCCCCGGTGCGCCGCGAGATCCGTTTTTGCGGCGCGGCGTTAAAGCAGTTTGCATAAATCTGCCGATTATGTTAATCTTTTCGTGGATGCTCTTTGAAAAGAAGAATTAGCTGTTTCGAGAGTTCGCTTAAACACTTTGACCCGCGACCCTGCCTGCGAAGCAATATGAATACGCATTGTACGCGATTATTCGAATTTAATTATATTAATATTGTAGAAACTTTAGCTCGCGCGGCCGGGACTTTTTGAACTTTACGACGCCCCGCGTAGTACAATGTGTACCTATTATCACGTATATCACGATGTGTAATGGCGTCTGCAGAAACTGAATCTCATCGAACACGTGTGGCGACACGTGTGCAAGCTCGCGAATGTGGAGAGGAGAGGGGGGTTAGAAAACAATTTGTTGAGGTTTCGTGACTCTGATTGATGTTATGAGCGCTGTAACAAGTTGGCGATACGCTTTAACATGAATAAGCTGCGCTGTAATGATACCAGAAGGTATCATTACAGCGCAGCTTATTCACGTCAAACCGTGTCGGACAAGTTTTTTTATCTTGTCATCCATCGTGTTGTTTCTCTTCTATCTTCCAAACTGAGATGGACTCGGAACTACCAGGCTATTTGTTTTTGTCAAAATGTTACTGATACACAAGCATATGTGACTCAAATTCCCCCGATCCCCGACGAAGATTTAAGATTTTTAAAAACCGTGCAATTTAGCGAAATTAGTTCGAATGAGTGCAGCTGCGAACTAAGTGATATTTATAATTGTAATATATTTTTGCGAATGGAATATCCTTTCAAGAGAGAATCCGCGTGTAATTTCGCAATCTTGAATTTCTTTAGTTCATCAATAAAACGTGAGAGCGGGAAAAAATATGGCTGAAGTATGCTAATAATGAAATATCGATTATAGAATATACCGCCACGACACGTGTTTCAAGCTGCCAATAAATAAATCGAGAAAATGTTAATTTATAACACGATGTATTTACTTCGCGTGCATTCTTCTCTAACACGTTCGATTTGAGACATTTCGAGGTTCTCCTCTCTCCACGCTCAGACAGAATTTTTTTAACCGCAGAATGTAAGCAAACTGACCAAAAAAAACGTCTACTGATTTGAATATTTATATGATCGAATGTTAATCGACATATAATTATGACGAGCGTAAAAACGTCATATCGTAAGGGAGAATTCATCCGAAACCTTTCGCCAACCACGTTGCACAGTCGTTATTCTGTATTAATCAATTGGGTCAATTAAACTTTTATAAGTGCGCGAGTGACTCGGAAAAGCTAAGTTTGCCGGTGACGAGCGCACTCGATTATGTTTGTTCGCGTCACTTAAGATGGGATTATGAAATTATGGATCACATTAATTGTCGCCGTAAAATATTCTCCGACTGTGTTTTAGGACACCGTCTTTCGATATCGTCCCATTAATTAATTCACCTCCCGTACTTAACAAGAATAAAAGCATCTCTAGACAATTCAGGCAATTCCAGCTAATTTCGCGAAAACACTTTTCCGCGAGAAAATGCAACACGAAGATAATTCACTATCCGAGCTCGTCGATTGAGATCGTATTTTTCTCTTTCTTTTCTAATTAATTTACGAAAATTTATTTTATTTATTTAATTAATAATACCAGATAAAAAATTACGTACACATGTGACGTACACTCATCGAAAATTCTTTAACGCGAAACCTTAACGCGAAATCGCGATGACCTTTTGGAACTCGGATTACATCATCGAGATACATGTAAGCCGTACTTCAAGCAAAGTATTTGCCTGCGAAGTATCGTGAAAGTTTCGCGGTAGGTCCCCGCGCGAAAGTAATAAGGATTCAATGATAATTATACGCGTCCTATCACGCATGCGGGATTAATGGCAAAATGGTTCATAATGTGCGGCGTCGCCGATGATGATAATCGGTCAAAGAGTACAGCGCGATTATGTGACCGCTTAATCTCGCGTTTCTTTGCAGATGCACTTTAACTAGTTATGTATTCGATCGTGTTTTTATAAAAGTATTAAACGTAGAAATGCAAAATTATTAGTGCGTCCTGAGTATCTACGAATAGATCACAAACGACTCCAAGTCGAAATTTCGCCACATTAACCCTGATTAATGAACAAATGAAATATTAAACTCTCTTTCCTTATTCATTTTTCAGTTATTATATTTCAGGGTTAGAAATTAAGATAAGAATTGGAGTTTTAAAGGATGTAAAAAAGAAGTTGATCAAAGGACAAGGATAACATTAGTGTGTTTAATAATATTGAGTATCAATAGAGATTTAAATTTCGATTCAATACAATAACAAAGGTAGAAAAAGACTAACTCAAGACTGGACTTACTGTTTAAGAATTATTTTCATTAGAAGAATTTATTAAAAGCGCAAGTTGGCACTTGCGAGACTTAGACTAGATTGTGAGATTATTAGTACATAGTTATGTATCATCTCTGGTTGAAAACATAATTAATTACAGATTCACATTTATGAATTGTTACTCAGCTATGGGTCAATATTGTATGAAATATAGATTAACGAGTAATTGAAGATTCACGAGGCTATGACTTTCAAACAATGACGGGCTATAAATACCAACTTACATTTCAATTTGGAAATATCTCTTCTTATTCTCTCAATAAATTATAATAAATAATTTGACATATATACCTAAAAATAAACGATATATCGCTACCCTGTTCCTGTATTTTCTGTCCTAGTTTCTCGATCCAGCATTTTGTTCTCGACTGCTCCGGTACTCCATCGCGGCATTGACACTCTCGTACGATTCGATTAGAGAAACGCATATTAACTGACGCAATGCAGATGAAAAATGAATTAGATATGTTAAAAACCAATACCAGAATAATATCTATAATATATCGATATACGTGATCTCTGCATCGTGATATGTATGTCGCTTGTTGACTTATAATAACTCGGTCATGAAAGAGTACACAGCGCATGAGAATACTAAAACAACGGGCAAAAATGTTACGTTATCACTCGCCGATCACCTAACGTTGTTATCCATTATTTAAGGGCCAAATGATTACAATATATAACACTTTCAAAAACATTTCAGATTTTCGAGACGTCATTAAAATTATCAGAAGGGTATTGAAAGTTTTGCCCGTAGCATTCGATAGTCGTCATCGGTTAATTTGCGATCGTTAATTAATGTTTGCATTTTCGATTAAAGTTTCATTTTCGCATTCATATCGAGTATCTGATCATGATGACGACCAGGAGCTGACCCCAGGTCGGCATATAGGATGCAGGACGTAATGGCAATCAGTGATGAGGCATATAGCTCAATTTTCGTTTATTTTAAATCTCTAAATTTCACCGAAATTTTTAATGCAATGAAAAAAGAAATAATAAAGAGATTATGAGAAAGAATTATTGTTTTTTCATATAATATAACCCATTAGTCTTATTAGATTACCTAATACTTTCTCACGTATGTCTCACATCTATTTGCAGTGTTAAATTACACCATTAAGAATAAAAATTAAACGTAGATAAAATATTGAAATAATTTCGAATACTAAAAAATTTGTAGCATCAAAGTAGGACGATAGCTTACATATAATGTTCTATCTCCAGTTTTTTCATCAGTTTTTCCAGATAAAATTTGCAGGGTTAATGCAGAACAAAAATTTGTTACTCGCGGTGTCACGATATTTTTTTTTTACTAAATGGAGGCTGCGCATTAACTCGATCTCTTTTTCTCGCTTTTCAAATATTTACAGTTAGTTAAGTCCACATTCATTCGTTCGCCACGAATTCTAGATTTTATACGTCAATTATGGAACATGAGATATAGAATTTAATTAAGCTTTTATAGAATAGAAAGTTGGAAAATGTGAAAAAACATGATCAGCGAAAACCCTTATTTTACCACGATGTGAAATACGTTTTTTTTCATCGGAGAAGAAAGTTTTATTTTTCACTACATTTTTTTTCAAGAGGCAGGTTGAGCGGTAGAATATTACTGCTGTCCACTTAACGCCCTACCGTCGTATTTTAGAGTACCGGCACCTCTAAAATATACGCTGAGTGCTTAAATGCACTCTAAATATATATTCACGCGTCCCTCGTCGTATATTTTTACTGCTCACAATAAATCGAATAAAAACATAAAATGTATGTATACCGCGTAGCGGTTACATTAGGGCGAACGACTGGCAAAACGCAAGCGTTGTATCGTGGGTGATATCTCACGGTACGATCGAATGCACTAAAGCTATTGAATTCGTACGGTAAACGCGGGTATCTGCGATGCAACTTGAGACCATCGGATAATACCACGACCGACAAGCTGCGCGAAAGCTACCGATGCCGAGCTGTAATCGAATCACGAGAAAACCCCCGCGGGGTTCTACTCGCTCTCCTGTGAAACCGTGTTAACATCATTTTTGCGTAACCTGCGTCGTCGTTTCGTAATCTCTAACGGTGTATCCCTCGACGCTCACGCCTTCGCGTCTCCATCTACGCCCGAGATTTATGCGCGTATTTTGCCACGAGACATTTTCCGAGCTTGTTCTCATTTTCATATTTTGCAACACGTCACTACGCCGAAATCCAATTTATGCACAAAGTACCGGCGATGTTAATCATTAAGAAGCCGTGAATTCGCGCGCGAACTAACTCATAATGATATCTTCGTTATTGCGCATTCTTGAGGGACGCGCGCATATCACGCCGGACCAGAAATTTCGCATTGAACGAACGAGATGTTTCATCTAATGGAGTTTGTCACCATGTGTTTCCCGAGAAAACGTCTTTGTCCGTTCGTTGAACGTATGTACAGTAATTGTATGTCATTAAAATGACTTATGTCCGTTTCTACTGTTATGGTCTAAATCTAATCGACGATTAACTTAACGGAATTGATTAATCACATTGATCAGTACAGCTAATTAGCCAATGCAGTTGGTCAATTTAGCACAATACATTTACGAGTTATGACCAACAATCGGGAGACATCTGCAAACACAATAGAGGAAGCAGACGGTTATTAGGCTGTTATGAGAAATTGTCAACAGATTGTATTCGAATTGATATCGACCAAATCGAAACGATTCAATACGAAATAGTAGAAGTAATAATGTATAATTAAATATTGATTAAAACGTGATTGTTAACTACAGAATCGTCATACCAGTTAAAGAATGGAGTGGCAGGCCATTCAAACACTCAACTTATAATGTAGCGATAAGATATAAAAATAGAAACCATGTCACTATAAACATGATAATATAATAAAGCGAGAAATAAATATACGTTCGATCACGACTATCTATACGACTATCTCTACGACATGATGACAGAAACGGGCATTAAATATCATCGTTAATTAAAGAAGTTGAGTCGCACGATCGTATCGCGAAAAATAAAATTATTTTTCAGCGGACAAATAAATTGTGGAGATAAGTTTCGCATGTTTGATCCCGTTATTTAACTATATGATAATTTTCTTGTCGAGATACAAGCCCGAATTCATATTATCTCATGGAATTTCTCCTCGCTATAATCACGCCCACAGTTGTGAATATTAGATGCTGTCGACAACGATTTAGCGAGATCAGAAGAGGGTAAAATAATAATCGATTTCGCAGATGGAACATCACAGCGGCTACATCGCGAGGGACTTCGACGCCTGGAAAATTCCTCGTGCGATTTTATATGAGACCAAGAAAATGACCTCCGAGCCCCGAGGACTGTAGTTGCGTATCAAAACCGGCCGGAATGGCGGCATCGACATCTCCGTTTTATGTTGAGTAAAACCATCATCTCGTAAACCATCCCTCGATTTTGCGCTGCCCGTAGTACGTGTGACGACATGTTATCAGCGGATCTAACAAATGTGTGCGCACACGATGACACCGATGAATAAAATAACGAGCGGTAGTTGCGCGATCGCGCGACGAAAGCTCGAAAAGATACAATTGTATCAACCTTGATGATATTATCAGTGACATTATCGATAACCGCGTCATTCATCTTGCTCTCTGAAGCCCGACCGGCACGGTTTTGCATTCTGCACGATATAAGCGGGTGCGAGAGCAGCGTTTAGTAGGGTCTCGTAAATCGCAACCCGAAAGGTAGGAGGTACTTATCGAGAACTATCTGCACATCGGTAAGCCCCTATCATGGCTCACAATTGACTCCGCAGACGGCATTTAGCAGTGTTCCCGCGGAGAGCGTGCGGTTCGTATCTACGCGCTCGTCTCTGCCTATTTGTCTCGTCGCATGACAACGAACTCGGCCGGAATTTCCCGTCTGCACCGGCGGAACGCACGACGATAAAGGCACTCGGGGTATGGCACTCTCCGGTAGAAGTCGGGAGACTCGCCTCCGGGGGACAATGCTCGGACCTTCCACTTCTCTCTCACTCGCTCGCTCGCTCTCTCGTTCTCTTTCCCTTTCTCTCCTTCTCTCCGTTCCAACGCTCTCGGACCAACAACACACGCACGTGATTCCCGTGTCGCCGAAATGCGTCGCAAAATGGAATTTCTACGGAGGAACTTTACCCGCGTTCCCTCGAAGCGGCGGTCGGATAACATCGGTGATATATGACACCGAGTTGACGCATTTGCAATACGCACGAGTGACTTCGTTGTGCCGGGTTGCGAGGTCATCGTTGCACGTCGGCGATCGGGATCTCATCAAACCGTCGGCGGTGGGTGGTGTGTGTTGTTAATCGTGGAGCACCACTTGGGGTGCATTGGACCTCAGCCGCACTCCTGGGTGTACACTTTGTAAATTACGTGAATTTTCGAATATAGGTTACGAGAGGGAAGTTCACATATCCCGATTGGTCACGCTATTGAATTAGAAGGGTGAGCTTCTGCATTTTACTGTATACCGTTTCTGTCGGCGAGAGCAGCTGAGCGACACATCGACATTCGGCATTTCTATTTCGATGTTGAAATAAGTCGACGAAGCAGCCAGGCGGTTCACCGAGACCCGCACATGTGCGAGGTATGTTCTCGATTTTCTTTGGAATCTTGAAATAGGGAGAGAAAAGACGCGAGTTTCGTCAGATTGCGATTCCAACGGAGGTCACTTTTCTACGCGACATATCGCTTTTGAATAATTTCGCACGCAGCCCCGAAAGTGCGATTCGCGATAATGCAATAGAATTCACCAGGAGAGCGCTTGTATATTGAAAACCGTGTTGTACGCGTTAATTCACTTGGCCGTTTTAATTAGGGTTAATTAAATATTTTTACGGGGGTGAGAGAGCATTCCCCATTCGTTAATATCGAGCGACATACATTCGGGGTCCCGCCATCGGAAGTGTTGACCAAGCCACTCGCTTTGAGCTTCGCAATCGATGCGATCCTAATGAACTCGTGGTTAACATTAATGCGCGCCAGCAGGGTAAACTTATTTCGCGGGCCGACATACTTTAAATATATACATATATTTCTCCCTCGCCTCTTGTGAAAAATCTCACGTAAATACATTGTGCTTATAAATGATAATCACACGAAGAACGCAATTCGTGCCGCGATTCACGCGCAAGAGTCACGCGATTTTTTCCAACGACCTAAGTACTCTTGCGTCCGTCCGGTGTAATGTTGACGACTACTGCTTGCGGCGAGCAACCCTCAGGGGCATATATTTTTCCGACGAGACGCCAGGCTCTCTTTCTTTCTCTATCTATCTCTTCTCCCTTTTCTCTTTTTCTCTCTCTCTCTCTCTCTCTCTTTCTTTCTTTCTCTCTGTATTCGAATTACCGCGGGGAAAACGTTGCTCTTCAACTCGCGAGCTCAAGGTCGATTAGCTCTGCCCCCTGCGTGCTTTGCAATTCAATACAATGTGTCGGCCACAATGTTTTCGCATGTACGTCGACGAGGGTAAGAAAGCGCGTGTTTGTTGTACGCACACGCGAAGATTCCTTTCGGCTCACTGATATGTCGGCGTACATGCCGTGATTTGTGTGTTTATATTATATACGTTATTTAACCACACCTGCCTCTTATATCGATCGATGTAGGCCAACTCGCGCTAACGACAGATAGCTGACTTATTGAAATAAAAAAAAAATTGGATTTGCCTAGCTGATGCATCCAGAGGCTTTCATTTCGGATTACAATGGCACGATAGAGAGCACGCAAACACGCATATCGCATATCGGTGGTCACGCGTCGAAGGCATAATTGTGTAGAAACGAATACGCAGGAATGCAGTTAATTGCGCGTTACTTTGACACGACAGTGGACGTACGCATTGAAAAAGCGGGGACGGAAATGTCGACGATCGCAACGTTTTCGTGAAATTCGGCATTGTATCAAGAGCTATCTACTAAGAGCTACTTATTAAAAAATCGGCAAAATTAGAAACATCCGATGCGCTATGGTCGAATAAAAGCGCTCTCATTCATTATATGTAAAAAAAATATAACAATTCGGCCAATTAAGGTGTTTTCTCTGATTTCGTTCGTGTTCCGCGATACTAGAGCGACTTTGCTTTTTAAAAACGTGCAATGAAGGATAAATTGTGTGGTAAAATTTCTATAAATTGTGAAAGTTTTGAACGAGAGATATGATTACACATTAATGTTGACGTTAAAAGTTGACGCGAAAGATATGATTACACATTAATGTTGACGCTAAAAGTTAAGTGCTTTTCTCAAACAGAGTTGAACTGGTTTCAAATTAAACTACGGAATTTCTTCGGATTTACGTAAACCGCTTTTGCAACTTCTGGAGATTTTAGGAAATTCCTCTAAAGACGAAAAGTATACACATAAGGGGAGGTACAATTATGTGATGTGCGATAGCTTATCTCTAATTTCCGAGAATACGTATTACTCAGGACTATAATCCCTTCTCTCTGAGAATTAAGCAGTTATTGTTTGCTCACAAACGCGCCTTCGCAAATAGTATCGTACACGACAATGGTTGAGTCTTCGCAAGATCGCCAAAATTAAAAGCTCTCGCAATTGTCGCGATTATCTCGCAGCTTATTCTGCTTGCGCGAATTTTCGTTACGTCGATTTTAATTAGTTTACGTATGACTAATCACTATTATTTCAAAAAAAAAAAAAACGGATAAACTATTTGCAGGCTAATAAAATATCGGAGATATTTCAACGATTTAAAAACGATCAACTTCATTTGTGAATTTCATCAGTTTTTCCAACGCCGACATTTATGGAACTGGCAAGTTTCTATCTGGTAAATTCAACAAAAATCACCTCGCTGCAAAACAAATAGGTATTGGGTGACAAATATCCGAGTGACACTGCTGCGTCGACACGATCAGTGGCGCAAAGTGGATCGACAATTATGCTTCACGCTCCGTCAAGCTCTCCACGACGATGGGAAACTCGAAGCAGGGACGGTTGAGCTTCAAAGCGGAAGGTCGGTGAATAATCGTAAATTATGCATGACATCAACTAAGTGAGGAATTCTAATAATCAACCGCGCGTTAGCTAACCTTTATTGCTCACGCGTCCCGATAGAATCCAAAATTAATGAAATATACGTCGAACACGGGGTGTTCAAGTTCCGCCGCTAATTAAAATGTCTGTTACATCGAGAGCTTAATCTCCACGGCACCTGAAAGCTCGATGCTCGAAAGAGCATTCACGAGCGTTGTGACGCGTCGGAAAACTGAGGACGTCCCGTGTCTTAATCACTAAAGATTCTGATCGTTCTTCTCGCATGCACGGAGCAACCGATATCGACGGAAACTTCACTTCAAGAACTGATTTACCCCATCAACGGTCGAAATCGTGTCGATATTTTGCACCTTCCCCGCTGTAACGTCGAACATCACCCTGAAACTTCTCGCGGACGGTACAATCGCGACGAGTGCCGTGCAACAACTGAGAACTAACTGCATTCAAAGCGAGCTCGAGAACATGTGTCCTCCTACGTGAAGTGAGAAAGCGAGAAACTGAACGGAGGCCGAGTCAGTGGCCGCGCGTACGTACTTGCGAGTCGGCGAGGGAAAGGGGGTCGAAGAGCGAGAAAGCGAGGGAGAAACTAGAGGGTGAAATCGGGCGGGGGAAAGAGGATGCGGTACTCACCATCAGCAACTTGACCTTGTTAACCAAAGGGGACGTTGTAAGGAACTTGTTGACGGCCGTCAATATTTTCCCTTCCAACGTGGCAGCGCTTCCGGCGTCTCGTTCTCGTGAGCATCCGGGCCCGATGTCCGCCTCGCCGGGGCTGGGCAACAACTCCCGGCAGTCTTCCGGCCCGAGATCTCTCTTCTTCAGCTCTCCCCGCGGGCCCTCGTGGCTCTGCTCCCTCGTGCTCCGCACCCTCAGCGTTCAGCACGTGTCGGCATCAGAACGCAACCGGCTAGCCCGGCTTAGGATAACCTGCGAACCCTTAGGGCATCCAGCGGGCATCCGTTGCTTGTTTCTGACGTCGGCTGTTCTCCCGAAACGGAGAACTTCCCGGCAGGAAACTTATTAACGAGATCGCCGAATGCCCCCCGAACGTCTCGCGAGATTCGCCGACTTCTCTACGTGACGCACCTCCGTGACGCGCGCGCGGTACCAATGGAACAGGGCCGGTACCAGCGTTGATCGCGAATAATCTGACCTTGTACCAGCTGGTACTGACACGTGAATCGAATGAATCGATGGATTTATTTTTGCTCGATACCGATAGCGGATCGACCGAGGAAGTTAGCGTTGAAGAGATTGTGTTGCGTCGCTCAGGTCGCTCGGATGATTGATCTTACACGAAAGATCTCGCGCGTCGATTGCTTGTCTCCGACAATTTCCTTTCGTTTTTATTTGGATTCTTGTTGATGAAAGGTTACATCGGTACGTCTCGGGTAATATTTATCGATGAACTTCCGACACGCGACGTCGGCCGCGAGGTTCCGGGTGGCTGTCACTCTTCGAGGTCCCGACAGTGGCGCGTTCTCGACGTGGACTGAAGTCCGGAACGGTCCAACGGATGCTGCGACTCGCTCCGGAGGCCGAAGAACGCGCGAGCGCGCGAGAGGAACGCGGAATACGAGAGACAGAGAGAGGACGAGAGAACGAGAGGCAGAGAGGGGGGAGGAGAAAGAGGGAGCAACGAGGGGGAGAGAGAGAGAGAGAGGGTGGCGGAAGCGAGGCGCGAGAGGGAGGATTCTCGTGGAAAATGGGGGAACGAGGCTCTCTGTTCGACGAAGGAGGGGTGCCGTGTGGGTTAGAGGAGGCTGTAGGGCTCTCTCGGGGGTTCGGAGTTTCGGCCGACGCCACTAGTTGCTGGTAAACCTCGCAGATTTTCGCGCCCGATGCGATGCCGGCTGCTCCGGCGATCTCCGTTCACCTCCTGCATCTCTCTATCTCCACCACCTTTCTCTGCCCTTTCTCTCTCTCTCTCTCTCTCTGCAGGAGGCATCCAATCGCAGGGTTAACACGAGTTACAGGTTGGCCGGATCGGGGGATGTTTTTGTAGGTGTTATCGGGGAATTGATACTCTCATGAATTCGACGTGATATAGAAAAACGGGCGCCGTCCAAATTGTATATCAACGGCGGAATTGTCGGTGGGAAGACGGAAAAGTTAGGACGAGATCAGATTTGGTTAATCTGATTTATTTAGACGGTCACGTGATCCGCATCCGATGTTAAAAAGTGATCAATTGCACGGCCGTTGAGCGCAACGTTCGTTCGCTCGATTATTGATTAAACGGCCGACTGAAGATTGCGATCTCCTCTTTCGTTATCGGTCTCGCGTACACACGCGAAATGCGGGATACGTGCGATATATATATGTATGTATGTATATATAACACACACTGAGCGCGAAATATATAGCGTCAAAATTGAGTTTTAGATTGAAAGGTTAACGGAAATGTAACAAGAGTAACATATTACATTCGACAATGTGTACTTTACAAAAAAAAATCAATCAGCCGAAAGAGTTTTATTCGTGGGCAGCATACTGGCGAGATCTATTTGCCAAATACGTTTGAAATTGGCATTCCCGGAACCTCGTCGATTGTTTGCCGTTTGTTGCGGGGAAAGAAAGATTTGAATACATTTTACGCAAATTGGTACGCGCTGCCCCGAACACTCTCTTGTTAGCCCTTTTTCAGCGAGCAAAAACAGCACGGTTATTCGTAAGTAGCCTATTAAGTGTAAATCTTAAATACGACAGAACATGCCACGTAAATATGCGGGAAGATCCTCAGTGGTCGACAACGAACCCGGGCGAATCAATCGCGTGTTTCACACCGTCAATTACGGCCGGAATTAAAACGCTTTCGTTGCTCCCCAAAACGGCCACTTTTTCTCAGATACGTCCTCGAGGACGTCCGTTACCGAACAATTACACCGAGCGAACCGAAAGTTAATTCAGCGTTGACCAAGAGAAAATTAAATAGGCATACAGGACCGAGGAGAGAGAGGAAAAGAAGGAGAGAAGTTTCCTGCGCCCATTATGTAAGGTATTATTTGAACGGGAACGAGGCACGTTGGTAGATACGCTGAATTTACTTTCGGCCCGCCTCGTAATTTCCCCGACTGTCTTGCGAAAGGCCGGGCTTTTGTGGAAAATTTTTCTTTGTTTCCACGCTCTGTCCATATTTACCGCAATGTTCACGTGGGCGGCCGTCATTATCCGTATTGGCATTGTTTTCTAACACGCGGGGCTTTTATCAGCGCGCCGAGGCCGTATCGGCGCACTGACATGGCGCGGCGCAGCGCGTCCCGTTTCTTTCAAGAATACGCGCCCGCGTTAAATCACGTTTAATGTCAAGAATGGCTCACGAGGCGAATCTCGGCCGCTCACAATACGGCCAGCCGACCTCGCCCGCGTCTCTCACAAAGCGGAGACGCGCTTCTCTCGGATCCATCGCGAGAGATCGCGCATTGGATTCTACGCTAACGACCAGATAATTCGCGTTTGCCGCGCCACTGGTGAGTTTTTTTTCCTTCTATCTGCTGTCTGGTTAATAAAGGCACTTCACTGATTAGGTTTACCTTCGCATCGAGTTTAGATGGCGCGTGAATACGTGTTACGGGCGGGTAATTTACATCGGCGCTCCAATTGACACTGAACGGAATATTCATCGAGTGCACTATTGTGCCATCAAAATTCGCCTCTATGTGGAAATAATTGCCTTGGATTGAAATCGCAATACAACCGAGAAGATAGTTCCTCGTGAACGAGTGAAAGATGTAAGATGAATTCTCTCAGATCGACCGCGCACAGCTTTCGATGAAAACGGTTTGTATTTCCGCCCATTCTTTTACGAAAAACCACCTCTCCTCGTCGATTGTATCATAATTTACGGGATACCTTGTATAATCGGTGTCTCATTGTCTACTGTTACGCTGAGCTTTGTACCCTTGTTGGTTTTATGGACAAGCGACCGAAAGAGATCATAAATCAGCGGTTAAGCTCTGTGTTGCCTTTCGATTCATAAGTACGGTACACATACCTCGCACCCTCGTGCGATATATCGCACGTCAATTTTTCACCAAAATCGTAGTCCATAAATCGCAGGACGGATTTTTCGTTAATACTTTCCGGCCCGAGTGAATTAAAACCTGACGGTGAAGCGCCATTTCGAGGCTTTTATATTCAATTTCGCGCAGAATGGATTAAGCTACGCTCAATAACCAATAAACGTTGTCACACGCTATGACGATACGATCAATTTTGAATTTATGCAGAACAAGAGAAAGCGATGCAATCTGGTATATACGCTATCAGCCGAAATAGAGTTTGATGGATGCACCCTATCGCGGCTATTCGTCGAGACTCGACTGTAAATTGAATAACCAATGTTGGCGGATTCACTCGGCTTTTTTTCTCTGTTGTGAGCGTCGCGCGTTCGCGGCATTAGCCACTGAACCGATATTAGCGCGAGTTACGATGAATACATTGCTGGTTGGCGTTTTAAGCTCGTCATATACGCGCGCGTGATACGATCGCGATGTGATCGGGACGTGCGAAATTGAATTTCGACCGTTTCGACGAAACACTTTGATAAAGAGCCGCGGGTTGAAATTTTGTCGAAAATCGATTTAAGGACGGTGCGAGGAATTTATTCAAATCACGGAACATTGCGAATTTTCTTACCACCGGCCTTGGAAATTTAATCTTCGCGGTGCCGGATGGACATTGCATTTTGCGCGTATTACAAGCATTAGGATGCAAAATATCGGAGGATCATGGCGGTATCAGTTAATCGTGGATACGCCATAATCTCCTGTTGCGGCTATACGTGCGCATCACGAGTATTATGCTGCGAGAGTACATAATGTGTGGCGGGAAGCGCGAATAGATAATCCAATCTGAGGTCTGCTTTGTGCGAATAATACGATAGATGAGATCCTGATTGAGTTTCGTTCTCGTTTGACGGTCGTTTCGGACACGCGGCGAATCAGCGTTATCGTTGGGTCGCTCCCGTTATCGGGATAGAAAAGTTCCGCGAAGTTTCGATGAATGATGATATCTCCCGCGAGACAAAGTTGCTTACCAGGAGTTTGCGCAAGCGACGCAGCAATTTTAGGTTAAAATATGCATCAACTTGTAAATACCCCGATATTTAATAACCAGAAAATATGTCTCATGAATATTCTATGCGGTATCAGGTATATTTTTGGTGAGAGAATACCTTCATAAAAGTATATTCGTGAACGCTACGTTGAATATTCGCAGAATATTCGCGAAGAAAATACTACGCTATCTGGCCACGACAGGAATTGTATAATGCATTAGAAGATGAAAAGATGCTTCCGTTCATGTGCGAAGGAAAGTTGGGATTGCTTCAAATTCATACCTTCGTGAAAAACGATCCCTCGACGTGAATGAGATTCTATAATCGGGAGATCTTGAGATACCATCATTACCATACCCGAGAAGTGGACGATATTACTTTCTTCCCTCCGCCATTACGCGAAATTGCTATAGTAGTTCCCTCTGCTGCCAACTGGAATAATGAGACTCGACGAAACGGAAACTCAGCCGATAATGACATAGAGAAGAAAATAAGAGCGAAAGAGAAAGAGATATTGTAGCATGGACGTAATTTTATAAATATTTAGAATGTTCTTTTCTCGGAAGGTTGTAATATTACGAGGAAAGTTTTTAATGGAAAAATGTTCATTATACTACGCACTATACATACAATTATAATATTGAAAGACGAAAGTAAAAAATTGAAATATCAATTATATTTTGTAATAGTATATTGTATCTTTTATACATGAAATGAGCTTATTGTTGAGATGATGAGAAGATCCTATTATTCTGTTATTTCTCGGAGATAATTAGAGAACGTTTATGAGACCGAACGTCGGTATCCAAATATACAAGATTGCTATATCGTGCTTATGCTCACCTGAGGGAGCGCTGGTGTGTATCTTTTCAAATTACGCCAACATTTAATTAGCAGCGACAATTTTTATAACAAAATATAAATAATAACTTATTTCGATAGAAGGAATAATTTTTTAAGGGAACTTAAAAAAGGCGTAAATATTTTGTATCCCTAACCTCTACAACATGCAAAATCACTTCAATATCTGGATTTAATTCTTTTAAAGTTGGCAACAGCGTAGCGACTCAACGGACTGTTGATGGTTTGAAACTTTTGACCGTATTTTGCAGATTCCTCCGTTACTGTTTATTTAATAACATTGTTATTACCTTTGTTTAACAGAAATTCGTTAAAATAGCTACTAATACCGTATAATGTGCTGATAAAACCGACTCTCCTATTTATTTACTACCGATGGATGGACTCTCCCATGTATTTACTACCGAATTTTGTCACGTGCTTGAGAGTTCTGTTGATTGTTTGTTTTTATGGTCGACACATCTATCTCCTTTGCCGAAAAACCATTACTACGCGATGTGCATGATAAAATAGAATGTGTGAGCATAGAGATATTAAAACGGAGGTAAGTGATAAATAATTAGAAATAATAATTAGTGTATATATATATGTATGTCCTATGTTTTTTAAAAGGTTGTTGCAGATATATCTTTAATATTATATTAAATTACCTAAAGCTAAGTAAGAAAGAAAGAGAGATAATAAAAGATGACATCTGATTACATGACAAATTCTGTAAACAACTCGCAAGATTTTATATTGCAACTTTCTGAAGAATCTATTACAGAAGATAGATATGAACTCCTGGGAAATAATAAGAAGGAGAAAGAGAATAGTATTATTGTGATTAGTGACTCTAGTTGCAGCTCATCACCTGAGCATTTTGATAAATCAAAATGGGAGTCTCTTCCAGTTTCTAAGAGGAAAAATAAAAATGTAAAATACAAAAGACTTTACATTTCAGAAACTTCTTCGGAGGATGAAGAAGAAAAGATTAATTTACCATGGAAATTATCTGTTATATCTGATAAATATTTAAATAAGAAACATATAGATAGTGTACAAGATCATAAAACATTTTACATTTCTAACGAAACTGCTATTATTACGAGTAGTAGTGACATGAGCGATGATAGGACTCCTAAAAAACAGACAAGTAAGTTTAATTCAAAAAAATCTTACAGAAGTACTACATTAACACCTATGAGGCAAGAAATTAGACAATCTGATACAGATGCACATAAAGAGCATGAAATATATAACGTTAGAGAAACGAATAAAATAATTACGCCAAGCAGTGTTAGCTCCAGTATTCAGAATAAATTGAATCAATTTACTATTCGTAATACTCCGCAACAAAATAATGTAGGAAGAGTCGAACTTACGAAAGAGGATACTTGCAAAATTTTCAAAAATATAAAATCTACACAAATAGTATATAATTCTCTCAGAGAAAAAAGAGAAACTAATATAATAATTGATGAGAGTACAGACAGAGATGAGGATATAATACATCCAGCTATATCACTTCGAAATAATAATGGAATAAATTGTCATAATGACAGTTTAGGTGTTATTGAAACGACTCTTAAAGATGATATTATTTCTGACTCACAAACTAATTCATCAAAGTCGTGTGATCGAGCGCATAGCATCATAATTATTGACACACCAAAGGACGAAGATCTTCACAGACCATTATCTGAAAGGAAAAAAAGACAAATCACACAGTGGCTTATGACAAATCAATCTGATTCTCAAAGCGACAGCTCTTGCAGTAACATACCTGCGAGCACAAAAAACAGTATACATTCTGGAAATAGTAGTCTAGAAAGACTAGAATTGAACTATGAAACTCCAAATAATAGAGGGCAAATCAACAAGGTGCATACTAAGGAGAAGCAAACTACAATTACTAACAGTAAGGGAGAAATTCACCTATTCTCGACACGACAAAACACTCTGGATAGATTCGTTCAAAGATCCAAAAATAATAATTCTGAGTTTTGTACACCAGAGAGACCAATGGTTTTACCAAAAGCACATACTGATAAAAAGATCTCATCATCGTCGTCAGTAAACAGTTCTGAGAACGTGAATGTAAAGAATTGTGAGGATATATTAGATAAGCTTTATGGTAAATCATGGAGAAATAAAGCTAATGTATTATTACCAACAACTGAGCCACGGAAGAAAACCGCTAAAACAATAGTTAAAGCTGTACAAACGGAACGGTAACTTATATTTTTGTCATAATTTTATTTTCACCAAAAATTTAAATATATTTTATACGATATATATTTTATATTCTGTTACAGGAAACCTATATTAAAGGATAAATATTATACAGTGGATCTGGGCGAGTCCAACTCAGGTAAAAATTCTTATATTTTGCGAAAATTTCATCTCTCATTAAAATATAATTTTCTTGGAAACATCTTTTCAGTAAAAAGTAATATCAGATCAGATATAAGGCGGAAAATTCAACAAAGATACAAGAAACAAGAAGATAGTTTTATAAATGATTCATTGTCGAGTGAAAATAGCGATAGTATGTATCACACTGCTTTAACAAACTTCAGAATTTCCACGGATAGTACGGTACCCAGAGAGAAACGTACCAAACCCATGCCAGTGTCGGCTATGACTAGACAGTACGTCTACATTATATTTGTTATTTATCTCTGTGTAGAAATATAATTTAATAAAACAGTATCTTGTTTAGCATTTTCTCGTTGTGCGATACTGATACTGAAGATGAAATAAACGATAAATCCAGTGATTCCAAGAAGAGTTTGTGCAGAAAAGTACTAACATTCAGTGACGATGATAGTTCCATCACAAGCGAATTTGATCCTGAAGATTACGTACCACCGAAACTTGCTCCTAAAAAAAGTGAGGAACTTAATGCATTTGTTTAAACACGAAAAGGAATAATTATATATATATATATATATGTTTTTAGAAACTACTAATACGCTGCAGCCGCCTAAAGTAACAACGAAATCTGAATCTATTACGACAAATAGATTTTTAGGACACAAAAGCTTTTTGGAATCTTTATCGAGTACAATTTCAATGAACAAAATCCATCCTGACGCAAGAAAATATAGATTGGATTACAAAAATCTGAAAGAAGAATTATGCAAAAAATTGTATAAATTGTATAATGAAAAAGTGTTCGACGATAAATTGCCACGAGATATACCAATTGAATGGAACGTCCGTATGAGAGGTACCGCAGGATATTGTTACAATAAGAAGTCTGTGAGAAGACTTTCTGGTGTCGTGAAATCTTCAAGGATTGTACTAGCAACAAAGGTACATTTTCATTCCTTTCAATTATCATTTACATGTATACAAGTACATTTAATAAAGCGTAATTAAAATGGTGTACAATTTATAGATTTTGGATACACCAGATAGATTAAGAGACACTTTGATTCATGAAATGTGTCATGCTGCGGCTTGGTTAATAAATGATACGTCGGACGGTCATGGACCTTTTTGGACAGGATGGTATGTATTATGCTATCATATTTCATAATTAAATGATAACTTGGAGGATATTGTAAGTTCGTTGTTCACGTGTCAAGTTTTATATAATTCACTTTTCATTAATACAGGGCTAATAAAGCAATGAGGACGTTCCCCGAATTGCCACCAATTCGTCGATGCCACGATTACGAAATTAAGACCAAATTCACGTACAGATGCACAAGTTGTGGTTACAGGTACAGCATATTAGTTATATCGGGTAAAAATTTATCTTCGCTATGATATCTCTAAAACTGTTATTATTTATCATAGTATTGGGAGGCATTCCAAGTCCTTAGATATCGAGAAGAAACGGTGTGGTTATTGCTATGGGAAGTTTGAATTATTAGTCAATAAAACGACAAAATCCGGCACTGTACAAGTGCAAACTTCGAAAAAAGAGCCTTCTGGTTTCGCACTCTATGTGAAACAGAATTACAACTCGGTAAAGAAGGAGAAAAATAATATAAGGCATGCCGATGTGATGAAGATTTTAGGTCAGCAATTTTCGGCAATTAAGATAGCAAAGAAAAACCCAGCTATTGAAAATGATCCAGGGACACCTGGTTAAATAATGTATATACACATATGTGTTTTTTAGAATTAATAGTTATAAGAGAAAGTAGTGCGAATAATTCTTAATTCTATAGCATATAGCATTTTAGCAGATTTTAGAGCTACCAATTATATAGATTCAGGTTTTCTTGATTTTGTATGTATTTACATTTATTGTAATTGCATCAATTTTGCAAATATGTGCAATTACAGTATATATATATATATACGGTATAAAAATGTATAACAATCTAGAAGACATTTTCTTACTATTGCAGGCATTCACAAATGAGAGATATTTAATATACACATAATCGAGATTATTTAGTGACGCATTTTTATGACAAGAATTCTTATACATGTGACGATAATATTAGATATCATATATGTGATTAAGATATATTTGTAGCAGAGCTCTCATAATAAGATGTATTTAAAAATATCCCAACGCCACTTTGTTTTTAAACATCCTTTTACCGACACACCATCGAGGTGATTTCAATTTACGAGCGCGAACTCGAATTACGCTCTCGATTTCCTATCGTCGCATAACATTGACAGCTGTGAGGTGATACTTTAGTGCAACACAAAGCGAGAGAGAGGTAGTGACGAAAACAAAGCGATTCTCTCTCTGTTTCGCGAGCTGCCAACTTCGGGCTACGCACGGTCACCGAGCGAAGGCGACCAATGGCGGAACAGCTTTTCTAGAGACAAAGGTGTCGCTCGTCGGAAATTCCTAGAACCGCGGCTGTCAAACGCAATGCAAATCCCGTCTTAGCCGAGCGGCGGCGCAGCGTGCCGGGCATCGCGGTGCGTCGGCAGCGCACTCTAAAAACAGTCGTGCCGAAGATGGCGACGTGTGAGCGGCGGTGTCCGCGCGGTGTTTAGGCGAGTGAGAGAGTGTGTGAGAGAGGTGTACCATGTTGCCGCCGTTGCAGCGTCCGCAGTGTTTCTGTGATCCGCGTTAAGTTCGGTGCTAAATGTAGGAATGTCAGAGGCGAAACGGGTACCTCTGCAGACCCTGGAGTTCCCGGAGTCCCTGGGCCACGCTACGAAGAAGGAGAAAAAGGGGAATATGGGCAAGCAGCTCGCTCCCTCCTTCCGTTTCACGCTCACCCTGCCGGAGTCGAACGAGAAGACATGCCCTGAATTCAACTACGCGCAGCTCCTGAAATCGGCCGAGGTGAGTCTGACCGCGCGCGCGAGACAAACGTGCCGCACTTTGGTCGGAAACGGGAGATCGAAGGGAGGCCGTGCGTGCGCGTCGTGACGCGCGCGCGACATACGGCGAGAAGTGAGACGGACACCGCGTGTGTCGCAGCGGGGAACAGATGGCAACGCTCGCGAAAATACTCCGAATCGTCGGCGTTTTCCGGCGGCGCGTCGCTCGCGCGATTGTCATCGCGCGCGCGGACGGATGACATCGCCGTGTCCGCCGTCCCCGTCCCTCGCGTAAGAACGTGGCATCCTCCGTCCGAGAGACGGGCGAAAACCGACTCTCCTTGATCGATTCGCGGCCCTCCGCCGTATTCGCGCGTTGTCAACGTCATCGTGCCGCCGGGCTGCTGCGTCGCCGACGTATGCACGCTGTCACGAGGCTATAAGGCGGGCGCGTCAGATTACACACCTTAGAGGACGTGCGCCTTTCTCTCGGCGTTTCTCGCGCGGCCCTTTTTTGATCGTAAAACGCCTCTGCGAGAGTTGCCATTGAACGACGACGACACCGTCCGGCATTGCGAGCTCTCCTCGTCTTTAATTTCCCCTCTCTCTCTCTATTGCGTGCTATCTCTATCTCTTTCTCTCTCTCTCCCCCTCCCCGTTTCTCTCGCTCTGTACTCTTCAAGGAAGAGGAAGATCGACAAAAAGAGGGGGGGAGGGGGAGAGAACAGCGGCAACGACGATGCCTTATTCGTTTGTGTGCGCAACGTCTACGATCTATTTCGCAAGCCACGTATTCCCTTCGACCGCGCACTCGTCGCTGCACAAGAGAGAAGGATATGGAACAGGGAGAGAATGAAGAACGGAGGACGCGAAGCGAAGGGAGACAGAGAGGGACAACGCGCGACACACGCATTTACGTCGTGTGTCGCGCGGAGTCTCTTATTTCACGCGCGCGCGAGAGAGCGTGTTGCGGGCTCTCCTTTCTGAATTGTAGATCGATGCACCGGAGGCGAGACTCGTGACCGCCGGCACGTATCGAATACGCCACTCGCGAGACCGTATGTCACGCGTTCGCGAAACCTCTTCTCCTTCTTCCCCTCTATATACTTCGCTCGCTTTCTCTCACTCTCCTCCCGATGTTGATGAATAATTAGCGCGCCCGACCTTCTCTCGATGAAAAAGCTACAAATATATTTGTAATTATCTCTACAGTTCACGGAACGGTGAGCAGGACGTTTGGCAGAACGAATCTAAGCGAGAAAGGAATTTTACCTGAGAAATGTTTGCCGCTCGACAAATTCTCGAACTTGAATTACACGAACTCTTTACATTTTTTTTTCTCGAGAAACTTTCTCTTTTGGATTTTCGCATGGTTTGACAATGGGCGTTCCGGTTGCAACTGTTGTTATAAATATATGAAAATTTCAACACTCGTCAGATATTTTGTACGGTATCTATTGTAAATTCCTACTTGTGCTATATATATAATATATATATATATATATATATATAAAAGAGGAAATATTTTCGAAAGCAATAAACATATAAATTTCTTTTGAAATTTTTTTGCTTTCTCTTTGTCTTCCTTACCTCGCTTTCGGCCTTATATTTCCTAACATGACACAAATGCGTTCCATAAGACTCCCGGATTTTATATTTTCTAGTCGTGTTAACTTTTATTGTTCGATCGTATATCCAAGATAATCGTTAAACGTATATCTAAAACACTGATAAAGTTCAAATATTAATTATCTCGATATCATTAGTCAGAATCACTGGATTAATTTTCCTCAGCGGTGAATACACTTTAAAATGTATTTTATTTCGCCTTTATGCGTATCTCGTACACCTGTTCATTCATTTGCAGAGGAAATAAAAATAAATATTAGTTTGTTGAAATGCAAGAACGCAGAATCGAATTTGACGTTTCACGCGCCGCTTTGTTTTGGCCGCGCGCACGTGTCTCGAAAACGTGGTGCGAATCACCGGCGAATCAAATTTCGGAAAAGCGAGGGGCGCACAGTTTGAAAATTTACAGTTGAAAATCGCTCGTTGACCTTCACCCTTGAAATTATCCGTTGTAACGCGAGATTAAATGTGAAATCGGAAGTTCTAATTGAAAATTGAATTCTCGTCTGATTTTAAATATAAATGATTAGATTCGTAGGCACATGCACACACGGGCGGTAAAGATGGGCATGCGTTGTTACGTTTTGCAACTATCCCCTTCTCTCTTTCGTTTCTCTTATTTTGCAATCCCGCCATATGATAATCGCGCGTGCTTGCGTGCAACTTTATAATTTCAGTGAATTTTTTGTTTTTTAACTTGCCAAACGCGGCTGGAAATACTTGTTCCGTGTTACCGGGTTAATCCTCCCCTCCTCTCCATTTTCCCCTTTTGTTAAGAGTCCCGATAATAATTGCGTAGCGGCGAAATATCGCGGTAGAAAAGTGAAAGCAACGCTGTGTGGTATTCTTGTGCTGGATCTCGGTTGATCGATCGAATAATTAACCGGACGGTGATCACGCTCGACAAAGTCTTCGATCGAGACGTTAGTGTCAAAAGGAACCACCTTCGATTACTAACAATCACATCGCTGGCAGGATCAATCACTCGATTCGGCGTCCCTGTACCAGGAGAACAGGAGACCGTAGGAGGTGGTTGTTCGCGACTCGAGCGAGAGAGCGCGAAAGCGCAAGGACGACGTTCTAACTGCGATATGCGCTCCTGGTATCGGCGCACGCGAAAGGCACCCTTTCGAAGTCAATTATCGTATTTTCACGAGTATATCTGAGTGCTCGGGATTTGTGTTTAAACTGCACGCATGTGTATATATATGTATATGTCATATGTCATATATGTATGTATATATATGTGTGTGTCATTATTCCGATCGATCTGAATTTGTAGTGAAAGTGACGTGGAAAGTCATATCGCGAGTGGCGAAGTGGAGCGATCCACTGTAGATTAATAGGTAACGTCTGGTGTTACAACAGAACAAAGTGTGTTCGGATATTCGATAGATATGTAATGAACGATTTTTTATGTGCTTTACAGAAGAAGCGAAGGAAAGATCAGAAGAGGGCAGATGAGAATACTACGAATGGCTTGGATCCATTTGACGATGATGATGACGAAGATAAACTTCGCGATATGGCGAGACGATTTGAAGCGAAATATGTACGTGTGATAGCTTAGAAACGAACTCTGACATTGGTTTCAGTATCAGTGAAATTTCGAAATGTTTATATTCTCTATCGCATTTCAGGGAACGTCTACCATGGGAAAGAAAAGACACAAGTATGACGATTACGTGGATTTGGGTGCGGGTTATGATGAAAATGATTCCTTTATTGATAATACTGACGCTGTACGTAGTTGATATCTCTTGCGTAGGAAAAAGTAATTTAGATAAAGCATCGCGCGTTTTTCTTTAATTTAATTCTTTTATTTTTTCGGCAGTATGATGAAATTGTACCCGAGGAGATGACCACGGCACACGGGGGCTTCTATATTAATTGCGGAGCCCTTGAATTCCGTGCGGCTGATAGACACTCATTAGTCCACAATAATAATAATAATAATAATAGCGATGAAGAAGAGAGCAGCGAGAGCAGCGAGGAAGACACCGAAGATGTGGATAGCCCTAAACGTTTAGAGAAACGAACCATTAGCTCGTCGGACGACGATGAGACGGAGGATATTACCGGCAGTAATCCACGAAAAGTAACCGAAATTTACACAAACACAATATTGTGCATCTTATTAGTTTATTCAAAGAAAAATTCAAGAACCGATAATAATAACAACCTTTCACAGAGAAAAATTGAGGACAATAGCGAGAAGAAAATTAATCACGAAAATGGCAAAAAGAGGAAAAAGTCGCAAATTCATCAAACGCAAGATCAGCAACAACAAAATTCTCAACAGGATCTGGACCTCTTGAATAGACGGAAGGATAAGAGTGAGATGACTGATGTTGAAGGTGGTACAGGTAATGTTTCTCATTATTACAAATCGTTATATCTAAGTGAAAATTTTTGTTATTCTTTAAATAATTTTGTGATTTTAGCTTCTGAGGATCAAGAGGAGAAGAAGAAGTCTGAAAAACCGGAGTTACAAAAAAATAAAATAAGTGATAAGAAGTTCGATATGAAGAAATTTGAGAAAAAATCGTCCAATAGTAACGGATTCGACGTGAAAAAAATAGATCTGAAGAGGTTCGGTGGTAAAGACAGCAACATCGACGACGCGATTGAAAGTGTTGTGAACGCGGCTAGGGTCGAAGATGATACGTCGAGTCGAGATACATTCGATTCGGGGAAATCACGCGTTTGCCTCTACGTTGAATCCGACGGGGAGGAAATGTATAATAAGGAAGCGCCATTACCAGAAAATCTTCCCGAGGATGTAAAAGAGTTGGTGAATAAATTGAAGATTCACGCTGACAATAGCAAAGATGGCAAAAGCAAATTCTTCAACAGTATGGTAAACGATGTACTTTTTAGGTGAGTTATAAATCGTAATGATCGTAAAAAAGTCATGAGAACGGTGCTAGGACACATGTTATTTTCGTTACAGTTTAGAGAAGAAACTACGGATGATGAATTCGGCTAGCGTAAGGTTACAAACTTACGACCATCTAGTACGATTTCTGCCTTGTAAGAAAATTACTCTTCTCAGTAGGGCTAAAAAACTTTATCTGGAAGATGCGGAGCATAGAGTGAATGAACCAATGCAAAAGTAAGATTTGTTCATGTAGGAAAAGAATTGCTTTAAGATCTACGGAAATTTTGTAATATACGAGGTGGACAAAAAGTTCGTGCACTTAATTTTTTTCTGCTGACGTGGCAATACCATAGATTTCTGTGGCATGTCGTGTAGTAAGAAGTCTAATGGACGTTCAGTACAAGTTTGATCACTAACGAGGGCGCATGCAGTTTTTTGTGTCAATAATTGTGAGTGTAGTTTTTTGCACTATTGAAATGGAGCGCATTGTTTTGACAGAACAGACAATCAATATCAAATTTCTTATGAAACTTGGGAAAAATGAATCAGAAATTCATGAAATGCTACAGATGGCGTATGTGGAGCTACTATGAAGCGTTGAACGGTGTTTAAACGGGTGAACGTTTTAGAGTAAGGAGGGAGAGTGTCAATGACGATGCACGAGAAGACGCCCAACAACGTTTTGTGTTGATGACATTCATGACATTCAAACATTCAACGTATTCACAATTGATTAATGCTGTATTTTATGTGCAAGTTTTAAAACGTTTATGCGACCGTGTACATGCGACTTGAATTGTGGACAGAAAATAACTGAATCCTGCATCACAACAATGCGCCCTCGAATACGGTACTTATTGTGCGTGAATTTATTGCCAAAAACAATATTATTACTGTGGACCATCGCCCGATTTAGCCTCTCTAGTATTTTTTTTTATTCTCTAAAATAAAAATGACTATGCAAAGTGAACATTTTGCGGAAACATAAAACGCGAAGTTCCCGAAAAATTTATTAGAGAATGACATGCAACACTGCTTTGAGCAATGGAAGAAGTATTGGGTAAAGTGTATTCTGTCTGAGGAAGAGTATTTTGAGAGTGACCTCCTTTCTATACAAGAATAATTGAAAATAAATTTTAGTGAATTAAGTGCACGAACTTTTTGTCTACATCTCGTATGTATTTCTCAAAAAAACTATTTCTTACAATTAATTAAATTCGTTGATTAAATATATTATAAGAAAAATGGTAAAATTTTTATTTTCTTAATTTCAGATTAAAGATGCTCATAGATAACGTCATGCCATCGGTTATGGACAAATATATGAAAGAATGCCAAAAAGTTGCTGACGAAAAGTGAGTAATTCTATTATATATCATATAATAGCAGTTTGATAAATGTTTTGATTTTTATTCCTTTTTTTACAATTCTATATTTTGATTCTGCTTTATTAACGGGTTGTTATAGTGAAAAATTAACTCTTATAATTTATAAACATATATTGTAAAATTTTGAATGCATATATATCTGCGAATAGAAAAAATCCACTTTGCTAAGTACTAATAGTACATAAATACTACAGTTACTAAGTACTAATAGTACGTAAATACTACAGTTTATAATTTTCTGAACCTAAACTCATTGTAATTTTTTATTTCTCAGTCCTCAATTATACTGGGAGATATATCGGTACTGTTGGTAAGGCGCCCCTCGTAAGAGGAACCCCTATCTATTCTCGCCTCTCCGATTGCTCTTTCTCTTCATCTCTTTCCCCTCTCTTTTCTACTGCCTTTATCTTTCTCCCTTGATCTATTCATGCTTATACGCTTTTGCTCTCTCAATTAATTACGAACATTCATGATCAATTATGTTCACATATGGATAAAAAAACATTTCATTACTCAGTAATCATTTTTCATCGGATACATTGTTGAGAAAGCAGAGGAAGATGCGGGGCTTTTTATCATCAGTATCAGTATTTAGTTTGTCACTAGCATCATCTTTTGTATTGAACGAGATATGCATTTGATTTGGGACACAATTCGACGATTAGGTGTGATTTGATCACATATGAACTGTCGTATGCTATTGTCCAAGAGAAGAATGTGTCGCATCGAGGAATTCTGTCACAACAAATGCTGATCATCATTCTTTGTCATCGCGATATCATGTATCTTCATAATAATATTTTTCGATTAAATATGACGGATTGATCGATTTCAGGGGTTTCGAAGGGTCTCCTGCGGATGCAGAAAGCAGCGAAGAAGATGGTGTTCCTAAAAATACAGACAAACCGAAGATTCCACGAAAACGATTTCCATGGACTGACGAAGCAAAGTATGTTATCGATCAATAATATATAAAATCAAGTATATCTTGAATTCGTATGTTTTCACGCATATAAATGTAAATTTTTATTTTAGAAAACTTGTTTTTGAAATTGCAAATGCCAGGAGGCATTATTTCAAGATTCTTAGACCAAGAAAAGAGAGCATGGAATCGTTTGTCGCCACTTTTATGGATACTAATGTTTTGCCATTGTGGCCACCTGGCTGTGTACGGTTGCAAACTTTGATAAAATTCGGTAGTCCCGTTGGACCTGTGTAAGTATTACGTTATAACGCGCTTCATAACCATCAATATCTATCTAGATTCATCAAAATCTAAATTCTACCGTTTACGAGCATGGAGAAGAAAACTTTTCAACTGTTTATGCTTCGCTTAGCGCATGAAAAACTAAACCCTACTGTATAATGTTTATGTTTTTATCAAGGTGAAAGAAGTACTAATATATATCGGAAAAGCGGAAAAATCTCCCAAAGATATATCTTTAACTAATTGCTTTGCAAATCACAGTCGAAAGAAATTGCGCGTTGTCACACGCTATCAGATAGTTGTCTGTCGGTAGCTCTATTGTTTGGCCCATTGTATGTTTTAGGAAGGTGATTGTGTTGGATTAATATGATTTTGTACTTCCATTCGCTACATATTAATGGATTCCTAGCAAAAAGTTGAATTCTACAAGAGTGATATTCAGCTAGATGCATTTATAGATAAACTGCCTAAAATATTAATTCGTATGCAAATCATTAAAGTCAATATTACACTGCTTTTAAAACATTTCCTTAACTTATTGTGTATATATGCACCAAGATCGTTGAATTATCTATATTTAGTTTATACAGATATATTTATTTTTTTACTCTTGTTTATTTATTATTAAATATATAATTACGATTTATGATTTGGCGCTTTTTATTTCTTATACGCCTTGCCTTCTTGTCTTATTAAATTCGCTTGCTTGTGTACTTCTTTAATATCAAATGTTCGCAAGTTCTTCATATCAACGGATTAATATGATTTTAGCATTAAGAAGAAATTGAAAAAACCGAAGGAAATGGCCAATGCAAATAACGTTGCTGCTGCTGGGAATATTCAAATTTGCAATTCCATTGCGAGGAACGATACTGCAAATGTGAATAGTGTTTCATGTCAAGAAAGGGAGAGGATACCATTGAACGCATCCAGAACTCAGATCGGTGCTGAACATTCAACTATCAATTTCGCGAATCAAGCGTCGTCGAGGACCAACGATGTGGGTATCGATAAGAAGCAACACAGTAGTAAACACAAGGACAAACACGCGGAGAATAACGCGGGACAACAGCAAGAGAACGTCACGATTAACGTTGTTAACAACTCTACGGTTGGCAAAATTTCCGTTGTACCTACGGCTCAATTGATGGCTCAAAAGCCGATTAAGAGCCACGTCGAGAAATTTAATCTCATGGATCTAACGAACAGCTCTCTGTCCATCACACCCGTCAACGATTATCACAAACTGTCGGGAAAGGCCACGGAGGCAAAGAAAGATGTAGTTTCCATCACGGCATGTACGGAATCAGCGAGTCACTCGAAAACGAACGAGATAGCCCAGACTGGACATCATTCCGTGTACAGGCAAGATGCTTCCTATTCGTCAGCAGCGCAGAACATGAAACACAGACTCCTGCACGAAAACACCGATGCGAAATGCGACAAGAGATTGGACGATAAGGATATCGAAGTAGTCAATAAAACCGAGAAGAAGGAGAAGAAAAGAGATCGGTGCGCGGAAGTGAAACATAAACCGTCACACGATGCAAAAAAGAGGAAAAAGGATCAGAAAATGCTCGAGCAGCAAATAGGGCCTATTACCCAAGACATAGTGCCTATACCGCAGCAAGCGACCCTTTCGAGAGAAGAGCAGGAACAGAGACAGAACGAGGAAACGATTGCCGCGACTAACTTTCTCAGCCAGATCATCAACGATGACACATCGCCGCGAGGATTATCGGATAAACGGAAAGACAGTTTCATTGCAGACGATAACCTGGGTAGTATAGTACAGCCGACGGAGCAGGAGAAAGATGTGCAAATGGTAATGCGGTCATTGAAAGAGTTGCAAGAGTTGCAAGAGATGAAATTTTCTCCCAGTCATTCTCCAGTCGGCAGTGCCATTCAAAAACCCGGCAAATCGAATACACATTATGTCACTTACCAGGAGGAATATCAACGATTGTACCTCAAGAAAGAGGATAAAATAAGGTCTAAGGAGGATTCGCAATGGTAGATATGACGTCGTGTATTATCGCCTGTTCGAAGCTTCGTTTACACGCGGACAGTAGTAACTAAAGAATTGATTATATTAGTTTCGCGAGATAAACAAGGCGGGGCTCTCGATATTTATAACTGTTTCTTTTTTCGGCACGAACGATTGAGCGAGGGCCGGCCGAAACTTCTTCCACTTAGACATCAATATCGGTGAATAGTATTCACGCAGCTATGGAGTGTGTGTGGCGGCGATCGTTGGTATGCACGTGTACGTGAGCGAATGTGAATGTGTGCGTTGTCGCGTAAGGATTTTTAAGTATTTTGAAACAGACAACCGCCAAATTATGTACATACATAAATTCGCTAGTAGTAGTCTCGGTTGTATGTGTACAGAGTAAGTATAAATTATGAAATTCTAGTAAGAGACTCTGTGAGCATAGCTATCTTTGTAAATAAGTTTAGCAGCGTCCTATAATCGTCTCCGTGAGTGTTGGGTGGTCAACAAGAATTTTACTTACACTAATTCGATGAATGTAATTTGACCTTTTATTGTGATCTTAACAATTGCCGTGAACCAATATTTAATATTCTTGGTCGCGTACGTGGCACTTTATTTTAACTGTCAACATAAAAGCGTGAAGTGTTTTCTGTTTTTTTTTCCTCCAAATACTGCCACGAACATGGGAGGGGCAGGTCCTCGGTATCGATGGCTGTTTACTTTTTACTTGGTATTATTTGACCACCCTGTCACAGAACGAAAAAAAAAAAAAGAGATACTTTATGTATTGTTCCTTTCTTGTGTGCTTCACCTGTCATTATCGTACATATATTATCATGTACGTGTAAGGAGAAAGGAAAAAAATAGTTCAGTTCAGGATACATATTCTGATAATTTTATTATCGATAAGAAACGAATTCGTGATCAGAAACGAATCAGAATGCAAAACTCTCAAATATTGATCTATTATCTTAAGAAGTCACAGTAAGATACTTCCACTGTACATTATCTTTGTATAGATTTTTTTTAATATCATAAAATCCACATATCTTCAACATTTTAAGTTCTGCGTTCCCTTTATCCTTAAAGACAGGAGATACACTGGATTAGCTCGAGATGTGTGCGAGTATTCGGATTGCTTTCTTGATTTATGTGGCTTCATACGCGGCTTGTGACAGAGTGATAGATGTAATAAATAATGTGCGACAGAGAAGAAAGAGTGTGTATGAAATGGATAGAGTGGATGTATGAGAGAGCTGTTTGGAGAAAGAGAGACACAGACAACTAGAATATTTTTGGAACACATAAAGATGACGACTAGTACTGTATTATATATAGTATATATATATATACACACACACACACACATACATACATGTATATATATATATATATA
>NW_014555522.1:446236-567393 GCF_001313825.1 Dinoponera quadriceps
TATGTATGTATGTATGTATGTATATATGTATGTATATGTACATATATATACACACACATATATATATATATGTATGTATGTATATGTATATATATATATGTATATATGTGTGTATATATATATATATATATATATACCGTATACTTTACCCACCCCTCCCATTTTATTCTTATGATACTTAGAATACGGTTAAAAACGTCTTGTACAATTCTGCATTGAGAATTTTCACTAAGACGACTTAAAATATAAGTTTTGAATATTTTTTAAAAAAAGGTCATACAATATTTTTCTCTCTACCCTTTTTTTCTATATCATAGGCAAATTAATGTGATATATCGTGTTGTCTTTCATTGGGATTTTCCATTTTGCTTACAATCTCGCTCTGATCATTGGTAGATACAGTATGCGAAGAGATCCAACATCGTCATAAATATCGTGTACGATAAGCACGAAATGTCTGTAATTTTATAAATTATGCGCTCATGCTGTTGATTTTCATTTTTCACATACTAATTTGTCACTGAGCTTACCGGAATTTTGTGATTGTAAATTGTCATAAAATATAAAATGCATCATCGTCATGTATACATTGAGACCATTCGTGAAAGTTCGAAGAATCCATTCGTACTCGGAATCTATCGATTTCTTCTCGTCCATTTTATCGGCTTTCTTGACTTTACATCCGGTGTAGAGAAACTCGATGATCAATGGTCATAGTTTAACATTTTGAATAGCAACAACAAATTAATGTTGAATCTGCCATTTTCTTCAACGGACAAGAAATGGCTCCAAAATTCAGGGTAAAACGATAGAAGCTCGCTTGTTTCTTCGAACTTAAATGACTCAACAGCAATTTCAGGATGTTAAAGATGCAGACTTAACTATACGGAAAAGCGTATTGGAAGCCATAAATTTCGAAGCACTTCGTCCGCCAAATAGAAACGAATGTTCTTGCACTTTGTCGTGTAGCTCATGTTTCGTTCGCGAAGTAATAGACGCCGGTTATGAGTATCAATCACACTCGCACAAATCGAGTAATATGCTAAGACGATCGCCTGTCATTGGATTCGGCATTCCCGACACTCGTTCACGTGTGGTATTAATAATTAACATGTAAAAAATATGACAAAGACAAAATGTCGCAAAATGTTTTCAAATTACTACGACGTGAACTGCGATCGCTAACGTTTGATATCACAATACAGAGACACGCGGTGACTAGCGATTGTATTTTCTAATGATGTTTTAATATTTTGATTTTTTTATAAAGATTGTCTCGAATATTTATTTCTCAATGTACCTTGGATCGCGCGGTTTCCAGTAAATAAATTGATCGTCGTGTGACAGAGAGCGTTAATATATCTACTTCGAATATCTCAATCGCGGCAAATATCTGACTAATCATGACGGCGCGACAGTTTGTATTCATAAATCTGCTCCAAACTTTTCACGATTTTAACTCGTCGAAGGTGAGTTTCGCATGGAAATATTTCATAAGTTTCGGGTCTGTTAAGGCAAAATATCATCGAATAGTCAGTGTGGAAGTGAACACCTTGCGGGACAAGACTTCGGGATTGCTGAACCAACTTTCGTGCGTTCGTATGTTGTGGCAGTAGGAAGTACTGTTGTATTTTTAAGAGTCTCGTGTGCGAATTCTCATTGGGAACGCCGAAAACAAGTTACATGCGTTTGTCACGACAAGATGTCGTCGAGATGCAACCAGGGATGAAAGTCGCGAAACAAGACGTTCAAAGTAAAGTACTGAGTGAAGTATCCCGCATATGATACTTCAAGAATCGCAATCGTTGCATCATGGCGATAGTTCTGAAACGGACTACAGCGAAACGCTACAGCGCGGTAGGTTGTACTCGAGAAATTCCGTATTTCTCGTGGTTTCGTCTTGTCGAAAGTGATTTTCGCGTCGGCAGTGTCGTGAGCGAACTTCGGACGATAGTTATAGCAAAACATTATCGAGTAGCCGGAACGGAAGTGGACATCTTGCAAGATGAACTGCACTTCGGGATAGCTGTATCAACCTTCGTGCGTTCATATGTTGTGGCAGTAAGAAGCCTCGAGATTGTTATTTACACTTTTGAGAATTTCGCGAATTTCATGCGAATTATCGTTACCAGGAGTGCCGAAAACAAGTTACGTGCCTTTGGCCCATATTCTCCTCATTTTTATTGAAAAGTGAAAAATAAAATTATTTGAGAATATTAATCTTTGTCATGACGAAGTTGTCGAGGTACAACCAGGGATGACCATTGTAAAACAGGACGTCCGAAGTACCGAGTGAAGTATCTCGCATATTGGTACTTCGAGAATCGCGATTGTTACACCGTGACGACAGTTCCGGAACGGATCGCGACGCGATAGTTTGCACTCGAAAAGTTATTCCGTATTTTGCGCGATTTTAACACGCCGAAGCAGAAAATTTCGCGCGCGGATTCGGGAGTGTGTGAGCCTCGTGTGTTTGGAGTGATAGTCGTGGAAAAGTCGCGAGTTGGATTGCCGAGATGAAGGTTCGTGCGTTTCGCCTGAGTGCGGTTATGGCCGTTATGGAGTTCAAACTGCTTCATCTTGACGGAGAAACGCCAAAGGACAAATTGGTAAGTATCGATAGAATATACACAGCGACGGAAAACACTGCGATTATTGCGTGTCGAGTCGTAATGGCCTACTCGCGATATTAACGACCGATTTAAAACAAATATAAGGGAAAAAACTGTCGAAACACGGGGACAAATGAATACAATACACAGAGTGTGAGAAGCATCGTCGTGCTCTGCACACTTGAGATAAATATCAAAATCTCCTATTCTTCATATCTTGTTTTCCTGATAACTGTCATCGGTCGATATTTATACTTATAGATCGGATTTTGAACTCTCCTTTATTCGATAAAAGCGCCTCTGAAAGTGGTTTAGGAACCACCTGATTGTTTGAGAAGCTACATTTAAGACACTTATCGATAAAAGAGAGTTCAGAATATAGATCATGGAATCTCAGACCGGCATTCATAATTGGATCTTACAAATAAAACCGTCTTAAGTTCATCTTCAGATGCTTTACGGCTCATCTCATTCGCTACGAAGCATCTAAAGATGAACTCAAGACGGTCTTAAATATAAGACCCGACCATGAGTACCGGCCTCTCGATCTTTCATCTTCAAGTGAAGTTAGTCTCAGGCATTCCGCTTTATCGGCCGCGCGTCCCGGAGGGAAGTTAACTTTTCCCGCGTACAGGCGTCGCAACGGTCGCGTGACGTAACACGACTCAGCAGCGGGATGAAATGTGGGAGGGAGGCAGTGTGGGGGAGGCGGGCAGGCGGCGGCTGCTGTGTGACCTTGCAGTGTTTGTAAACAGACACACGTTGCCGTCGCGAACTGTTACGGACGACCGCCATCGCGGGAGGAAGAAGCCACCCTGTGTTATTGTTTACGAGCTGGTCGTGGTGCATTCTACGTGAAGGAGCGTCGTGCGTCGTGACAGAGCATGGAGATGCCAATGTGCATCGTGGAGAACGAGACGGTGAGTTCGCACATTTTTTTCCAATCGAGCGAGCGAACGGAGCGCTGACAATGTGCTCGTGGCGCTTGACGCAAACCTGCCCGTGGAAAATGACTAGTGTTACGATCGGCGGGGTTACATCATGTTGTGCAAAGAAGACGCACGTGGTCTTCGCTCTCGATTTCGCGTGCGGACGTTCGCACCCAACGACCCCCGCGAATTGCTTTGTCCTGAACAGTCCGAGATCGAGCAGTCGTGAGCGCTCGTTTTGACAAGGTCGGGGTGCGAGGGGGGGTCGGGCGGACGAGGGGTGGTCGTTTAGCTGGCTTGATGTTTTGTTCGTACGGTCGAGCTGGCGCCTGTCGTGTCGGTTGGAATTCCAAGCGGCAGGTGGCGGTCCCCGTCAACGGTCTTCCATTCGCCCTGCACGATGGCGTTGTCTCGCTCGCGTTCAGTCGCACGTTGATCAGCTGACAGCGCGCCGCCGCGATTTAAATCCATCGTTCGGATCTCACTTCTTCCATTGTCCGGTCGTCCTATATTCCGGGTCTCGCACGCCTCTTTCGAACCGTAACGTCGACTTAAGGTAAGATTACGCGACGTATCGGTTTTTTTTTACCAAACGCTTCTTCCGAATTCACGGTTCCGGGAAAACGAGTGCGTAGCTATACGCGATACCGGAGGAGATTCACGCGAGAATTGATATCGGGCGGTTTTTGCAGTCGAAACGTAGCGCTCAGGCACTTGTTCCAGATGATACGTAAGGGTATTAATTCTTATACAAATCGAACTCTAATCCGAGTCGGCTAGGCACGATTTAAATGACCGCATGCTTTCGTGAGCCATCGCGCGGTGGCGTCCGTATCGGCCCCGCGTTCTCATCGCGGCCGATCGCAGTGGTGCGGGCGCGTGCCACGCGCGTCACGTCCCTGAAGAGAGTCTCTTAGCCCGTGAACTGCGCAGTTGACAGAGCCCGCACGACGCGTAGCACCGGTAAGTTTCCTCATGTACATTTCCGCGCGACTCGCCACGTATCCTGACAGCGTCGCGACGTCTCCGCTGACCACGCTCTCTCGTTCGTCGCGTGTGCACGTTCCGTGTTGGACGCGATGGACACCTCGTACGCACATGTGCGTATTGTACGCTCCTCGCGACTCGGAGCCCTTATGCACCGTCCGTGTGTCGTCGCGACGTGAGCGTGCGCTCTCTCGTTCTCTCGTCGCGACGCTCGATGAGAAACCGGGACGTGTGCTCGTTGTGCTGCCAGTGACCGTCGTAACTCACTCGCGTCGCGACACTTGCGACGCCGCCACGCCGGCGAGAAATCCGGTCGATTTCGGAGCCCGCCGCGCCACGGGCTTCCGCGTCGCCCACACGCGACGCTACTGCGCAATTCAGCGGTACGCATATATCGGTGCATCGCGTCTCGCGTCGTGCCACGCCGAAACTGTCCTCGTTCGCGATTTTTTTCAGCCAGCTGTTCCTACGCGCGAAAAATTATACGAAACGCGCTCGTGCGCAGCATCGAATAATTGCAGACTATTTTTGGAATAGATCGCTCTTCGCGATACCGTTATATAAAGTTCACGATACCGTTATGTAAAGTTAAGTGCGCGATATAATCATATTTGGGCCGATTTACTTCCGGACACGTCTTATTATTTTATCGATTAAGCTCGCGCTTGATTAATTTCCACGGCGTTACCGAGCAATGATCAGAGACGTGCTCAGTGTTCACTCTGAAAAACTGGAGACGGGATATAATGTCTATATTTTTGCGAAACAACAAATGTCCTTGATTCTTGCATGTTGTATGGATTAGCTTACGCTTTCAAATGATCTCTCTTCAAAGTTACCATTGATCTAGTTTATATAACTAATCAGGTTTTTTTCAAATATGTTAACATTCATATTCATGTACGCGTTGGTTCAGCGCAAAAATATCTGCACTTAATGTGATAATGTGGTCTGTGGTCTTATCTGCGTATTGCAGCATCGATTAATTCGTACCTACTCGACTCGTTGCCTTCATACTTATTCGATACCATCCGTTTGACTTTTGTATTTATTACGATCGTAACTTTCACGCCATGATTTAATGTGACTATTTTTTTAATATTTTCGCTTTTTGGTAGATTTTGGATTTAGTTTGGGACATTTTTGTACCACGGCGCTAAAGTTATCGGAATCTGTGGAATTGTATTCCTGATATTAGAAATTAAGAAAAAAAGATAGACAATTTTATCTAAACTTTTCTAAAAAAAAAAAATCTATAAATTCGTAATCGAAAGGACGTGCTTCAGTTTTGAAACAATTGTATGAAATTACATTACAAGAAAATATGGTGACGCGGTCGGTCGAAAGGTAATTGAGGGTCTTTAAGGTGAAGGCGTCGAAGTAACGATGTCGTTTAATGAATCTACGATATTTTCTTCGAACCACGTCTTTAGAAACAAGCTTCGTGTTCGAGCGGGAAGTCGTACGATCGTACGTGATCGCCGTTGTCCTTCGTACGCTTCTTCAGGCATCGCCGACGACGCGTATGCTACGAAACGCTCCGATGCCCGCGGTAAAAACATTTAATCAGAATCGCGAGAGAGAAAGATAGAGAGAAAGAGGAAAGAGATAACGAACGAGGGAACCTTCGCAATTCTCTCTACGAAGAAGGGAAAAAGATAACAATGTATGATGCAATTTTATTTTACGCGGAACTCTGCGGTTGCGTGTCGTATCGCACGGTCTCGCTGCGACGCGTGTACGCAATCGTCAATCCACTTGAAATTGATGGAAGAATATAATTTTATAATTGATTTCGTAGAGCCCTTATTTTCTTTGAAATTCCTCTCGGAAGTTTCTTAAACGATAATTATTTATTCAAATGTATTACACAACTCGACAGTTTGTAGGGAAGAGATACCCCGTATGCGTTTGAAATTTCTCCAATAGGAAATGTTTCCGAGAATTCGTACTCGTTCGACTATCTAGCAACGTCATCTCTCTTTTGCTAAATTTCAAGGGAACTTTAACGTTCCTCATCCCCATCGTAGTTCCGGCGATTGTCGGTATTGTAAGCGTTATCGTTCTCGTTATCATTACCATCACTGGTGGTACAGCTTCAAGGTGCTCTGCTGCTGCTACACCGACGTGCATTGCTCCGGTAGTAACGTAACGAGCATCCTCGCGTCCTCATCGCGCCGTCACCGTTCCGTCCCCGTATCTCTAGCGAGCCAGGTTATCACGAGAAACGCGCCAGATGTTGCCAGTATTGTGCAAAAAGAGCCTCTCGGCAGATGCAATATCTTTAGCGCAATATGTGACGATGTTGCCGGACAAGTTCGGCTCTTATAAACAATCCTCTCGTTTGAAGCCCACGTTGTCGCATCTCGAATTTGCCGATGAAATCTACGCTTCATTTTTATTTAAAAAGTTCGAGCAGCAGCAACACGCAAATCCGTACGAGGCGAAGTCGCATGAATCCCTCGGCTTATATTTATTTCCTATGCTTTTTACCGAGGACTTCCGCGTTTCCTTTAAGCATAAAAGAACGGGCGTATTAAAGGAACGAATGTTAAAGTAGCGAATATAAGTATATTAAGTTCTTCTCAGGCATTTGTGCGTGTGTATGCGCAGCACTTTCGCATGAAATCTCTTGGTTGGTTCTATCGAATTATTTTATTTTACACAGTCCTCTTTGTTGTATTCGCGCATCGTTCGATGGAAAAAAGGTCGAAACTCGCAAAGGCGCGCGCCGTTCGTTGCAATCCAACGTGTGCGCACATTGCCGGTTCATTGTCTTTCGTGTTGCGGCGTTGCGCTGAATCATTCTTATTTTCGTTTATGCGCGTATTGCGCCGGCGATTGTAGTATCTACTATCGACGTCGGCGGGACACGATGGGAGAAAATTTATATCCGCCTCCGAGATATTCCGAGATATTCCTCTCTGTCGTCGGAATCTCCGTCTTCTTTCGCGCGCACATGCGTGCGCTCTTTATGTCGTTTGACTTTCATAAATTATTGCCGGCGACGCGGACGAATGCGATCGCATAAATCCAATCGCGTTCTCTTTGTTCCCTTATCAGGCCGCGTATGCGAGAGCGGGAAAATGTTGCGTTCAATTTTGCGCACTTTATTCGCTCCGCGATATACGCACAAGCTCGTGTACAATTTTATTTAATATCGCCAATAGGAACAAAATTGCGGACGAGGTAACAAATACACAGTTATGGGTTTAACGTTAAACTCGAGAGCGATACAATTCGCCATGCTATTCATGGAATATCGCGATAGCTTGAATTTTATTAGCCTTATGCGTCGTATAATTTCGAAACTTATAAATTCGTCCTGAAAATTTCCCCCTTTATTTTTTCGTTCCAATTTTTTCTACTCTAGTTACAGAATATTATGGAAATGCCAGAGAATGCGCTTTTTATTCTAATTTTATACCGAGATAAGAACATATTTTTGGCGCGTGATACGCGAAACGCGCAGCGGGGGCGACGGAATTTACGCGATTTTGGCGCTCACGCAATGATTTCGCTCGCACTAGCCATTGTGCTCACGGAACATCCCCGTCCATTGTTGTACATAACGTCGCTGGAGCGGCGCGGCTGGAAAATTACGAGGGACCTTTCTCCGCCTCTTTCCGTGCCTCCTGCTCTCTTCCGGTTACGCTAGTCGGGACGAACAATGACCTGGAAAAGCTCAAGAAAGCTTTAAGCCGCGACTATACGCCCGGAGACCAACGCTCTCGCAGCTTTGTCGTCGCAAGTCGTCGTGACGTCGATTCTAAATGGTAGCAGAGAGAAAAAGCGCGGTATGAAGGAAAATGCCGTGAAATTGTCGCGCGGAAAACGCGATATGATATAATTCTTTTACAACATGAAACCGAAATGAAGTTAATCGCCACTCTCTCTCTTTCTCTCTCGAAAGCGTTTTTAATTTATAACTATCATTACTGACACACGACCATCTGCAGGATCCGGAAGCACAAACATTTCACTTTAAAAGAACATAACCGGGTATCTGAAGCGTCGTCGAACTTGGGCTCCTCGGAGTCGAAATCCTCTTAACCGCTCTCTAAAATCGCCGCCGGCGGGGGCCGTAAGCTGTAACTTTTGCTAAAGCTTTTAGTTGATGCGGATAGTTAAAAAGTCTTACAGACCGACGGATGGACGAGACGCGACGGGGGAGCTAAATACGTCTATGAATGCTGGGTCGACGAAAATAATCCTCTGTTCGAGACAGATAAGCGCACGCCGTTGCATCGTTCCCGGGGAAAATGCGTTAGTCGCGAGAGCGGTCTAGGGGATTGCGCAACCATCGAATGAAGGTAATAATAAGGTCGTGGGCGCGGTGAATCCGACAACTCCTCGGCCGTGCATTCACCGCGTTCCTGCGCTTTACACCGCGCGGGGGCGACGCGCGAAGCGAGAGAGGGAGCGTATTCAGCGCGACGTATTGCGAAATCTTAATGAAAACTTAGGTAAATTGCACGCCGTAAATTCGCTGTTTACGCCCGGCGAAAATTATAAGATTTTACAGGCCGCGCGAATTCGCCCGGGGGTGCGAGATCTTTACGTCCCTCCAGTTTTATACCTGCATGAATTTAAATCGAGAAGAGTCGTTGGCGGCTTTAATCAGAGTCTCTGACGTGGGAGGACGAACAGCCACCCGCATTATTTGCGCGACGATGAAATGACGTGCCGTTGATCGCTGGATGCCGCGAGTCTTTGTCGTCGGGGGATCTCCACGTGTCGTAGATCAAGGCGATTCACATCGTGTCGATTAGAAAAGTTCGAGCGAAATTTTAGTCGCAACTCGTTCCACGAAATGAGAGTCCGGGACGAAAGAGTTAAAATGTGAAAACTAACCGGCTTTTACCCCACGACGCTGAAATGCTCTGTCCCTCACTTATGTCTACTTTGTTCCATTTCGGCCCACTTTAGTCCAATTTGTCTAACGTCCATTTTCCGCCATGTACGCAGTCTTAAATAAGGTAGAAAAAAAAGTTAGTAAAACCAACTGTTACCCTCTTTCGCGCGCGTCTGCTGCCTTTTGCGGTCGTCTGGTTTCACTGTAATATTCCCGGGGTTGTTTCCGTCTTGTTAGAGGAGCGAAAGGAAAAGGGACAAAAAGAGGGAAAAGATAAGGAAAAAGAGAAAAAAACGAACGAAATAGCGATACTTAGCCGACGCAAACGGGCTTACGGTTACTGAGGCAATTAAAATTAACTGGGCTAATAAGACCGTGTCAAACGACGTTGGAATTCGGCTGGGAACTCGAGCGTAAAAAAGAGATAATCCCGGAAGCAGAGCGTAGAAGAAAAGTGGGCCCAATGCGGGTGATTCAAACCACGTAAGTGTGCGAGAAGAAACGCCAAGGATGTGACGGAGAATAGGACGACTCCTTCTAGAGGAGGAGGAGGAGGAGGAGCAAAACAGTGCTGCGCTCGCAAGGTGTAGTTAATGCATTTGAGGAAGTCACACTAAGAGAGGCCGCGGGAGTAATTTGGCTAATAATGAAAATTAATTGCGAGCACGTGTATCTCCTTCGAAATTCGAGAGTATCGTATAATTCGAAAAAGCTGGCGTAGCAGAGAGGGAGAATGAGAGGGGGGAAGGAGGGGGCGGTAGAACGGCGATGGCGTGGTCGTAATTAAAGAGTTTTCTTTCGAAAAGCGATCACCTGAGACTCATTTGGTGGTGGAGCGCGAACTAGGAATGCGGTCTAATGAATGGTCTTTCGCTCGGGATTTTAAATTACTGGTAACAGTAAAGGGAAAAGCGGAAGAAGAAGAGAAAGGGAGAGAGAGGGAGAGAGAGAGAGAGAAGGAGCATCGTTAGTTTGATTTTGCAATGTAATATAATCCATCTGCACTTTTCGTTATTAATTCTCGTGTAAACTTGGGAGAAACGCCCGTTTCTCTCCACGGCTATACCGACAGGATTAGAAAAATTGTCGATTCAATCTTTTCGGCCGTCGCAACCCCTTTTAATTTCTAAAAGCACGATTTAACGACCACCGGTAAGAAGATAAGAGTACGATGGACTAACATATTTGGAAATTTGCATGGCGAAGATGGTAATGCCCGTCTGCTGAAAAAGGACTGAGGTTTATTTATATTTCAGAGTAATCTTTGAGCGGATTTAAAGCGTTCTGCATTTGCTTGGGATAGACCGAGCGAAATTTTAATGAAGTCAAATGGATTGGGTCTTCTGGTAATCCAGTTTCCAGTAGGAATATTTTTTCAGTTTTAATTTACAGCTACAAAGTAGTCTCTCGTTTAACATTTTCGCGCACGACCGATGTCTTCGTTGTTTCGGCGAGAATTCGGCTTTGTAAAGCCAGTGGGACTCGAGCCTGTCTCTCAATGTTGCAGACAATGTTGAAGGTACCTTCGCGTTTATTCGCAACGCGAATCTCGTGTTAGAACATGTTTTCCTTGCATCATGTCTCGCTTTTGCTTTGTTATTTTTTCATTCCAAGACCTTACAGTTTTCAGCGTTACATGTATCTGCAGCGTGACGGAGCTGCGACGCGGCAGAGTTTAAAATTCTATAAAACGAATTTCCACTTTATTTGAGATTTAATTCACCGAGATTGCGCCGGCTTTGATATCTCAGATTAGCGCCAACGGACATATGTGTTAGTGCCCGAAGGCATAAAGGAGATTCGGCCGTACGGCGGCGAGGATCGTGTCGCTGCGTCTCCATCCGATTGTGTGCAATATGCTTTACGGGCATCCGGACTCCGGTACATACGCATGCACACACAATGACGTTGTATCGAGTATCCGGTAACCGCCGGCAAGGTGACGTCGAAATGTTCCCATTGAGGTGTGCTTGCCCGGAGAGCTTGATTAATGTTAAAGTGGTATGTAGAGAGTCTTAAGTCCGGCATGTCGGACCCCTTTTACGCCGTGCGCGTTCGCCTTTTAGCAGAAATATTTTCTTTATACGTTTTTGAGCGTGCGGCTGATACGAGTGCAGTAAATGTATCCATGAGAGATAATGACATTTTACTACGCTGCTTTTAGTGCAAATACGTTTTTTCTAGACCGGTTGGCTTCCTCCTGTAAAAAGTACGCGGTGTCTGAAAGCGGCGTGAAAGCGTTACACGCGGAGGGGCTCGCAGGTTATAAAGTAGGCTACCGCCTTTGCCTTCCTGCCATTATCACGATCCGATTCGGTCTTTCTTCCTGAAAGATGGGATATTAACTCGATGTAATCTCGAAATTGTCGCGATCAAATGAAAATAACTGGCGGACGGTGCGAGTGTTTTCCACACGGTCGCAATGGAGTATTCTTACGCGCGCTTACAAAAGGGAGTTCTATCTCTTAATAATCTTCAGCCGCAGAAAATCGAAGAACACCGATAATGCACTAACAGATTTTGTCTCTCTTTCCCGTAAATGCAAATTAGAGAGATTAAAACAGATATTGCCTTTCTGGAAACTTGCGTCTCGGTGGGGTGGACCGTGTCCAATTTTCTGTAACGGCATCAAGTAATCGAGTTTCAGATAATTGAAATTACTTTTTAAACGAGAAACATTGCTTCGCATGCTTGTCCTGATAACAACGAGAAATATCAGAGGAATATCGTAAAATTTTACGTCCGTGCGACGGAACCTTACATTTCGTTCTTTAGATAGTTGACGGCCGTTAAAATCGCGAACTCCATGAAAATGGCCTCGGCTCAATGGTATAAGTAAAACACCGTACATAATCTCACGTGTGTTTGAGAGAAGAACTGAGGGGGAGATTTAGTACCTTGTACATCCGTTTTACAACACCGACGGGACGCGCAACGTATCCCCGATTTGCGAATATATCTCGCGCGAGAGATCTATCAATTTAAAAATGCGAAAGCACTTAATCGAGCACTTAATCCGAGGAATCTCCGACATCACGGAACGTGTTAGTGGCACGAGTAAACGTATCGTCGATAAAACAAGTCCGCTTGCTTTGAATGCATCTGTTATTCTGAAATATAAAATAATGTACCGTGTCGCGAGGTAAATATGTGCTGAATAATTCGATGCGAATCAAATTTCATGGATTGAACATTATTTCGTTCGTTTTCCGTTTTTGCGCACTGAAAGCGCAATAACCATCGAAAGGACATCTCGTCGCGGTATCCACACATATTACGATACGAAGAAACGTAATCGAATGCGCTTTTCGCACGTCGATAACCATCGGATATGCTTTATGTAAATTTTCCGTCCGTACGATACGATACCCTCTCTTCTCTCTTCTATCTCCTGGCACGCCATTTACCGGTGCATTATGCACGCGTTCGCATTTACTCCGACCAACGTGGAAACGCTTTCCGCGTCGAAGCGGCGCTCGTAAGTGGCGATTGTCGAACTCCGGAAGCGCAGGGATTGTTTCTTCGTCGATCGGATGTACGTCGATCAGGTCGTCGATAGGTTGTCGTACGCGGGCAGGAAAGGAACGGGGATTAGAATCTATACGCCGCTCGTGTCGAGCGTGTCACGTGGATGGCGCGAGTATGCGACAGGTACTGAAGTAGACAGCAACATCAGCAATATCTGACGGACACCGGATGGGTTTATAGCGGCGAATCGTCTGTGCTCCGTGACCCAGATATGATTTCATGGTGATCGTAAAGGTGTTCAAACTGCGAACTTTCGCACTTATTTTTCCGCCTACATGAAAAACGTTGTACATTGTAGTAGGAGTGACTCTTTGCGATGAACTTTGAGACAATAATGACCCGTACTCGCGTAAACAACATATTATAAATACACCGGTAATGATATGTGAGTTACTTGAAATTTTATAATTATAATAATCATAATTTAAAAGCTGTTGTTTGTATCTTTCGTTAAAGGGTCGACATCTATTATTGCACAGTTTTTTTCTTTCCGGCACCGACACCCGGTTAACGTCGAAGGTAAAGTATTCACGCGAAAATGCACTCGATACGGAAGGTGATTCATCGCTGGATGTTTTATGCTTTTCGCTTTCACCCGAGCGGTCTCTTTTGAAGCGAGCGTCATGGTCGACTAATTGCAAGACACTCTCTATTTTTTGTTTAGCCGCAATTTGCAATTAACGTGAGCGCACGTTCTCCCCGCGTTTCCGCTTTTATGTGCATTTCTTTCGCGACTGGCAATTAAAAATTAATTCTGTTTACTGCAATGGTCAAAAGGGGAAAGTCAATTTGGGGACACACGTATAATTTTGCGTTAAATACGACGGAGCGTATCTCGGAACAAATGACCGTTGGTTTGGAGAAAATTTATTTAAGAATTATTATTCGCGGTTTGCTTCAGCATTAATTGTGCTCATCGTAGATTTTTTCTTATTTGCTGATCAAATTTGCTCGAAGCTAACGAGAGAATTATCCGTGTACTCACTAGGAAGCTCGTTTGTCGAAAGTTTTGTTCGAGTTATTGGGTGGTTCTGCGCAATAATTGGGATAGCGTTTAAATTTTTACAGAATAACAAGTTGACTGTAGATTTTCATAAAAAAAAAAAAAATCTAGTGCCTGCGCGTAATCCAATATTGCCGGGAATATCATGAGATATATTACATTCGTTAACGAGATGTTTACATCCCTATCGCATATATCTCGCTACAGTGTAACTGCATCGCGATGCGTGGCAAAAAAATGATAGGGGGAAAAAATATAACAACGAACAATCCTCTGTTTGCGCACGCCACGTTCTCAATTTACAAACTATCATGTAATCGTCTGAGCGAATTTTCACGTCCGAAGTTACGAAGCGCTCTCGAAGTTATGATGTTTCTGCATTTTATCGCGCGCGCGCGGGGGGATCCACTCGCGATTATCTCGTGCAAAGACACGTTTTGGTTTCGAAGGAGAGAGAAAAGGAGAAGGAGGACGCCGTGGACGACGGCAGGGTGGTTTAGAACTGGCCAAAGAAGCCGGACGTGGGAGGTTCAGGGGGAGGAAACGGGATTCGGGGAGATTTAATATCAGATAGGATTGAGAGGAAAGGACAGCTCGGAGGTAAACAGCGGTCCTAAAAGGGGGCGGAATTTGTATTTTGTCACCCCTGAGCGCGTATGCATAGCTGAGGGCCGCGGTATGCAACAACCGTGCCTGAGGGACGTGTAAATTTTAACCGCTCTCGCAGGGGGACGTCGAGAATCGAGAAGATGGTGTAGCAGGCGCGCATCCTCATTCGTTCGCGTTCGTCTGGTCCAGACTTTCCGCACGCTTCCAAGGCCGCGAGATTGTTTCCTGCGGGCGATTGTCTCGTGTTTCTCCGCGTTTCTCGCGCGCGCGAACGCTTGTTTTCCGCATTACGTCGCTCCCTCCCTCTCGTTTGTAACTTGGGTTAGTTTGCGTGCGACAAACGTATACTTTACATAAATATTAACCCGAGCACGATAAACGAGGGGCCGCGCGGCCAGTCTTCTCGTTACAAGGTGTACGCAATGTCGCGACGTTCTGATTACGCGATTTCGACGATAATTTACACGCTCGTGTGTAATAATGTATGTACAGACTGTGATAAAGCGACAGCACGTTGCAAAAGTAAGTGCGCTAAAACGCGCACAAATACGATCACCTCAAGCCTGTGAATTTCGCTAAAAAGGAATACACCAAGTCGAAAGTTACAGTCACAAAATAAAGAAAACTCAAAGGGATTGCGATCCGGCTGTCTAGTCATCTTTGCGTCTTTTCGTCGCTCCGCTTGAAGCTTTCTCTTGTCTAACGAGCCCGGATTACGACGATCGTAAAGCTCAAGGGCTGAGTGACTGTCTCGCGGTGAGAAGTGGACGTTTATCAGGCATCGTTCGGCAGCGCGGATATTAAACGATACTCGTTGCACTTTTGTGTGCAATCGCGAAGAAGGGCGTTGTATTCGTTGCGACCGCGATTGCGCCCTTCACTTCCTCCCATTGCGTTTACGATCGACGGAGATGGTTTCATCCCGAGCTTTTCACGGGAGGCTCCGGTCCCCCCTCTCTCTCTCTCTCTCTCGCTCGATTTCTCTCTTTCTCTCTCGGCGACACAATGAGCTTTTGTTTCCATTGAAAACGACATCGCCGTGTCTCGCTCAAGATATTAATCGGGGGCGAAACTCCGCTGCGGATCAAGCGGTATTATGACGGCCTTTTGTGCGTGTGTGTGAGTGCACGCGCGTTGGAGTGTGGAAGAGACCGCGAGCTGATTGAATCGTAAATTACCCCGCGGCGAATTATTCATGGCGCGCTTTCGTTTCGCTAGGGCGCGTAATAATCCAGCCGCGTTTTGCAACGCGTCAATTTTTAATACCGTCTCGGCTTTCCTCGCGCAAGATTTGTCACCGCGGCGCGGCCTGCGCGCGTGTGTATCCACGGGACCATTAATTATGAACGCCTGCCGTGGCATTATTTATCGAAGTCTCCATATAGTCGCGAAACGCTGAACGGCAAAAGCCATCGGGCAAAATGGATTGGTTTTGCCAAACGATATGGATGATCTCTTTCATCCCGACGCTACAGGCCACGCGAGACGCACGACGACGTCCGATGATTCGCCCGTAGCTGTCAATATTTATGAGACACGTCACGGTCTCACCGTAATTAACTGTCTTGTCGTTTTATTTGCAGGAGGGATCTCGCGGTGACCGGAAAGAGGGGGGCAAAAGGGGACGCAAGCCTGGAAGGAAGGCGGCGGACAAGGCCGATATGAAAGCTAAGCTCGGTAAGTGTATAGCTCGACGTGAACGAGCAGCTACGACATAACAGGTGTATTTGTCGACATCCCAGGCACAACTGCTCGAACATTCTGTTTTCGCCGCCGTTTCGCACGTAACTGAGTGATTTTTTTCGCTGTTGGCTTGTTTGTGTTCCAGAAGAAGAGGTTCACTAAAATTGCAACATAATTATTTTGCAATATGCACGCGGCTCACGCATAATTTATTCGTGAACACCAATTGTATTAGCTCCAAGAGATTATTCCTGCATTAATTATAACATTTCAATATGTTTAGATACACGCGTATTATAATTATAACTTATTAATTATGATCACTTAATGATTATAATCAATAATTATTAATCCGATTGCATTTTGCTCCATTTCTGTTGTCCGATGCGTTAATTGGCTGCTGCCATATAGAGAACGCAATAAATTATGGCTTATCGATTTTGCTCGGGCTAATTATAATTGGAAATTTTTGTTAATGTCACATGCTGTATAAGCGCGCGCCGTTTTAGGTCTTGAATAGAATTATTCTCTCTGCGAATTATCGTCACCGCGAGAAAAACGTATCTCGCGCGGAATCCTCGAGCGCTTGTTAAAGGAGGAAAGACGAGACTCGTAAAAATAATAACTCCGGCGGGTATCGGTCAATGACAGAGCTTATCTGTTCGGCGACAAGCCCGACTTGGCACCGCGCCGCGATCTGAAATCCAACGTGTAAAAAGCCGCGTGCAATAAAAAGATATCATTCCCGTCGTAAGACGCGCGGGCTGTCTAATGGCCGAGACACGGCGGATACGATTCACCGTTCTCCTGTACGCACGCACTCCTCGACGGTGCCGCTTGATTAAAGTGCTTAATAGCGGTAGCGATAACGCGCCGTCGTTGTCGCCGGGAGGTCGCGTAACGTCGTGTCGATGCCATTTGAAAACGCGAATCCGGCACACGCTGTGGCAATGCTTATCCCTTTGACGAATGAATATTTATGCGCGGCTTATCCCACGACGGCGATCGTCCTCCGTCGTTTCTCGACGAGCCGGAGGATTACCGTCGCGGTGCCGACGATGTACTACTCTAACACGGCGTTCAGCTATTTTGCAATTCCGCCGTTTTGCAGTCGCATGGGGCTCGGGAGCGGTACAAAGGCGAGAGAGCGGAAAGGAGAAGGTGGAATTGGCGGAGGAGATGGGTGAAACTAACTCGCCCTGCCGCCGCTGATGCTGTGCCGCTTGGCTGTTGCACAGACCGCAGCGAGTAATTTCGCGGGGTTATTTCTGGAACGCGTGGTCCTCATTCGGGAACAGGAAACTTTATAATCGCACCTCTCTCTCTCGCGCGCGCGCGCGCTATTTTGCTCCCTCCGTCTCTCTCTCTCCTGCCATCCGGTTCTTTCCGATCTCCGTCAGCGCATCGTGCAATCTATAGGGCATTTTTTCCCCCGGAATCACCTGACTTGTTTCCGGCTACAAATAATTCGCAGCCGATGTTTTCCTCGGCGGGAACTTTCGGCTGGTAACCATTATCCGCGGTAATCTTTTGATACGCGCGTGTTGAAGTTTAAATTATATTTCTATTAAGATCCAGAGAGAAACGGTGTTAATTGAAACACTAGACTCTGTTATCTACACCTAATAGTTCGGTAATGTCGAGACTTGAATTCTCGTCATCGAATAACTCGCCGTAGCTGTCGACGTCTCGCTGTTAAAACAACCTCATTTTCCTTAGCTCGCGCCTCGGTCGTGGTTTTAAAAGGACATCCGTTGGATTCGCGACACCCTACGTGCCAACGGAAATTGTGCGCGCGGCACTTCCCGGCACCGTTCTTGCGCGTTCAGTTTACGCGCGAGCAAGCGAACGAACTCGAAGGCTCCATTTTATTCCGTATACATGACCGAGGGAGCTGGTTTTATTTAAACCCGTTCAGAGTGCCTCGATTCGGTCCAGATGTCGGCCGTCACAACGAGATCCCAAATGGAGCCACAAATTGACTCTGCGAGAACGCTTAATTTCCGCGGCGCGCTGGTATCGATTTCCTAGATGCGGCGCGACGCGACTCCACGCCGATCGCGCGCGTCAGCTCCAATCGACGTCGACGAATCTCTTTCCGATAAAATTCACGGAAGGTCGCACCGATCGACAATCGGCCACGGGTCGCTAAAATTCGCCTGTCCCTTAAAAATCCGCAATGAGACGCTTGACGTTTATAGCCGCGTAAAAGGCGGGCCCGATGAGCCATGAACGACAGCGTGCGCGGAAATTTATTGTATCTCGCGCGACTTTCCGGGAAAGAGGAAGAAATTTGCCGTTTCAACATACAATTAACAATCTTAAAACTTCGGACATTCCCCTCCGACCGTAGGACAGTATAGACGTTGAACTTACGGTTCCACGCAGCCCCGTAATCAGCGAACTCGCGAATGTCGGCGATCTCGTCGTCGGAATGTGCGAGGATCTTAGAACGCGGGAATCGCGGGATTGAAAATCTGAGAATTCAGTGTCCGAGAGAATCGCATAGTACAAGTCGTGTGGAAATCGATGCACCGATAAAAATTTAGAACCTCGCATCCGAAAATTCGGAGCTTTCTGATCCTCACGATCTGGAATTGTACCGTTTCACGACTTCCAATCTCACTTTTTTGTCGCATTCGCTTGAATTCGCTCGAGTTTGCGCGCGTGCAAAACGTTTATTCGGCGGCCCCTATATCCGAACAAAACTATACTTTATCGTGAACGTCGACCGTGCGAAAGTTTCTGCTTTTCGGTCGCATATGCCGCGGCATTACCATGCGTCTTGCCGCGTTCCATGCGACATTATTAAATCGTGAATTCTTGTAGACCGGTGATATATGTCCGCCACTTGGCTTGCCATTATGTGTCACAACCTGACGCCGAAAACCAGAGAAATTTATGCTCGACGCGAATTCGGTCGAAACTTTAGCCGGGCGTCGCCGCAGCTTTCGCGTTCGCGAGGGATCGACTCATCGGTCGCTTTGCATGTATCGATTTCTTGCACTAATGTGAATTCGTGTCTCTTCACCTTCGCGGGTTTGCTGTTTCTGTTGCAGAACGAAGCCGGCAGAGTGCGAGGGAGTGCCGTGCTCGAAAGAAGCTGAGATATCAGTACCTGGAGGAGCTCGTAGCCGATAGAGAGAAGGCGGTACTCGCTTTGCGGAAGGAGCTCGAAATGGTGAGTTGTATTCTTAAACCTTTTCATAAACAAATGAACGAGAATTGGAGAATTCTCCGGGTGAGAGAAGCTGGGATATTCTCTGAGAAAAATTCGTCAGCGAGAATGACTTGATAACATTGTGAGTATCGAGTACTGAAATGAACATGTTAACAATAAATTTTACTCGCACCGATAGCTTTATTGAAAGAACTAGTTGCATCTTGAATAAGGTTTGATAAATCTGTCGAAAGCTGGCAAATCTCGCAACTTCCTCTTTTTCACCACCCTTCTCACTGCCTTCTTAAACCTTCTCCTCGAAGCGCAAATCAAGTCACTTACGATGGTGCAACGTTCTGGCGGAGTACAAAGGATCGCTCTTTGCCAATACGATTAGGAATATTCGCGTCTATGTTACTTCTATCGAAAGAGAAATATTCATATTTGTTAGAACATTCCTTATGGTCGTTCAATAGTGATTTCGTTCTCTTCATAGAGAAATCTTTTCATAGAGAATATATATTTTCGCAAATAATTTCACACGAAAATCCTGGCGTTGTACTATTTTTCTTTTTTAATGGAATTCGAACGATAGGTTAGATCGACGAAGGATATTTGGTCTCGCTCGTACAATGTTCGAAGAGCTAAGAAGTCGTATTATTTGTCTGTTGACTATCGATTGGCTGCGCGTTCATTTCTCCCCGTTGCACGAAAAAAACTTGCTTGTTAACGAAGTGCTCTGAAAATATTTGACATCAATAGCCGGTAGTAGAAGCTGTCGTTTCGCCGGTGGAAGTTCTTATATATCGACGAAGTGCCACGGGTTCGCGAAGAAGAGTGGACGAAAGAATTCCGGCAAGAAGCGCTCCTCCCGCGTCCACGAAAGTTCTTTCCAAATCCATCCGATTCCTCCTCCCTCCATGGGTCCAGCCACGACGACTTACATCCACGACGAACAAGATCCGGCCGAAGCGGAACGCGCGTCCTTTACCGCCATTTGTTATTTTTCTGCAGTATCGTCAGTGGGGACACGAATTGGATGCTGGACGATTCCCCGAAGGACTGCAAGCGATGTTGGAGGAACAGGGCGCGCTGAAGCGGGAGGATTCCGGCAACTAAGCGGTGGGAAACGTGGAATAAGGAAGTCACGCGGATCACGCCGTTTCATTTATCTTGCTCCGCGATCGAACCTCCTTCCCCCCTCTCCCTGCAGTCTCGTAGTCCGGCTTATGTTCCATCTTTTCTCGTCTTCTCTCTTTCCTTGTCACATAGTGTTCTTTCAAAGACGAATATTCGACTGTCGAATACTGAACTCGCCATTTCCTTCACCTCACGTCACGCAATCAGACTCGATCTCTCTCGTAAAAACAGCAAAGATAGGATCGTCTACCATTTTTTCGAGGATATTTCTCTATTTGCATATACCATTAGTAATCGTTATCTCATACGTTAGAATTTTTTTGTACGTGCGTTTTGTTATCGCGAGTCGTTACGTTGATCTAGATTTTTTTATAGTCGTTGGTTGAGAAGAACCACGGTGGGTTGGAGCAATCGCATCGGTTAATTAACCGGTCAGTAGGTTAATCTGATAGCTGTCTCATACGGCTCGATACGTTGTACCTCCATTGCACGATTGTTACGGTGCAAGAAAGTAAGCTATATATATATGTGTGTATATATATCACTGTTATACACCTCGAAAGGAAGAGCGATCGTTGTATATCATAGAGTCTATATTCAGTATTGTCTGTTCGAAAAGCGTCGTTGCGGGAGCTTCTCGTTGACCGTTTGCCGATTCGTTTCAAATTTACCGACACACGGTACTCTCCTATAGAGTAGAGGAATCAACGTTTTGTACGAATTATTATCTCTGGGATAGTTTATTCGTACATGTGTACAAAATAGTCGAATATAAAACCGATATTTTTTGATGAACATTAGATTACTGTCGCTTATCTCGTATCTCTTTTCCTCTCTTTCACTTTCTCTTTTTCCCCAGTTTCTCCATTCAAGAATGTTGCGAAATGCTTCCGGAAAAAATCCGTCGTTCGAATATACAATAATTGCGCTATAGAAACGTAAGAAGCGCTCTTTGCAATCGGACGGAAACGCGATGTTTGTTGGGTCGCGTTAAAGACACGCGCATCCGCCGGCGTTACTTCGCGTTTCGGCCGTTGCGATTTCGTGCCGTACTTTTGCGGAATGAGAATTTGCATATTTTGACGTGAAATATGTCAGGGCTATGAAATCTCCGCTCCGATTTACGTAGATTGCGACGCATTCACCGACGATAGCGTCCCCTGCGTTTATTCGGCATCACCCGGCAGTTCGGTGAAAAGAGGGAAAAAAATTGGTAGATCTGATATCGTCGTTATACGATTGCGCTGGGAAATTTCAAACGAATTTTGTTACGCGATTTAGCCCAGAGCTTTTAATCAGCTCGAACAATAACGGGCAAGCTTAACGTAATAATAATCGCGACGATAACAATGTTATAAAACTAGTGGCATCGACCCGAGTTAAATGCTACAAATAAGAGGATAATTCGCTTCAGTAATTTAAGTATATTTTCTAGCTTTTCCTTTTAATCTTTGAGCGAATTGATGTTTTCATCGCCTGGCAATCGGAAGGTAAGTGAGTATCACAGGTCGATTTAGTCGTCAAAAAGGTCGAATATTTAGCTTTTCGTCGCCATTTCACATTGCAGGTATAACCGGAGGTTTATGTTTGCTCCGGATTTTTATATTTCCTATTTTTCGAAAGTTCATCATTCACACGGACGAAACGGCAGATAATGCAAAAAATGTGAGGATTAAATACGCGTATATGGCTCGCGAATAGAATTTTTGCCAAATACATTGCCCATAAATCACCACCTCACAGCGATGCAGGCGAAATCAGACTTTATACTTTCCTATTAAGAAGGAAATATCGATTTCTCCTCGTCTGTATCGCGCGAATGCACAGCTCTGTAAGAAAATCCTGTTAGCGTATAAAGCGCAAGTTAACAAAAAAAAAGGGAAAACGAAAATACATCGTTTTTCTCGCCACAGGTACAATAAATCAGCGTGTTAGGCGGAGTGTAAAGTTGAAATATTGCCTCGTAAATATCAAATTGTACTAAAGTGCTGGCTAAAGAACCAAATGTCTCGTATTATTATTAAGTTCGTTGTGCGGTACACGGTGTATTCTCTGGCACGACAGCATTAGTTGAGCCAGCTTTTCGAGGTGATGTATTTTCAGGTGCGGAATAAAAATTTATTCATTGCATCGATGATTCACTTTAAGAGTTTAAAAACACAAGTCGAAATTTTTGTTCTTTATTAACCTTGCAAATTATGTCAAACTTAAAGAACCAATGGAGAATCTCGAAATATAACATTATATCATCTATTTTTACCTTGTTATTACAAATGATTACTGCCATTTTGTCTATATTGGGTCTAAAGAAAGACTTATTAAAGAGTTATTTAATATTCGGTATTTTACCTCAATATTTGATCTGCATTTATCCTTCAATCTTAATTTCAATATATTTTAATTATGTATAACTTGCTTAACTACAAATGTATGAGGTAAGCGAATATCAAACAGTTAGTATGAGCAGATTATAGAATTGTAGCCCAAAGAACATTAATAGATGTAAAAAATAGCAATTGCGAGATTTAAATTAGATTTTAAGACGGATATTCATAAATCCTGGACTAAATTCCGATTCTGGTATTTTTCGCGATAAATTCATTAAGCGATTTATTAAAATCGCGAATATCATGTGCAATCGATGAATTCACGTACCTGGAAATATACGTGTATCGTTGCCCGCGTTTCCTGCGTTCCTCCGTCCTTACTTTTCAGTCCAGAATTCTGCCTCCCGCTGTTCTGTCGTGGCACTGACACTGAGGCTGATATTGTCACTAACATTCGCGTAGGTACGACGATTCTATCGGAGAAACGTATGTTAATTAACGCGATGCCGACGAGATCCTGATTGAGTAGCTGGCGAAATATTTTAATTATTCGACCGAAATTGTAAATATATATAACGCAACGTGAAACACGTGTTCTGCGTCGCGGTATTCACAACGCTCGTTGGCGCAAGTCTTAGTAATTCGAATATGAATAAATACGTGATTCGTAAATATATTAAAACAATGGGTGAAAAGGGCTACGTCATCTCTTGTCGATCGTCAGTCGGTCGCTGTCTGACATTAAACGGTCGAGATATCAAAACAAAATATACCGGACCTGCAAAGTGGTCAAATTTACTTTCGTACGTCATGGGCTATCTCAAATATTTTCATTACGTTCCGAGCTGGCGAGCATATCACGTACTGCAAACGTGCGAGTATCAGTGCGATATTTATTATTCCTGTCGAGTAATTAAAATATTACATCGTTCTTAAAATATATAATCGCTGTCTCTCTTATCGGCATCGCGTCCTTACGATCGAATTGTCATAAATACATGGATGTCAGTGTCCAGATGCCACGACAGAATAGCCAGAAGAGAGGATGTTATGTCGGGAAGTCAGGATGGAGGATGTGAGATATCGGCGACGTGAATCGCGATATATCGTATCATCGATATATCTATCTTTCAAATATGTCAAATTATATATTATATATTATCACAAGTCTATTCGATTTTAACGGACCTGTGATGAATTTATCGAAAATGAAGCGATATCCGAGTCGAAATTTAGGTCGGAATTCATAGTCAGTCATCATTTCACAAATTATAGCTTGATAATTATTAATTGCATGAATTTTGAATTATTCGTCAACCTATATATATTATTATTTGCACATCATACAACAAAAAGTATTATACCAATCAAATATGGGTCTATAAATATAAATTTGTAATTAATTATGGTCTCATTTTAATCAGAAATTTTAAAGAATTTGCAATTATGAATTCCGGCTTTGTGCAACTTAGTGTAAATTTCGCGATTGCTATTTCCTGTGTCTAATATTATCTTTTGGGCTGCGAATACGATTTTTTTTTCTGCCTACCACTGTGTTAACACTTTCTGTTTAGTCTTGTTATAGTTATTTCACTTTGGTTTAGTCTGGTTATTGTACGTAATTCTCATATTTAAATCTCCATTCGTAAATATTATTAGGCACACAATGGTTATCTTGGTCTTTATAGCTTCTTCCTTATCAGTTCTTTCAGGAATTCTTTTTTCATCTTCTTTGAAATTCCATTAAGACTTCCAATGTAAAAAAAGAAAGATTATGAGAATAAAAATCTGTTGCTATTGCTTTTACCTATTCACAAATTTCTTATAATCTATTAAATTATATAATATTTATTTATTTCACATACTTTATTTGTGCAACTTAGTAAGTTATATTTAATAATATTACTAAGACTGAAGTCAAGAACAAAGATTAAATGCAGGTGGAAAATATTGAAATAATTGAATATTAAATAATTTTAAAACAAGTCAACATTAGAATTCAACCGGAGGAAACAACACTAGGCAACCGTTTGTATCAAGGTAGGACAAAAGCTTGTATAATGTAACATTACAGTACTCTTTATTGGCCCTTCGAGTTTGACAGAATTTGCAGAGTTAATGTAGAATTACAATTTCGACTCTGGAATTAACTACTGAAGATATCTAAATTGGTTTTCCTTTATATTCTACCAAACTGCACATCGGCGTGTGTTATCATGCATATAACTCGTTAAATAATTAGACACACGAGCGTCTGCTTTATCGCTAAGTCCCTTACACCTCGTGTGCCGAGTTGAAAACAACGTAAGATCTTTCTCGCGTTGGACGTTGTAATTGCCACGTGTTTTCCGCATTGTTTCCGACAGATCTCATTTGAAGCTCGTTCGACCTCTCGTAGAGATGCCCTGCGAGGAGCATTAGTGGCACTTGCGTAGGTCGTAAAAGTACGGTAGCGCATGTGCGCACGTGCACGCGTCTCTCTCTCTCTCTCTCTCTTTCACGCCGGTGGATAACGACACGCAATTCCGCGCGTCATAAACCGCGGACATTCAATTCCGTTGCCGCGGAAAACGCGCGAACGAACGAACGAACGAACGTACGAACGTACGAGCGGACGGACGCGTCGGGTGCAGAGTTCATAAAATGTAGTGTTGCGGCGTGAAAAAACGGCGACTACGACTGGGGACGCGGAAATAAGGAGAAAAAATATGGCCAGTCAGCGGACCGAGGAAATACTTGTGGCCTCCGCGTTCTTTCTCTCCTTCTCTCTTTCTCCCTTTCTCTGTCTCTATCCCCGTTCTCGTGTCACTCGTAATTTATTCGATGGCCATGCTCAAAAATGTTTTCAGACCGGTGTCTCTCGTTCCGCGGTCGTAACATAACAAGGAGCCGCGAGGTGGTCCGTGTACTTTGCACTTTGCAGCTGCAACGTGTCCCGCAACTCGCGCGACCTTAATTCTAACGACACATTCTTCCCGACGAATTCGGGGTCGATTTTTCGTTGGCGAAAGTGTCGAGTCCTTAATAGTTTCTGAGCGATTAAAGCGATGAAATAAATTTCTTTCTTAACGGACCTGGGGATCCTCGCAGTCGCCGAAGCGAGGCGCCGGGAAGCGTAACGAAATTTATGGCACTTGCTGAGGGCGCAGAATTAGTGACCACGCAGTAACGTCATAACGCGACAATATAGTTAGCCGAATTCTGCCTTGGAGTATTTTTAGAAACGACGATTTTGCCAATTCATCGATATATCTGTACCATTAAAGAAATTGTGGTCGACATGTAGCCGATGAAGCGGTAAAAGGAGGAATAAGTAAACGAAAGCTATTTTCCGGGGCGAGCGACGCGCAAAGCCCGAGAACGTGAGCTGAGAAACGACAAATAACTCCATCTCCGCGTCTCACCGCCTCTTCTTTCTTTCTTTTTTTTGCTTTACTCGCTCGAAGAAATGCGCCTTCAAGAGGATGATACCTGCGGGTATTGTCGCGTCGCTGCTGTTATTCCAGATGATATTACGCGTAAGCAGATCACGACATTCAATCTATGACGTTCCGTCTGTACGTCGTGCTTCCGCGAGAATATTTTACGAACGGAGCATGAATTTGCAGTAAAAACATTTCTCCGTATCGCAAAATTTGAATCGCGCCCACACGGAGAACCAAAGTTTTCGCCGTAATTTAAAATAAAAAGGAAGGGATTATTTTTGAAACGAGAAGATAAAAAAATAGCCTAAAGGGATTAATATTGATTCGTTAACTCGCGAGCTCGCGAGCTTGAATGAATATCCATGAAATTACAGCTTATTCTTCCTCGAGCGATAACATCTTTTTTTCTATGTATTCGCGCGCGCGCCTAATATTTACAAAAATCTCGCGCAAAATGTTTGTTCCATAGCGAGAAAATTTTATCTAAAAATTCTAGATATACCATTTCTCGATGTCGGAAAAATCAAGATGTGTCAATGGCGTGTCTCGCGCGTGCCTATCTTCGCATACCGTGAAAAATTGACGCTCCCAGAGATGTAGCCAAGCATCAATCTCGTGGAAGATACATTTTTAGGTTGAATTTATTTTATGTGAATATATTGCCGGTGGGTAAAAGGTTTTTTTAATATTAAGTAAACAAGCTTGTTTGCATTCGACGTATTGCCGTCGTTCCTGAAAATTACGTTTCACATGGTGTGTTATTTTGCGCTGTTTAAAGACATAAATATTGCATGCGAGTACTTGCAACGGAGAAGCACGTTCGTCACCATTTATGAAATATATGCTCGCACGAATTATGCATGGCATTTATGTATAGGTTTACGAGAAAAATCCTGCTATTTTTCCTTATATATGAAGCTTTATATCACAAAAATGCTTTTCCTTCTCAATTTTCTTTTTTTTTTTACAATAATCAAGCGTGACATAATAATGCGTATCGATGTCACATACGAAGTTTCATCGTGCGAATAACAAAGGCTATGTTGAATAATGAAACCGGTTATTCACGAAATATTTCATAAAGCGTAATGCGCTAAATCTTACAAACATATTTTTCCTAAGCCTGGTGTCGATCTCTTGCCTATGAAAATTTAAAACGATACATAATGACGCACGTATATTTAACAACGAGAATTTATCGTATCAGCAAAACAAACTACTCTGAAAATATATATTTATTTCATAAAAAGATGATGTTTTTCGCATAATTCAAAGAAACATATTGACAATTCTTCATTTTCGTTAATTTACACATGGAATCATGTTGAAAAAAAAAGAAAGTTACGAACAAAAACGAGTTGAATCATAGATCGAGCTGTAAAACAGGTTCCTCGTTCCTAATTTTTAGGAGATCAAGCGAGCGTTCATTTTTTGCTTTATGGCATAGCTACGTATGGACCATGAAAGGCTCAACTTTTACGATAGGCTGAGTAAGATCAAGTCGAGGGTACTTGCGTTGATTCAATCGCGTTACGATATAATATTCACGAGGGCGGTTCTCGCGTCTCTACTCGTCTTATTGCTCACGATAACCACCGGCGGTAGCGTACGCTGCAGGACGCAGGCTCTCTCTCGGCAGGGGCCGAGGGCAATCAAGGTTTACGATTGACCGAATCGTAAACCTGCCTCCACCGCGACGAGGAGTACGATTCTTGATCGTATAAGCCGAATCTCGAATCCGCGCGTTGGCCAAATTCCGTACAAATGCGACATTAATTCCGTCGCTGGCTCGCAGAGCCGCCGCCGGTTCTCCGATATCTCTTGATGCCACCTCGAGGCGCTGTGCCCAGACTCTGCGGAGAGAGATTCATATTTGTGTCGCTCGAAGTCGGAAATTTCTGGGGAGATATACTTGATCCACCTCAGCAAGAGAGACTTGGCTCATCTTAGTTCACCTTAGGCGCTCTCCGCGTGCTTAACAGTTTCAAACAGAGTAGATCGGTTAACCAGTGAAACTATTGTGTAACAAATAGTATTAGATCCATAATTCTGATAATAAGTTTACATTTCTCCACGTGAAAATTTACGCGCGAACTCGAGAGCTCGTTTCTCTTGTAAGTATCACGACGGATAAATTCGCGCGAAGAAAAACCGGACGTTCTTCGAATGATGCGGCGCCGCCGTCATTTCTTCCCGAATAATTGTTCTGTTTATTTCTGTATTATTTATTAAATGTATACTAAGCTACTTACTGATTTCTAGAAGAAATTCTTATTTTCACGAGTTTGTTTTCGTTAGGTGTAATAATTCAAGCGTGACAAGTAAAACGATGCATCGCGCGCATATCTCTCTCTCTCTCTCTCTCTTTCCCTCTTTTTTCTCTCCAGCTCTTTCTTCCCAGGCAGGCTGTGGCTAGAACGTTTTCCTAACTTTAAGAGCTCTTTTTGTTCCATGGCCAACGTTCACGCGCCGTGCGCATTCGGGAATATCGTCCGCGAACTTTTTGCAAATCCAACAAATTCCGTCGCGCACGCCCCAGAAGAAACGCGAGCGGTTCTCCGGGAGAGTAACGCCGTCAGGCGTTTCTTAAAACGGCCGCGAGGTATAACTCGTCGGTTTCATATTATACGTTCCGGGCCGTATTAAGGGGTGAAATTTATAGGTCGAGTTTCCACGGTAAACTTAGCCGATATCTTGCCGGGAGGCGAAACAAAGAGTGGCTCTCAGAGATGGGCCGCCGGCACCTCCGGAGACCTTCTCTCGCGGCCTCTTCGTTTCCGCCGTCTTTCGCACCCCGTCTTCGTTCTTTATTCGTGGCTAGTTTCCCTTTCGTTTTTATTTTTCCACCCGCCTTCGCCGTCCGTGTTTCCTCCGTCGCGTTTCTGCGGCGGAGTGTCAGCTGAACGACAGCGGGAGAAAAAGCTGAAAGCTGCAGCCCAGACGATGGGAGACCGTTGCGAGGTGAACGACGAGGGGTGGGTGCGCGGCTGGCAGTCGAGCGCGAGTGAGAGAAGGTGGAGGTGAGGATCGTAACGGCGCGAGATAGACGTCGGAAGACGGGGAAAAAAGCAGTCGGTTCCGAGGGACGGTCGAGGGCCGCGCGTAGAAACTAGCCGGTCCCATTCAACCCCACGAGTCGACGAAGGAAAGAAGCTTAAATGGTTTTTCCATGGCCGAATCCGGGTCTAAACGTGTCGAAACTTTTTAACGAGCTCGTTAGGGTTCCGCGAATGGGCGGAGAAATTAATTATCGTTGAAAGGGCCGTCCGCCCGCTCATCTATACGGACATACGATGCTCTCGCTCTTTCCTAACTTCCTCGTCGTTCCCACTCGATGGCTGCACATTCGCACGTGAGTTTGGTCCGTCGACGTTTTTTGTATTTCCGCCTGAAAAACGTAAATTATAGCGAGGATTTTCCTCTTGCCGTTTGAATAAGTTAAGCTCATTGATGAAGTGACGTTCGAGCTTGGAATAACACGTTCTCGTACAAAAGTATAAACTACTGACATATTGCGAATTTCACCTCTTTTCGGATGTAATTTTCCCTTTTATGAAGATCAATCTTAACGCTCTCCGGTCTGCCATTTACTTTGATTTCTCATACGTTGATTTATAACGGCATCCTCCGACTCATAATTGCCGTGAATATTTTTCGTCGTGTAAATATTCATGCTTATATTAACGATAATATCTAAGGGCAGGATGGAAATAAATGAGAACTCGCTCGCTTTTGCAACGACGGCATTCGACTTGCCGTAGATTTATTTTAGATACCAGTAACTTTCGAAACCTTATGAGATATTAGTTACGAGGCTCGCGTTTCGTCGATCCTATTCTGCTCGCACGAGAATGGTCGCTAGATCGATCGGACGTGCGATCGGTTTGATTAACTCTCTACTGCATAGTGCTGCGTTTGTAACAATGCGAATAAACAAAATCCGACGTCTACAGTTTTGTGCAGTTTCATGGCGCGTACCTGCGTACCACGAAGTGTAATATCGCCCGATTAGAATACACGCAACTGAATTTCCATTCTTCATCCCGGATGAAAACGTACGCGAATATTTCTGACGCTTGATGTATCAACGTTGGTGTATCACTCGTTGAGTGATTTACGTTGAATTAAACAGCCGCTCAATAGAGAGTTATTAACGACCATATCGTCGTGGCACGAGGGAAGTCGATGCATTCGTTCGAGTGCTCCGATGCTTTTCACCGGTTTGCTCTTCGCTATGATAAAATTTTGGTGCAAAACGGTCCGCCTGCGCAGGACTGCGCGAGACGAAAAATCTCGCGACTCTTTCCTCTCTCTCTCTCTTTCTCTTCTTTCCCTTTTTTTTCAGAATCGTACGCGGCGGCGAATTGTGGCGTAACCACGGTATAGAATTAAAAAAACCATCGTTGAATTTGATATACGCCGACGTAATATGTATCGACGTTCAACTTCGATCGTGCAAAATCGTAGGAAAGGCTTACACACAAGTATCGAGCGACATGATTATCGACTTGGTCGACGGTGTGTCCCAGTCGCTTCGCGATTAGCCTCGTTCGTAGCTCCTCGTAGATCGCGTCGTTGGTCAAGCCTACCATCTCGAATCGCAGCCGGCGAGATTAAAGGGAGGATCAGTCCTCACAAAACCGCGAGTGTATCGCTCGACAACAGCGAGCTGGAATATCGAAATATTTCGCCTACCCGTCGCGCGACACGACTTTGTGTCGGGGTAGCTTAAAAGGAATCGAGGACACTCGGGTTGACCTGGCTCTTCGATCCAACATGGTCGGCTTGACGTGCTGGAGGAATAATATGTTTTTTCGTTTTTTTTTCGACTTCAGGTACCGTATGTACAAGTTGTGTAGTCATTTGCGCACACACATACACACGCACGTCGCGTCACTCACTCTCTTCTTTTTCTCTCTCTCTCTCTCTCTTTCTCTCTCGTTCCTTCTTTCGTACGGTTTTACATTCGCAAACGATCGTCCATTCGCACTCGAGTAATCGCCCATATTTCGTCGCACGTGTTCAGTGTCGCGATGTATACATAATATAATTATTGACTAGGACAGTGTTTTTGGTTCCAGCTTCGACGAGGAAATCGCTGAGTACAAATTTAACATCGAGTATGCCCGTGGCTAAATCGTTAAACATTTATACAAACGCGTTGGTCTTCGTATCGCAGTGATAATGTGCGTTCGTCGCCTCGTTGTCGTGCCGTTGTCGGTTTCTATGTTCCGTTCTTACCTTTCGGCCAGCATCGGCAGCTCGATCGAGCCGGCTGTTTCTTTTGTCAACGATGCACACGAGGCACGCGCTCTTTCGTTCAACCATCGCACGACGGGGTGTACGTATCAGTACCGCAACACTACAATCGGACGACCGTACGCCGCAGTGATTCTCGACGATCGTTTTACAGTCGCGTAATTCCTTTGTTCCTAACTGGCTGCGAATAAAGGCCGTTGTGCGTTTCGTTTGATATAAGTAGATAACGAATTAATTAAAACGAGGCAGTGGTGAAAAGGCTGTATTCCCGTTACCGCCAAATGGGACTCTCGCAAGTTGACCGCGCCACCGAGCGCGTAACATAATTTTGCATGTATTCGTCGCTCGACTATTTGATTTTCTAGGGTAAGTTGATAAATTATACAATAGCTTGACAATGGCGGGTTGGAGTAATCGATAGCGCTACAATAGTAATGCCCGCGCTAGTTTCAAATTAATAGACCGTTGCTTCATTAATACGCAGCATACCGTTATTATTGGGAATAATCGATTAAGCTGCGTACGGTTATTAAATGTAATAAAGATCGAAGAGTCGCGGACGCGGAACGAATCGATCGACAGGTGGATCGAGTTGTGAAACGCGCAAATTCAAAACCGATTCGCGTTTAAATGAATTTTTATTCGACACACTGGCGAGTTCAGGCGCGTTATTAATAATCGACGATAACGATTGGTTACGACGATCAGTAATTACAAAGATCTTTTGTATTTTCTTTTTATTGTTTAGACGCGGACAGAGCGGATCATCGACGCGCAAGCGAAGTCGCGCGATTCGAGAATTAGATTCTGATTATTTCCCGGGCGTGATTAGCGATACGTGTTTGTTCCAGCTGCAATTTTTGCCGGAAGCTTCGTACCTCCGGTCGCGGTACTGACGTGCCACTGGCCGTCTCGCTCGATATCCTTCGCGAGCACTCGCATCTCTCGCAGCTTCGGTATCTCTGGCGGAAATCGAGTTTACCTACCTACTTACGTACAAAGATGAGAATCGTGGATAACGTCGAGTAGGATCGAAAGGAGTGAGAGTGAGAGAGAGAGAGAGAGAGAGAGAGTGTGTGTGAAAGTGAGGGTAGGGGAGGAACAGAGTAGTATGTGTACATGTATTTATATGTGTACGTGTGTATTCGTTTTTGTGTGTAAGTGCGTGTGTATGTGTGTGTGTGCGGACACAGAGCCGTCCCTGGGAGATGCGAGCGGTCGCGAACTTGGGGTAAAGTTGTAAAGGGTGAGTTTTACTCCCGCTGGGGCAGTGATCTTATTCCTTCCTCTCGATCGCTTCGTTCTCTCTGTTTCCGCTTCGATCGCCATCGTCGTGCTTGCGTTCCGTTCGTTTCTTCGTCCCTTCGCCAAAAGAGGATTCTGACGGTTTAAGGCGCCATCGGGCGCTTTATGGTGTAACGGCAGTAATCGCGACCGATTATGTCCTCGTGCGGGATCTCCTCCTCCAGGGGCTCCATACCCTCCGCGGCCATGCTGTCGCGAATCTGCACAGACACATATAACGAGAGAGGGAGAGTTGCGATGTAGTAAATTGCTGAGTTACTGACTGTTAAAGTGTGGCTTACGGATGATTTATACGCTTAGCCGCTTGGTACGCGCCGTATCGACTACGATCGAACGCTGAGCGCTCGTGGAACAATCGTATCAACCATAGTTTACATTCGCCGATCACTCATCGTAATCTCCGCGCGTACATCTGTAAATTCGCCGTGAGAGGGTCGATGATCCACGACGCGCTCGTTGATTATGGTCTACTCGAAGTGTAAAAGAGGAACACTAACACTATTAAATGTATCCTTGCGTTTTTGGAAATGTTTAATTTTCCCCGGGATTCCCTCGTTCTCTCATTTTTGACTTTTAAAATCTCGAGAGTATCGGCTGCTTTTAATTACATATAAATATTTTTTTACGAAATTAAATTAAATTAAATTAAATTAAATTTAAATTAATTAAATCAATTAAATTACTTGAATTGCTTAAATTAATTAAATTAATTAAATTAACATAATTAAATTACTGTAACAGCCAGCTGTTCCGACAATGCCCCTACATTAGGGGATATGAGAGGTTTCGAAAGAGGTTCACACCGTGAATATTAAATTGCTCTCGGAAGCGATTTAATCGAAATATTTGCATGCGCGAAGGAGGAGCCAGCGTTCGTCATTTTTCTCGGGTGCATTCCGGCGGCGTGCTCTAAAAAAAGGTCAATGAATTTGGCGGCGCGTCGCGCCACGCCGCACTACGTCTCTCTCCCGAGGCATAGCTTCTGAGGGCATGGCGAAGATGGAAGACCGCGCACGTCGCAAATGTTCTCAGGAAAAATCGCGCCCGGCGATTGCCGTTGTAGTAGTAGCAGAGAAAATAAAAAGGATGTTCGCGCTCGCGCGCGCGCGGGATGGGCAACGATGAAAGGCAAAGACGAGCGTGCAGGGGTGGTACGGCGGAAAAAAGTCGGTGCGGCGCGCGATATATTTCATACGGGCATGCACGCCGCCCATCAATTCTCGGTGAAGCCCATTAACTCTCCCGCGGGGCTTCACCGAAAACGCAGCTTTCGACGGCTGACGAACGCGACAGCGATGCCCACGACACGCCGCTCTCTTCTCCGGCGTGATGACGAAAAATCGCCGCGACGCATACGGCGCGGGTCAAGGGTCAGAATCCGCGGCAAGAGATTAACATATTTATGATTTAATATATCGACAGCAATTTACCGCACCGTGCGCGCGAAAAACGAGATTGACGACGACGACGACGACAATAGCGTGAGGAAAAAGAAGAAGCACCGTTGTTTTTCGAAAGGGTTTTTTTTTTTCTAATTCGTCGCTGTGCTTGTCATATTCGTGCTTTGCTGCTTTTCATTACCCCCCTTTCGAGTAATTGTAAAGATCGCTGTCGCGATTTCGTTGAGTTTGATGGCTGCGAGCTGATGTCTCGTGTTACTCCCGGTACTAATTAAACGAACACGAAGATTGATGATGCTGCATCCGTCGTATCCGGGCGCGAAGAGGGTGAAAGGAATAAACGTTTCATATATCGGGAGAGATATAAAAGTTGTGTCATTCGATTCGAGATCCTTCTTGCACCTTTTCCTGGGAGCTGTTTTTTTACGGCGCGAAGGGGGTAGTCTTTTTGATTCGTACGGAAATAATTTATCGCCGGGATGTAAAAAGCTTTCATTGACTTCGAGACGTCAGCTTCGTTTCTTTTTTTTTTTTTCTTTCTTTTCGCGCTCTCTCTCTCTGCGGGATTTATTTCGCTTTCATAAAGTAAGGAAACGACCTCCCCCGCCACGCGTCCGGGATTGATTCCGGGCGGAATACATATTAGGCCTGCGCGGCGTAAATTTCACTCCCGTCCCGAAATCCAGTCTGCAGTTTTTCAATTAAACCAGCGCGATAGGAAGGCGGCGGCCACCGCCTATCGCAAATATTTACGCCGCGTAAACGCAACTGCAATTTTTCGGTCATTGGTTACTTGCACAGCAAGGCACCAATATTATACAAAAGGTCGCGGCAGCAAATATAACGGGTTCGTCGGGATTCGAGATGATTTTTCCTCAAATAATCTCTATGAGATCAAATCAGTCGTGCGAGAACCTATGAAATTAATTTTTCGCTGACTGTGAAAACAAGAAACATGACATTTGGGCGGATGAAAGGGAATTCGTTATTGTCAGAAATGAAAGCCCGACAGTCGCGTTACGTTTGGCTCGTCGCGTTCGACTTCGTACAATTTGTTGACGGTGAAATTACAATCGGGACACGATAGAGGAAAAAAAAGCAGAACGAATCGTGACAGTTACTTTGAACTTTCATACGTTTCATTTACGTTTGACACTCCGTAACGCGAAGTCGTCTTCATGACGTGGCGTTTCATCTCGTTACTCCGGTGAATTTCCAATTAAACGAGTGCATAGAGTAATGATGGTGCATCTCCGGCGTTCAGGCGAAGGAAGAAAGGAAATGAGCACGCGATGTATAGAAGCACGTTGACTGTCTAATCAAATCCACCTTTATTGTCGCTTTTGCGCCTTGGACGCATAACGTTGCGGTTGTAAACGCGAGCGAGCAATGCGAACGTCTCTATGGTACAGTAATATCCTTTCCTCTTCGTCATCTCCGTGTATTCTGTTTTAAAATTGAAATTTTTTCCTCTGAAACATCAACCGCGGACGCTTGAAACAACTGAATGAGAGATTAGAACGTTAATGGGCGTTGAAAGGCTCCCCTCATAAATGCACCGACAGTCTCGCTGTTCGATCGCACACTTTTCCAAACTGTGCAATAGGAAAATCGGTGTATTGCTATTTAGAACATTAAGTGTTCCGCGTTTCTTTTTCCTGGAAACTCTATTATGCGCCTCGCTATATTTAAGATACTCGCGAATTTAATATTCGTGTCAAAATTGCACATATAATACGCGGCTGGACGCTAATCGTACTAAAGTTTTTTACTCTTTAAATATACATTCTCGCGCGAATGCTGGTGCATCGAACGTGCATACCTTATGTAATATACCTTATGCACCTCGATATTTACGAGATAGTGTTGTTACGACTGACATAAAACGTGGAGGAAAACGAGGAGGGAATTCGGGCTGAATATTGTGCGGAGTTTTGCAGTGATGAATATCAATACGGAGCAAACCGATAATACGGAGTAAACCAGCATAAACAATGCTGATTATGTTATTGCTCGTGGCGCAGTGACGGATGTTTGTAGGTGATCTATTCTGTTGGTCGCTCTCTAATGGAAGGGGTGAGAAGGGGAAAGTGTGAAGGAATAGAATCCAAGTATCTTCTGTAATTTGTCTGTCGAATGAGAACGGAAAATCGTCGCGTCTCGGAAAAATCGCACGTGCAATTCATAAGTTGCATCGGTTTTCTAAAAAAAAAAAAACCATCGCTCTGTAATGTTTATTTTTCGAGAAATACGAAAAACCTATAGTGTTTGACGCAAGGTTTCACTTCGTACACGGATGCGAGTCCATATAAAAAGTAGCAATTTTTTTGTCAACAAATCCCTCTTCTGAAATGGGCTTGGCGATTACAATTCATCCGGAAGAACAAAAGACCGGGAAAATCGAAAAGGGACCTTTGGCCGCCATTAACGTATTTCGAGATGGCGATTTGCATAATGCGGGTGTGTACGACGCTGATTATATTACGAGGAATTTTCACCGCTGTTTCCGGACGACGACGACGACTTGTAGCGAGCGTTTGGCGGGGATACCGCGATCTTACGAAACAGTATCAAAGTTCCTTCAGATTCCGCCCCCTCGTACGAGGAACAATAGTGGAATTGAATTTCAAGGTAACGTAATCGCCACCATTTTGTTCGCCGCGCCGTAGGCATGGTCATTATTTCAGCAATTACGAGGTTTCTCGCCCGCCGCGTAACCTGGACCACCTCCCGGGATAAAGGGTAGAGGAGAGGAGTGGAAAACGACGACGAGAGGGGTTGAAATTGCTCAAAGGATTTGCCCTCTTCACTCAACCTTGTCGACTCTAAAGCGTTGAGAAAAGCGAAGTGCACGGAATTTGTGTATGTATGGGAATATGCGCGCACGTGTGCGTGTATTTCAGGTAAGAAGGGAGGACGACTTCTCCCTTCGAATTTGCACGTCGAGAATTAATGGCAGCTCGCTGTTTCTCAGCCGGAAGAAACTCGATTCATAAGCGCATGAATTTCCCCATGATCCGCGCTGCAAATTATCCCCGATCGTGGAGGTGAAGTTCACATTTTCGTATTCCAATAATCAAATAATCTCCTAAGACTGGTCTGGAAAATTACACGTCGGATTAGACCGGGATAATTTAAGACGGCGATGGCAGTGTGACGTGACGCGGCGCGGTTACGTGTAATACGCTTCCATTAGGCTTCCATTGTGTCGCAGCTTTTTCGCTGCTGCTGATAACGTCGTGTCTCCCTCGGAACCGCATTTTTCCGTGACGTGGCAGTAAATCACCGAAGAGAATTCGCAGAATAATTTTAATTTCCCCGGCCCGGGCTAGCAGCGCGCGCGCTCATGCTGTGAATCTTTGTTCTTACGGGAACCCGAGAGAATTGTTAAGTGAATGAATGCGAAATTTACGCTTTCGCGCGTAACTCATCGCGATGGTTTATTACGTTACAATCCAAATGTAGGATAATGCACATTCTTCTCTAAATATAATAAACGATTCTTGCTTCGGGCAAATAACCGCGCGGTTCCGTTGACCGCACCGCACCGCAATTAAATTATCACAGTAATTTCAACAACGGTCATCCTGAGCGTCCTCAAACATCCGGAACATCCGGCGCACATAATTTCTCACATCATTCCTGTCAGGGCATGTACTACTACGGGGGTAATGTCCGGGGCTGGAACATTTTCAGGCGCGGAATTCTCGCAGGGTGATCTGCATTCGACTGTGCCGAAAGCGAGGGCGTTTAACGTTGAAATATACGAGACATTAATAGAGCGGCCCCGAAGTATAGAAGCCGAATGAAATTTAATATAATTTCAACGAAGCATTAGAGAATGCGGTGAAATTTCGACGGGATGCGTTTTCATTAGCGAAACACTACCAATATTATAATTAGATGAACGAGCAGACGGGAAATTCGACCGATTATAACGCTTTTAATCTTTCCAACGCTGCAACTTTGATCCCACACGTTTCCATCGACGATCTCTATGCTTGTTAAAATTCAACAAATGAAGAAACGTGTTACAACAAATTATTACAATTATTTTCCCTTTTTTTTTCGTTCAACTGAACACACAATTACATTTTACCGTAATTTCGTGCGCGGAAGAAAGCGCGTTTTAAGCGTTGGATTTTAATTAAAGCGTTGACGAGTAAAAGGTACCGGCGGGGTGGAACAGATTCCCCCTTGAACGTCCGGGCTTATCTTTCGTAAAGTGCACTTATATTATGAAACGTCAGTGTTGAGCGATGCAGCGCGATACTTTAGAGCCGTTTAATACACACGTCATATATAACCGTGGCTATGCGTCATGAGCGCGCGCAAGAGAAAGAGAGACACAGGATGGGTGGGGTGGTGGAAGAGGAGAGAAAAGCAGAGGAAGGGAGAAAAGGGACCATCGAATGGGGTAGTGGATTGTGCCAGCTGGTTCTACTACGGCTGGCAGGGCTCCAAGGGAGCAAAAATCGCCCGGGTTTCTCGTCCGACGATGCACCGAGCGGGCCGGATGCATGATTTGTGTGCTTTATTAAATCCGATATTGGTCGAGTCGGCTAACCCGAACCAGGCCATCGGTTATCTCGCGGCAGAAACGAGCGCTCACTCCGTTCACTCTCGTCGAAGCGACTTCTCCACCTTCGGCCACGCGCGTTCGCTTTTTCATCAAGCTCGCGGATGCGGCGCGTCGCGGCGTGAGAGGTCGGACGGAAGAGACGTCCTTCTCTCCCTTCTCTTTCTTTCAATTTTTTTTCTCGAGGGAGAATAATTTACCTGTTCCACCGCCTTGAACACCCGTATAAGATTCAGGCCAGCCAGCTTCTGAATGTCTCTCTCCGACCAGCCACGCGCTAGCAATTCCGCGAAGAGCTCCGGATACTTGCTGACGTCTTCCAGGCCCGTTGGTGTCCTGGAGCAGAGAATTTACGATGAGACCTTATTGGGATTCGCAGATGAGACAGCGACGTGATCGATTAGGATAGAGCCGTAACAGATCGACCCACATCTTCCTTCGGGGGAGCTCGAAACGTGATTCGTAGGCTTTTTCGGCAATTATAGAAATATATCATCCGGAATTTGTACGACTCTCGTTAACGCAGGAAAGAAAGTGACATTCCCTTCTTTTCAAGTCTTATCAAACGCATCGGGAAGGGGCCGGAAGAGTATTCCCGTTTTTATTGACATCGCACCACGCGAATATTGTCGCGGCAGTAAAGCGACATTTGGCGACTCGTTAACACGATGACTCTGAGCCGCGCCTGCCGATCGGCGAGAAATAGCGCAGGATGAAAATATAATTTTATCCTCTCGCTCTTCTCCTCAGCCACCGAAAATATTGTTTTAAAACACTGCACTCGCCGGCGATAAATTTTCGTTGGCGGGCGAGCGCGCGGGTGCACCATAAAAGTCGATATGGAAATAATGTCCGTTCTGTAGAGGAGCGCCGGCTTGTGAACGTACGGTGCACCTAAGACCACAATTTACATGAATATTTCCGCTCGATAAGATAGGGCTTTAATGAAGCAGAAAGCTCCCCGGGAGTTTAAATTAGAAAACTGCTTGAAACTTTTATGGGTCCGGCTCGTACTTCCCGTATTCCTCCGTATTACTACGGTAATTTTATAGCGTGCAATTCTTCGCGGCAACCGCGCGGTAGCGCACTATATAACGCGCGCCATGCACGTGGTGAATTATATTTTCGTCCACCTGCATTATTCAGTGTGTATAGGTACGACCTTGACACGCGCGTGGCGCTTTATAAAAAGCTCTCCCGTCCATTATGCATGCGAGCGGCATGAATTAAAAAAGTTAATTAATATGTGTCTGTGCGAGATTAATGATGCAGCTTTCTTCTTTTTTTTATCGCGCGATATTTTCAGCGCGATCCGAGATAGCGACTCTTTTGTCGGGATAACAGAGAGAATTTCCGCCGGCGGAGCACTTCCACGAAAGACACCGTAAATAATCGCTCGCGAACGTGCACGCCGCGGATATTTATTAGCGATTAGATATTATTTATTCTTATCTCTCCCGCGGCCGTAATTTCTCACCGAGAACAAATGTTTAGTTTAAATTATCCCGCAAAATGTGGAACATATGGTTCCCGCGTTTCGCGCGATACGGGAGTTAATCCGCGCGCTCTGTTGCCGACCGTTCCGCTTAGAACAATTATTTGCAGAGATCGTTGTACCTCCGTAAAAATTGGACGAACGTGGCCGCGTGAGTCGGGTGAGGCGGAGGGAAACGAGGCGAGCGCAGAGCGGATGGAATTCACATCGAGGAAGATCAAAGTACAATAATGAGCTAGTCGGAGAGGTAGTCGCGGATAAATTACACGAGCTACTTCGGGCGGTTTATCCTTCATTACTTTAATTACCAGTACGCCCAGTGACTGCGGCGAACTTACTTCACCGTCGAGAGAGGCGCACTGCGGTGGAAGCGACACTTCGCCCTTCTCTCTCTCTCTCTCTCTCTCTCTCTCTCTCTCTCTCGTATAATTCTCATCTATGAGCCGAGCGTGGAAATGTGCCATGGATGTCGAAATTCCCGTGTCGTAACTCGCTGCCGGGTAAAAGAATGAAAAACGATTTCGTCCTGCGATCGAGAAAAATTTTCCGTCCTATTTCAACGAAGGGCGAAATCCGTTTCGAACCGTTGCGTCGAAAGGGGCGTCATTTTTGCACAGTTTCACTGGGCATTAATGGCGGGCAGCCTGTGCATTCGGAAAACGAATCGTGTATCCTCCGTTTTCATAATCGTCTTGGATTTCATTAATTCACCCCTCGGCATCTCGTTGCGCGAATGAAAGCATGATCGATATCTCTCTCTCTCTCTCTCTCTCTCTCGTGATTGAATCGCGACTTCATGAGCGGCAGCAGCGGTGTGGTAAAAGGGGTTAGACTGAATTTCGACGTTCTCATTACGGGCGTCATAACGAGGGCTCGTAGAAGGCCGGGTGACAACGGCGGCGGTGCCGTCGAAAGCTGCCCGCTGACAATGTCGGACCAACAAGAGCGGTTAGAGACTTATTCATGGCGCGTCGTGTCCCTGGCTGAAACTGGCAGTTATGCAGCTGTATACCGTACGCATCGAGGGCCGACCGCATCCAGGACCGTTATTCCAATCTCGGGAATTTCCAAATCGGGTGTGTCCATCATCATAAGCCGACTGTAAATGCGGGGTGATCGCGCACGAACCGAGAGCGATGGGTCGCGTTACGATCTCCCCGACGGTCGTATTTCATTTTTGCCCAGGATGTCGCGTGGCTATTTGTTTCCTTTCTTTCTTTTTTTTTCGAAGGAAAACAATGTGGTTTCCGCAGCGCAATCCGATACCGTCGACTTTAACGGTATTACGATATAAAGCGGAAATGAGTCTCCGCCTTTGGGGAGCGGGAATTTCTTCGGAGATATTCCGATTACCTATGTGGATACACTTGGTCTGTGTGTTACGTTTGTAATTTATGAATTTAGTTTGCGCCCGCCGCCGCCGAGCAAAAATGTGTACGTTGTTTGCGAATCCGCTACGCAGCTCGTTTATAGATCCCCCGGGATTCCGCGAAGCTCGCGGTGGTTAAGAACGGTTTATCTAGAATTTATTAGGAAAGCGCGGAACTTTGTTCGGCGTATGATTTATCTCGCCCGTGATCGGAAAAACGAGCGAGCGCGGTGAAACTGGATCGCGCTTATATCACCGCAACGTCGCCGATTAACGCGATTTTTTTAACGATTCGCGCACGCCCACGCGCGCGTGAAGATTCGATCGCGCACGGGACGAAGGAGTCCTCGATGACCGGCGAAACGACGGAATTATGCGCGGCCATAAATCACTTGAGTCGGCCACATATTACAGCCGGGAATACAGACACCGCTCGTAGAAACTGTCATGTAACGACAGTTACAGATAAATAATCGAGCTCCGAGCTGTACAGCGTCGAAAATATTGACCCGCCGCGAGCCACTCGTCGCGGATGTAGCCGTGTCGAAACGTGACGGTCCGAGCACCCGGGTACTGTTGTAGAGAGTTGTTGGCTGACCACGGTCACGAACGTTGTCCCAATTCGCGAAATTTCCAATTCTGCCTGCCGTCTCTCTATCGTGACGGGATTGGTATCGAGTCCGAGGACGCCGCGTCGCGTCGTGCAACGTCTCTGCACTCTCACGTTCGACACGCGGATGTTTCTATTGCCACACAGAGATACCTCGCAGAGAATTTATGCGGGCTAAAATCTGTAGTATAAAATATAGCGCGGACCTCGCTAAAAATTCGCTATCGCCGCTATATCTGTTAGGACAACGTGTGCTAACTGAACACCGGTTTTGCCCTTCTCGGCTTTCTCTTTCCGCACTCTCTCTCTCTCTCTCTCTCTCTCTCTCTCTCTGCTTCCTGCCCGTCACCTCTCGCACACCTCACTTTACCGTCGTCGGTGCGACCGGAATCGAATTCAAAAATACCGTTTCCACGGAGGAAAATACAGTTTCGCTCAAACCTACCGACAGTGATTTATGAACGTAGATGAAAGCGTGGAGACTCGCGCCGCGGAAAGAAACGATACGCCCCGACGCGCGGACTAGATTCCAGTAGAAAAACCTGAGGCAGCGAGATATCCGTCAACCCTCTTCGTTTCGTCTTTACTCGTGGTCGTGACGTAGATGTGAAGTACCTTCGACAATAAGGATGTTATGCTTAACGGAGTGTCGCACGACTTCATCTATTTTCAAATTCCCGGAATTATTTCTGCCATCTCTCTCTCTCTCTCTTCCTTTCATCCTTTTTCTTACTCTCTCTCCCTTTCTCACTCTCGATACACTCTATGCGTAAATTTCGTCCAGTCCAAAAGTCACCAATTCGAGGCACCCTTTCGATTCCGACAACGTGTCGATGCGCGAGAATCGTAAACGAAGCGGTCATCTGAACTTTTCTCGTTCATCCATAAGCGGCTACTCTGAGAAACGACGTTGTAACCAGTCGCTGCTAGAAACTCGACGAACGCGGCGGTGGCGGTATGAATTTTAATCTAGCGTAAAAGCTTATTGGCCGGCAAGGCTATCAGCGGCGCCACGTCCCGCCCGGTTTTAACCTCCACACTCCGCGCTTCCTGGGACGTCCAACGTCTATTTCCGTGTGACCCACTTTCCGCCTTTAGAAATAATTAAATATGCCCTTCGCTTTTTCCGGCTCGTCCCGTACGGATATTTCCGTTGCTCTCTCTCTCTCTCTCTCTCTCATGTTACGCTATGTGGCGAACTGCCGGCTCGCGCGCAGTCGATGGGTACGAATACCTCCCACGATTATTCGACTGAAATTTTAACGACCCCCTCCATCGAGCGAAAACGACTTTGCCCTCCTCGTTCTTCTTCTCCGCGACGGTGCCGTAATTTTTCTTAGGTACTAAGTGGAGAGGATATAACCGCTCTTTTCGGAGTTGAGACTTTTTAGAACTTTCGCGCTCTTCTCCGGAGATATGGAGATTGGAATGCTCTTTGCCGGTCTTGAATTTCGCGATGGGAAGTGCGTTGCGACATGACCCTGAATGTATCGCGATTTAACGATCGGATGGCGAATTGACGCGTTGTTAGCATAAAATCCGCGTGTGAGCCGCAAAAATTGATATCCGTTTGCCGAATTAGCGTATCGAGATCGCCGTCGATTCGGCCATGTCGTTCGCCGGACAAAACGTGAATTTGTTGACCGGCGTTATCTATTATTTCAGTTTCACATTACTTGCTCCAGCGAAGTTATTTGCAGCCGTGCGCTGCGATGGACATGGTCGAGCGATTCGCGCGGATCGAAACGGGCTGACGAAGTGGAAATGCAACGGGCGTAGCAATAAACGAATTGATCGCCGAAGAATAAATAGCGTCACGTTTCCGGCTTTTATGCATTTCGGGTCAATTTTCTACGTGAAGGCAATGAGCGTCGGTCCTCCTTCCCCGCCTGCCCCCATGCACGCGAGTGTTACTCGCGAATCGAGGGCTCCCCTGCGAAACGGCTCCCTCGATTAGCTCGTTGAAATTTTAACCACGCGCTGTCAGCCGGTGAGTTAATTTAACGTGCAATTAAGAACGCGGCGCGTTTCCGTCGTCGGATTCAGCACCGACCGTTTCTAATGCAGTTGGCGGTGCGGTTTCTGCATGAAATTGAGGGGACCGCATAATTCCTTTCCGCGGGACAAGTTGCTGATTAATTTGGCAAATAGCCGCTCTGTAAATTTGCCGCCGGCAAATGTGGCCGCTTCTTAAATTGTTTTGGGAAGGGGTGCCGCTTTTAATCGCCGTCGCGACAGCCTCGCTCTTCTTACCTTAGCTTGTAATTAAGTTGGTCGGGTAATTCGTACTCCGACACGTCCACTATTTCAAGATGCGCGTCGGTGGATTTTTTTAATTCGTCCTGGTTTGCACTCGTCCTATTCCCTTTTCGATAGCCGCGAATTCCTTTTCTCGTATTATTGAAATAGTACGATCGCACTATCTGTGATAAATGAAGGAAAAAAGATACGTATGTTGCGGAAGAGCGTTAGGAATTTTTCAGAGAAAAAAACTTATAATCAGCTATTCATCGATCTCCGCTCGTATTGGCTCTTGCGATTAGCACGTTGAAATTTTAACCATGAATGTCAGCCGAAACGTTTCATCATACGGCAGATTTGCCGTACGTGATTTCTCTGGCGCGGAAATAACACGGGTTTTACCTTCGGAATTAAATATACTTGCGAGAGAACGGTTTTTGTTCGCGGTGAAAGCGCGTTATCGAATTTATTCGCGAGGGGTTTGACGCGAATTCGTTATAAAAATCGTTCGGTGGAAAATGAACGTTTCGCCTTCTGAAAAATTTCACTTACTATTTCCAATGTTCACCGGGAAAGGTATTAGATACCAATGATCGCGGCTTTCATTTCTCTCTCTCTCTCTGTTTTCTATATTTCTCCTTTTTGATTTTATTTCTTATCTTTTTTCTTTAATCATTCAACTTTTTTATACATATATGTATATATATATTTATTTCTTTTTCTTTTGTTTTGCGATGTATCAAACGCTCTTAGAGTGCAGAGCACTAAAGCGAAAATAAATGCTATTATTTCTCTCTCTCTCTCTCTCTCTCTCTCTCTCTTGCAATATACGTTCATTTTGCGAGACATGTGAAAAGAAGAGAGCAGTCAAGGACAGAGTGCATTTTTTCCTTGCCTCGTGGAGTTTTCCATGTGTGATCCTTCTACGTTCTCCTATTTTACAACATAATTTTTAGTCACCAAGCGCGAATGTATTACAAAAGGATTGACGGTTGTTGTTTCGAATTTTTTTTACCGTGGACGGGCGTAACTTCAAATCCTGAGTTGCCGTGGTAGATATTAAATCTTTTTTCTTTCTGTAGCGCGAAAAGCCGGAAACACAGCGCGGAGAAAACGAGCATTGTTTTCATTCCAATGTGAAGTCTCTCTCTCTCTCTCTCTTGATTCCAACTGTTCGTATATCGTCACCACACATGCTCTTGACATTTGTATCGTTTTTCTGGAAATCGTCGTTCGGAGATCTCCGGATTCGCGGAATATCTGAGAACGAGAGAATAATTTTCCTCGATAAATTTTATGTAGTTGTCGCAACGAAGAAGAAAAATGAAATAATGATTATCGTGGTATCATGCATTCATGTCAGTCATGTTTATCAGTTTTCATTAGCAATAATTGAAATATGAAATCACTTTACAACAAAGTTGCTGATTCGTCCGGTATTCTCTAACCGCAAATAAATGGAATCCGTTTACGTGAAACGATATGAAACATCTAAACTGTATTGCATTCAGAGATAATAACGTTTAAACTATATATATATATATATATATATATATATTGCACAATATATTAATTAAAAAAAAAAAGTAATAATATTAAGATAACGCGTGCGTGCGTGTGTGTGTGTGTGTGTGTGTGTGTGTGTGTGTGTGTGTGTGTGTGTGCGTGTGTGCGTGTGTGTGTGCGTGTGTGTGCGCGTGTGTGTGTGCGTGCGTGTGATATACCAAAAGTATAAAATTTGAGAATTCTTGATTTTGAAATTATAATCAAATATAATTAATTATAATTGTATTCATTACATTTTCCTCGTTTTTGCGTTATGCGGTAAAATAAAAAGAAAAGGGAAAAGATTCCCGTGCCTGTAAAATTTCGCCAATAATATTGGAAATTCACGTACGGGCATTTATACGAAAAAATTGTTGATTTAAAATGTGATATTGGTATCGAACAGCCGCGTTTTTATTTTAATGCCGCGGTAATCGAATACTACGGAAAAAAAAAATATATATATATATCCAAAATAAAATTCCCAGTGTATGTGGAACGTGATTTCCAATACGTCAATAATTAATGACTTATATGTTCATTTATTAAACTCAACCAGCTCTCTGCGGTTTCTCTCTAAATTATACGTTCAGGTTCGATTTATTTGCTCATAAAAAATAAATGAAAGCTCATGTATAATAGTTACGTTCAGATTCAAACTGCGTAAATTCTCCGATTTATAAAATATATATATATATATATATATATCGGACTAAATTGCGTGGAGCGCATGTTGTTATTAACACTGTCAACTTAAATTTAGTCGTTCGATTCAAGTTTACGTCCCGGCCAAAGGGAACAAAATGTTGCACAGGCATTAATTATTCGCGGTATGTCGGTATATTTGCCGTACATATTTATTCTTTCGATTTTTCTCGCATTTGTATTCGCGATATTGTCGCCGGGCAAAAATACGGAAAAACCGTATATATGGCGGCGATTCGATCAGCGGCGTACCTTTTATGCCGTTTTTCTTCTTTATCGTTTGGTCTGCAAATCACGTCTCGATGCATCCACACTGTTTTTCAATCCTCCATATACACCAAACGCACTACGTGTGTTTTTCACGCGGATCCGGTGCAACTCAACTTTTTAGTCACCCCCTACCGCTCTCTCAATTTACTTGAGATTAGAGCTGCCACCCTCCTCTTTCTTTTCCCTCCCCCTTCTTCCTTTTCTTCTTCTTCTTCATGGTCTGTCAATTTTTTTCGTGAAGCTTGATGGTAAGTACAGCGATTGCAGTAACGCACGCGCTCGCTACAAAGAGATCGGCATTTTTAACAAAAGGAGGGTTGGTCGGTACTCGTGTGTTTACCCGATTCTCACGTCCACTTAGCAGGCCCCGCATACTTCCACCTTCACTTATCGCGGCAAAGAAGAACTCCGCGGGGTCGTTTCTGAGCTAAACAAGCTGTGTGAAAAGCGTAACAAAGGCGGGGATAATGGAAGGGAATAACGTCGGTCGTTTGGTAACAAACGGCTGAATACCATCGAGTATCTCGCGAACGCGAATTTATTTATGGAGTTACTTGAAAAATTCACCGGCGCAACGGTTCTCCTTCTCAACGGTGACTCTGTCGTGAAGACGACAGAGGCCTCGGACGGATGGATATTTATGAAGTCGCGTTGACTAAATAACGTTCTCTCTCCACACGTCTTTCTCTCCGCACGTTTTATTTTCTTACCGTTCCAATTTCACTTTTCGACTTCGAGACGCACCGAAGTGCGCATATTCGATGGCCGTTTGAAGTCAAACCAGTAATATCCTCCATAAATTTCGCGCGGGAGGACACTTTAACCGTCTCCCCGTGTCTCGCGAATATGATCGGTGGCTCCGTACGTATTGATTCACACTCCGACCTACATTCAAAGGCAGCCGAAAACTTCTCTACGCTCGCGTACCACGTACCAACAGTTTGCAAGTCCGGTCGGCGACGGGAAACGCGCTTTCGAGTTTGCATCACTTCCGTACGGTAAGGAAGTCGTCATGTTGTTTGCCTCTTAACGGGGGAACAAAGGCGACCGCAGTTTGATAAATTCAAATTTGAGATTTCGCGAAAACAATCACGATAACAATAACGAAGAAATATTCGGTGGAAAAAGATGATATCGGTATACCGGTCGCCGTCCGTCACATTAGTTCCGTAATGCACTTTAACCGCACTACGTTCGGCTCTCCCGACTTTCGTTTTTAACCCTAGCTCGCTGTGTCCTGGTTCAGCGAACCGCTCAGCATTTTTCGGTTTTCTAGTTTTCACACGGCATATTATTTTTTCTGAAAGTATATCAGAAGATGTCCGCTACAATAAACAAATATTACTTTCTCTTCGCATTTGCAAAACTTTTCAGCATTTTTTCCGAAAACACTTATTTTCTTACAGTAAGTTTAGATTCGTTTTCTTGACCTGATATCGTAAACATCTTATACAGACTCTGCATTTTCAATTCCCATATTACGAGCTTAGAAATATTAATTATAATAAAAATGACAAGGCGACAAAGTCGAGCGGGCCGGAGTGTGGCGAATTAAATGCTCGAAGATAAATGTGGCTAACCAGGGTTAATGCGAACGTTTTTAATATTTCGAGGTCACACTCACAAATTGATCCCGTCGTATCCAGCTCCGATGCCGACGTGATCCACCCCGGCGATCTTCCGCACGTGATTGATGTGCGCTGTAACATATCAACGAAAATTGCATGTATAACGTAATCGTCGTAATGCTCGTCGTTGCGCTTAGTGCGCGCGGAGATACATGGCCAGCGTATAGCTCATTTGCCGTGTAACGAGCGAAATTACATTCGCCGCCCTAACCGCGCGACCACCGTGAACCGCGACGGCCATGAATGGCGGCGCTGGTGATTTTTCAACCGCGGACTAATACAACTACGACACAATGTTATACCCCCCTGCCCCCTTTCCGAAAGTCACCGAGAGAAAATTGCCCGCACTTATGCGTTTTATTCGCTCCTATTGTCCATCCACCGGTAACGCGTTTTTACGCGCTTCGTCGTATAACGATGTCGCGGGCGTACGCGCGCGTCCCCACAGTCGCAGACACGGTTTGTATTCCAGACGCTGTAATTGTCAATTTGCTGATACAATGCAGCGCGAGAGAGGCATTAAATTAATTCCGCCTTCAATAGAAGGGGATATTGCGTCTGCGAGCGGGATAAGTCGGAGGTAATTCGCTAACGTTGCGGCGGACTCATTTTCCTGTTTATGTAAAGTCGACGGGCTCGGCAAACCAATTTGCCAGTTACCACGGTCGAGTTGCGTAAAGTTAGAAAAACGCTGCCCTGGAGAAACACGTTATTAACCTTCAATATTGACACATTCAGACGTGCGCGGATTACGCCCGCGCTCGTTTCTCGCGCATTTTCTGCTCTTCGCTTCTGTAAAACGTCAAAACGCGCGCGCGCGCGCGCACACACAGTCTTTTCCACGTCGGAGGACGAATAAAATTCAAGTGATAATTCGAACAAGCCACAATGAGATCGCGAGTGTGCGCATAAACAATGAAAATTTGCATATCCGTCAGTTGGATGTTATTGTTAACTAGGGAATGGTCACTGGTATAATTCACATCTTGGTTAATATATCACGAATATAATTCACACCTCAGCGACCCACAATCCAGAAGACAATTTCACACAGTCATCAGGATTATATGAAAATTTCACTTCTCGTTTATTAATTCAGTGCGAATTAAATTATCTGTCATCGTATGTTATCCCGACCAAGAGGAAACGGAAAAAAGAAAGAAGAGAAGAAAGAAAGAAAAAAACAATAACCCGTTACTAGAGATGTTGTGATATCATGAAATTTTGGATACTAATATTGAAACGAGTATCCAATCAAAAATATCATTAATGATACTAGTATTAGAAAAAATATCAATACCGATAATGGCATTGAAACTTAAAATTAGAAGAAATATGAAAATCAGAAAAGTTTTTGTTCTGCAAACTACTTTTACAAAGGTTTTTCGTACATATACGCATATATAATAATCTTACTATCATATAAAAATACTTCTACCTTCTGCACTAGACTTTCTACAGTTTGTGATTTAAAAACCTTAAGAAGGATGTGTTAAGATCTGTGCCCTCGCTATGACTGTCCTTGTTTGACGTCAGAAATGAAAAATCATATGCCAAAAATTATTGCGGTATACGTGGATATATAAATAAACAATATACGCATTAGGTGACATTCATGATTGACTCTGCACATTTATAAAAAACCGAACGCTTTCCTTTTACTTCAACAATCAATAAATAACCGTAAAATTAACGTAACAGAAACCATGAAAAAAAATAGGTTTAAAACATAAGTTGCATGTTATACTAATTTTCATGAAGCAAAAATATATGATATATTGAAGATCGATTGAATAAAAATTCAAAAATAAGATATCGAAACACACACACACGCACATAAGTTATTGATATGGGTACGAATTTCGAAGGAAAATATCGATACAAAGATAGCCGTTATTGAGAGAAAAATATCGATACAAGTATAATATCAGTATTATCACATCATCTCTATCCGTGTCATTTAAAGCGCGTTTTTTTCCGAGGTTGTAGATTGAAGAATTTACAAATGCGTCGTGTGTAACGATCTAAGCACGTAACGGATTGCGCGACGTGCCGCTCGCACAGGCGCGGCATGCATAATCGATCGAACAAATGACATAATTCATCGGTGATCAGAACGCAGCGCGGAGTAACGGCGCGCGTCATGGCGCCGCGATTTTGTTCGCGAGGCTGTCCGCGAAGCGGAACACATCAGAAACGTCATGAATTCCGATTTTCGTGTTTGCCTCGCTCGTTCTCTCTCTCGTCCGGCCTATCTCCATTATATCGTAAATTATGTGTCGACCGGCTCGGCACAACGCGGTCTTTCGAAATTGATTATGATTCCGCGAGGCATATCGTTACTAAGCGCGGTCGGAAAATCACGCCTGACGCTCAGCAAGGCAAATAAACAAGCTGACAGATAATCCGGCCAATCGGAAATTTTGATTGTAATCAAATGTCGCGTGTAATCGCGCGTTCGGATATTTTCAACGGGTAGTTCCACAAAGTGCTTTCACTAAAAATACGCGCTACTTTGCGTGGCCTCGGCTGCCGCCTGTTACGGTAAACAGAGACACTTGAATTTGCATAGCGTCCCGTGTATCGTAACGCTTACGCGGTAACATTAGCGGGTAGCTGCGAGATCTTTCGATTTGCATGCGCCTCATCATAAACAGCGTGGTTGATGTTTGTTTAAGCGAAATAACGCGCGAATGTCTATCAAGATGCATGTGACATTTTGCGGCAGGTAAGAAAACACGCCGAACGCAATCGAGGGAGCGCGCGGTGGTGGGAAATGAAGAAAGGGAAGACTACACGTTATCACCGTACGCATCATTTTTCCACGGTAAAAAATTGATACGCTCATGTACAATCGAAAATTCCCGAGCGCCACCGCATCGGTTTGGAAGTAACTTTCGGGCGAATGCGACGCGTATATCCCGCGTTCGTTCGCAAAGTCCCTTGAATTTAATTGGGAGACGGTGAAATGGTAATGCGAGCGAAATTACGGAGTGCAGAGAGCGCGCGTCACCGTGAATTGAAAGTAACTTCCGCGGTCCTCGAATACCGTTACTGACAGATAACGCGTGCTTTCGCGCGGTCCCGTCGCTCGCCTATCCGGATAGGGCGAGCTCATATCGAGAAAATTGCATTCATACTATAAACAAAGAAGCAGTTATTCGACAAACGTAATGCGGTGAATCGCCAGCGAGACAGAAAGAGAAGAGAACCGGCGAAAGCCACAATACCGCGGTTATTATTAACCGGCAGCGATTGTTGGCCAGCGCAACGCGGTCGCCATGGGATCGGCTTTCCACGCGCTGTTGGAGGACGCGACGCGACGCTCGGGAGGGAAAAGCGACGAGAGAGAGAGGGAGAAGCGAGAGCTACGCTCGCGAATCAATCATAAGCGTAATACTGCCAATGGCCTGGCCGCCGACGCGGTCGCTACTACAATCCCGCGACGTCGCCGAAATTATTGCCGTGCCTCGCGCACCCCGCGCGACAGAACGCACTTCCCACCTCCCGTTCGCCCCCATAATTTTCTTCCCCGTGCGTCCCCGGGCGGAACATAATTTTCTCCGCAGCTCTGTAGCCGGCGATGTAAAGCAATTAGAGATGCGGCCCGCGGAAGGAAACGATTATTCAGGCACCCGGCTATGCCCGATTACGCGTCCGATGTGCGCTGCCGTCCGGCTCGCTGCGGAACGAGCAATTACTGTTCGTTCTTTCTTTTACCGCACACCCGGAACACTGTCCGAGATGCGAGCGCGGTGCAATTTGAATGACCTTTCAATCCCGTGCGATTCGTTATACTGTATGAGTGAAATTTACGGTATTCGTGTCCGAACGAGAGAAACGGGAGAGAGAGAGAGAAAAAGAGAGCACGTATCATGCTTGTTACCGCGGAATATGATATTAGTGCGCGTCGCATTCGCTTATTCCTATAAAAGATGCACCGAAATACCGCGGGAAAATGGCGATATGGATTATCGCGATCCTACTGTGACCACAAATTTTCCGAAACTACGAGCCGCGGCCGGTTTGCATTATCCAAGGGATTAACGGGGGAGAAATGGACGAAACTAAAGGGAGTTTATTGTCTCGCGCGCCTCCCATCGCGGCTTAAGAATTTCGAAATCCTCCGACGCCTTTAGCGAGCGATGCTCGACGGAGAAGGGAGACGAGCGAAGTTGGTTCGCTCCTCGCACGTCGAAACTCACGTTCGCGTCTGCAAAAACCGACACCGCTTGGCAGTACTGTGCACGGAATTGGCTGCTCCCGCGGGAAACGTCGTGGTGTTTCGCTTTTTTCGTCCAACGCCCGAGCGAACGCCCGGTTTTCACGCGGGATGCGTTTTCGGAACTGCGGTTTGGCCGCGCAAAGTGTGAACTTTGGATCGCGGCTAAACGCGATGTTTCACGGGTTCGCGACTTCGCGATCGATCTTATCGTTATCGCGAGAAGCATGGAATTAATTTCGTTGAACTATACAGAGTTTACCGAAAGTGTGGAAACAATAGTGTGGAATATCTTGAGAACAAAGCAATTGACGAAAAAATGATTCAGACAAGAATTGTAGGATTTGGAGAGCGACATAGGCTGGTGATCCCAACTTTATTGCACGGTTCAAGATCATTTTCATTTTTTTTAATGAAATCATATAGTTTTTTTTTATTAAATTTTATGGAATTATATAATTTTTTTCTAATACAAATCGATTTCTCTGCTCATTTTGCGTATAAAAATACTAGAGTAAATTCACCTTTCGATGATTTTACTCTAATACTTTTATACGGAGAATGAACAGAGGAATTGATTTAAGTCAAAAAAAAAAACTATATGGTTCCATTAAAAAAAAGTGAAGTTGAAATGACCTTGAATTATTGACTGCAACGAAGTTAAAGTTACCAACTTATGTCTCCCTCTAAACGCTGCAACTTTTATTTTCTAAAGTGCTCTGTCTTCAGGATATTCCACCGTTTTCACATTTTTGATAAACCCTGTACATCTCGAACGTTACGGAAGAATTAGCCATTTCTAATCTCTCCGCATCGCGAGGAAAACGACTTTATTATCCAAGATTGCTCAACAGTCTGTACAATTAATAAAGTAGACTAATTTTGTGTCTTATAAATGCGAGATAGGAGGAAGAAGAGAGAGAAACTGTTATATTCTATGTTTTAATTTAATTCCAAGGAGTTTGTCGTAGTGACGCATACTTGATTAAAATTCCGTTCCCACGGCTGGTATATCTAATTACGTCAGATATACATATATACACAGCCGTTTACCGCGTATACATTACCCGCGCGGTCTCAAATGTTAATGCCTTCGGAACTTTGAGCCGCCCCTATAATAATGCAAATAAGATGGCAACCCTGCGGGAATTGGCGCCTAACGCGAAAACTCATCTGCCTGCGCTTTGCGTCGAGACGAGACGCTCCGTATGTTCGCTTTCCGGCGTCGAACGGGAGCGCTAAAAGCAGCGGCTTAGTCGCGAAAGCCGCGTGTCAGTGAGGGGGCAAAAAAGCGCACGGTAAGCACGCGAGGTGAATCTCTCTGCGCTTTTCAATTAGCTTTTATCTCGAGACATGAGAGAGGACACGACGATCACGACGCGCACTCGGAATCGTCGCGGAGGACGAGAGAGCCGAAGCAACGCTGATTACACTAGGGGCAGAAAAGAAACCAAAAAAAAAGCCGCAAGCAAAGGCGCTTCTTGTTTGGTGCAACGGCGCTTTGTTTCGTCGCGCTCCAGAGAGGAAATACGAACGTGGCGACAGAAATGCGGGAAATGCGAGCGATTCTATCGGTTATCGGATCGTGTCGCGCGCGCGTTGCATTATTTCAAAAATTCGGGGATGATCGCGCATTTCGGCGGACAAATATCGAGCCTGGAGCGCGTGTGATACCCGCACGGCCGATTGGATCTCGCGAAATTTTATTAACATGTCGCGCGGCCGCGCGCAAACGAACCGACGGTGTAATATTCGTTTCGAGCGAGCATGTGGGGACACGCGAATTTCAGGTATCGGAGTCCCGCGATCGTATTTTCGGCGCATTCGCCGCGCGCACGCGAATTAATGATTAAAAAACGCAACGATATCCTTATCGCGCCGGATCTCGCTCACCTGCCACATCCTCGAGCGTCGATTTTTCACCACAGCTGATAAAATGGGGATAGAAGGATACCATAACTATACCACCGGTCTGCGCCTGCGAACAGAAATTAGCGGGAAGCGAATTAGGAGGAGAGGAACAAATTGCGCCGATGCTTTCGTTCAATCATATCGATACGTGCGAACCCGCCCGATGTTTCGTCCTCGAGGTGTACTCACCAAATGTCGCAGCGCGTGGTCAGGCACATTTCGCGAGGAATTGCAGAGAGCGTGGGCGCTACTGTGACTGAAAATCACCGGCGCCCTCGACGTCGTCATGGCGTCCAGCATCGTGGGCACCGAGACGTGAGAGAGGTCCACCATCATCCCAAGTCGATTCATCTCCAGTACGACACTCTGAAAGCTCCCATGGAGCGACGTTAAATAGTCTCGATATTGCTACGGACCTCTAAGTTTCAGCGCGATAATGGCATCGAGGCACCGCGGATTAAAATACTTCGCGGGATTTCAGACTTTGCGTTTAACGTCCAACAGCGTTGGTCTCTCTCTCTCTCTCTCTCGAATGTTCTTGTGATAAACTGACGCTAATCCGGATTAAAGCGGCTTGGAAGGGGATCACGTGGGATCACCTCGACGACAGTGTAATCGCGTAGATTTTTATAAATTTTCTACCCGCAATTTTTCGTTTCTTCCCCTTTCCCCTCACATCCTCTCTCTCCTTCTCTTCCTTCCTCTTTCTTCGTAGCTATCTTGTGAAATTTCGGGCCGATCTACCTGAGCGTCTTTCCTTGTTCATTTCGAGAACAAAGCCGAACTGACGGAGGGTTAGTTACGTATCTGTCGGGCTGCTTTCCGAATTAAATCTTGCGTTAGTGGTGGTAGGTACGGGCTAGTTTATAGTACGCGCACGTTAGGTCAGTGACACTTATTGCGCGAGCCGGATTGAACTTCAGAACGAATTCTTTCTGGGGCTGCAACCTCGGGGAGAATGCCAATGCGAGGAGGGCCAGCAGCCCATGGAACAAATCGAAATGTCGAATCTTCCAGCGTCCGCATCCGCCAATCAATATGCCTAACGGACGACAATGGTATTTCAGATTTATGCAAACGTGTCTTATAACTCGTATTGCTGGGAGAAAATATATAACGCGTGATGTATTAAAATTGATAAAATAGTTAAAAACACAAAATAAAGTATCCATGGCGTCTCGATTTGAATTTTAATGTGTCCCAATCCGTCATGAAGACTGATTGATCCGTTATAAATCTCGGATCCCGAAACGCTGGACCAATTTTAGGTTAAATTCGAACGTGTTTGCGTGATCAGTAACAAAATTGTAAAAACAGATTTTCATGTTGGAGAAAAACGAGACTGATGATGTTTTTTCTAAGTAACGCGTATTCCCCGCTTGCAAGATATAATATTTACATTTTCGTGAAACTAACGATGGAAAGTGAAACTCGTTGAACTCTTTGGCACGAAAAGAGTCGTCCTTGTTAGGGCAGCCAAGTTGTCGCGCAAATTCCGATTTCTTTCCCGCGCGGAGAACGTTACCTCCATTCTGAACGAGAATGCTTTGTTAAACCGGCAACGTGATAAACTGAACGTTCTAGGATTCCTCCTCTGCTTTCTTATTCCCCAAGGCTTCGCCATGGCGGTGCCTCTATCCTTCTTTTTATTTATTTTTTCCTCTTCTTTCGCAAGTCGTGACGGATTCTTAGCGTGACTTCCGTCTCGTTTTCATTGTGGATGCTCCGGGCGCGAGAGAAACTGGACAAGAAGGAATCTCGAGGTGCTAGCGGATAAATAGGGAAAACTTTAATGTGCGCGCCGGTAAATCTTGTAGCGGACTTATCAACGTGTTAAATAGGGAATTAATAAAGAATACGAAATCGTCCAATTTGAACGTCGGGAGTCCGCGATTTAAATTTCCACGCGACGAGCGTCTTTTCTCACCTTTTTTCTTTTTCTTCTTTACCTTTCTTTTTTCCCTCGGCGACGACGATTCCTCGCGAGATTTTCTTATCATACGTACCCATTTTCGGAGAAAACTAGAATGCACCTGTCTTCAACAAGACTGGGAGAAATTTTCAAGAGCCGGAGGTAGCTCGTGAGAATCTCGTTGCATAGAATCGCGAAAAGAGAAGAGAGCAGTAGGGATTGGATACGTGCGGGTGACACGCGATAAGATGGTTTTGCTGGTCGGAGGATCCTTGATGAAAAGGGTGCACGGAGAGGGCGGAAGACGAGTGGGAAGAGAGATGCGTAAGCCGGGCTCAAGCGATTCCTTTCCATTATTCAAGCAATTTATATTCGGAAAGGAGCAACTCGTGTATTTCGCGATCTAACCTGACTTTTCATTGCACCTCCCTCCTCTCCCTCTACTGTCTGTGGGAACCGCAAATTATAATGGAATTCGCGAACTAACGAGAACGCGGGGGAAGAAACAATCGTGTGTCTATTGATCATGTTATTTGTAATCGACCGATCGCATGTTATTTGTGGTAGTGGTTCTGTATCTGCTCGCGCTTCGGCCAGACGAATGCTACTTCATTTCGTTTCACCATTTTTGGTAGAACGGCTCTCCGTTCGTGCGAATGAATGCATTTACGAGTCATTTCGTGGCATCGGCAAATAGAAATAGGTCGCTCCTAGATGGGAGTTACGTTCCTGTGTAAAAACACATAAATATCTGATTGATGAATATCGGCCGAGGGTCTTTTTTTAGGACATTATATCATTGCCCTAATCTATGAGCTCACTCCCCCGAAAGCACATTCATAGTGAATTTATTTCTTTTGAGGGATAACGTTATACATTTTTTTCGGTTATTGGAAGAATCCACCCTCGAGGATCTCCAGGGTGTGTTAAGGTGGCGCGGTGGTGGTTGGTACGACCTATCGGTCGACAGGATGACGAATAAGCTTCATTCTCCCATGAGTCCTTTTGAAAGGTATCCACTCGTATCATAGATACGTTCTTCCATTCATTGCTCCCTCAGGTATTTTTCGCGCGAGAAGAACCGAAGAAGGGGTCGGGCCGCTCATTCACTCCCTTTTGACCTCTGTGTCTAATCTTTTTCTCGACCTCGACTTTTGATCTCGCGACGAAGTTAATCCACCGTGTTCGAACACGTACAATTTTGATATTCGCCATTCGAGACAAATCAGTGTTGATTGTTACAGGGCTACCTCAAAATAGTTTCTCCTCGGAATAGTTTCACGTTGAAGCCTCCTTTTTCACGAATGCGAAATTAAAACTGCTCCATGCGGAAGAGATTTTTTTCGTTCATTGAAAATATATATCTCTCTGTCACGGCACAATTTTTATATTAGCAAATGAAATATTTCCCTGGAATTAGAACGGATAAAGTTAAAATTGCAATTTCAATCTTCTTTTACCTCTACGCACGCGCGCGCATATATACATCAGGAATGAAATAATCGCAGAAATCATTTTCAGCCTTCAATAAAAAGTTGTAAAGTGATGTAGAATGTTTATTGAATTTTTTGTTAACGCTTCTCAATTAGTGCATATCCCGATAAGATAATTTAATAATATAAAAACTTAATTCTCATATATGTTTTTTTCTTTTTCTTACGTAGATATATATATGAGATAGAGTTTTGTGATAAAGTTCGTGAGTAAATCCGCTCATTTTCAAGATAAAAATTTGAAGTACAAGTCACTCAAGCGGCATCCGTGCGGAAAATCGTCGTCAATTACATTATCGAGGGATAGTACGAGATTTGCTTCGGCTGTACGATTATCCCGATTAGCTTACGCCCGCCGTAGCATACAAAATTGAACTCGTTGGAATTACACTGGTTTCAATCCCCCGCCGCCTCAACATCGTCTTCCGGGATGCATTTTCCACTCGAGAGATTCGCTCGATCGAAATGGACCAGCCAAATCTCCGACAAGATTCCATTTCAGCCCTTCTGCGGAGAGACAAAGGACCACCGGGTGGCGTCTCACTTTGGTCGCATAGGAAATTGCGCGGGTTCGAAATGTCGAAAGTTTTTCCAACGCAGTCTGTCGGGCGGGGCGGGCTAGTAGCGGGGGGAGCAAGTCGAACGGAAAACGCTCGCGAGGCTCTGCCCCCGTGCCTTTGTTCCCCGGGTGTACCGTTCGGGAACGGTCTCACTTTGATTGATTCAAGTTGGCGGCAACGGCGGATGCTGGTCAACCTGTTCTTTCTCGAGGGTAAAACTTACCCTCTGCGACACCCGCGCGCTTTGCCGCCGGCCGACGTCCGTTATCGTCCAACTTCAGTTTGCGAAACTGTCGGAGTCCCGCCGACTATTTAGACGCGAACTCCCAGAACAAGCTCGCAGGTGGCATCAAAAGGGCGGCCGGTCAACCCATAACGCTTTCGGAAACTTATCGCCCAGCTGTACTGTCATATTGCGACTTCGCGAACATCCGCGTCGCTCTTCTGGTGAATTGGGTACACGAAACTGTCAAGCAGCCGCCGTTGCTCTTATTCGGACTTGTTTCATGTAAATTTTTATCCGTGCACGATTCGCTGCGCTGGCTGCAAGTTTCACACAGTTTCTGCGTTTCCGCTTGTGCGGTCAGTCTGAACTTCATTCGCGCTCCCAATTTTATTCCGTCCCTACTTCTGTATAAAAATGCGCATATATATAATAGTCCACATATACAAGTAATTATATATAGAATGTTGATAACTAATATTATGATCTAAATCGTAGGCACTTGTGAACTTTTTGTTCGCTATGGGTCATTTGGTTCTCGATTAAGAAAACACAATTAAAAAGAAAAAAATCATGATGCCACTCCTCCGGAATTCCGATACTTCAATGCGGCGTCGCGATGACTAAATTAAGAGTGTATCAACTTTGTGTTATGTTGAAGCGAATTAAGTCTTATCTTCGTTCAGCGTGGTTGGCGAGTGGTAAGAATGAAAATCGATCTCGGTAGCGGCAACTTGCCGAAGTTTGTCGATGGGTAAGAAATGAGCGCGCGCGCGCGCACGGTAGCCGGGGCTAAGGTACAAGAGGTAAAAAGCGGGAAAGTTAATAAAGGACCGGTGTTCGAAAGTTTAGCATCGTCTACGAGATAGTCAGGAATTAAGATTGAGTGGACGGAGAGAGAACGATAATGCAGCTTTAAGGAGTCTCTCGATGTAGTCGGAAACGCTAATGCGAAAGCGGCACTGTGCGAACTTTATGAAATTAAGGGAATGGTACTCGCAATATTGATAACGTCTCTAAGTCGCGCGTTATGAGCAGTTAATGTAGGGCCGCGAGGCGTGGCCGCGGAGACGAGTACCTTGACGGCGGCGATTAATGCTCTCACGTCGAAGGCACTGAGAAATGATGTCATGAGAGAGAAATATCGACTATTCGTCGCACGTATAAACCATTTCTCTCTTGGCTCTTATCCTCTCCTTTTTTTCTTCTCGCGCGAAATATTAACCTATTGTCCTCGAAACTCTCGGATGGGTACATAATAAATCACGCTTCTGCAGTTCCTCACTTTCTCTCTCTCTCTCCCTCTCCCCTCTCTTTTCCCTTTCTTTTCTTCTTCTTTTGTTGCAACTTTTATTCTGTTTATTACAGAGCCCCATTCGATTCCTCTGTAGCTCGCAAGACGATTAATCATGAAACGGGCGGAGCGATGCGCGCGACGCGATCTACTAAATGGAATCTTATATAATTTCTCGATGTTACAAGTCACGTGTACACATCGTTCGACCGCTCGCGCATTATTTATCAGGCAAGTTAACGGTTGCTTATCCTCGTCGAGAGAGCCATTAAATCGCGGCCCGTGTGGCAACTCACTCTCAGAGGAGATCGGTCGACAGCCAGCCCTCGCGGGGAGTCTGTGATCCTTCTGTGCATGCCTCCTTTTCCGTGATTTTAGCTCTCGGCGCAGTAACGGTAGCAGTAAGGGCTTTGCCGAGGCAATTAAGCGGGGGCATCAGAGTGTGACCGAGTGTGCTTTTAGCGGCGGGTGTAGCGCGGCGATCCGTAGATATCGGCCACTTTTGGCGTGCGCATGCACGCGACTCGCGGAATCGTATTCGACGGATCGCTCTAACGTGCACCGGTGTAAATGCACGTCGCGCCGATACAAAGGGTCACGTAGAAGCTTGGAAAACGTAGTCTCGAGATGCGGCTGAGCGAGAGGAAAGATGGGGCCTCCCTTGTGATATACCTAGAATCCACCGGAAGCTATCTCGCCATTCCTGCTCTCGTACGTGGCAGATCATAGGAGCGCGATAGTCTCCATTTTCTTTCGATACCGCTTTTGTAGATGGCCGATTGAGTCCCCTCGCTACCATCGCTGTTATGCAGACGGAGATAAGCTCACACAGCGAATCGCGAATGTCATTGACTGAAGGGATGTTCCGCGAAGAATTCGCGCGATTTATTCAATTCGATCCAGCTTTCAGAGACGACTTTGAGCTCGCGTTCGAGGAAAATTTTCGGGGAGTTGAGACCATTTTGCGGCCATTTCTGTAGGACGGATTAGCGTATGTGACACGATAAACGCGAGGACGTACACTAATTGCAGGATAGGAAAGGATCGTGTAACAAGCTCTTCCTTTTTCTTTCTCTTTCTGTCTCTCTTTCTCTCTCTCTCTCCCCGGTCGGACTCAATGTCGGATTTTCATGTTCCGTGGGTTAATTTCGCATAGCATAAGCGCATAAAGCGTGACATAATTTAACGCGTCAGTGATACTCGTTTCGTCTCGCCCGGTCGGGTATTCGCGCAGTTTTTAATTTCCGGCATTCTCTCGTCATAAAATGCGAATCGTAAAAATGCCCGGTATAATCAACAAAGGCATATACCGGAGCACTATTTTTAAGATTTCATTCCGTTACCTTTTTACGCGTTTGCAGTGGCATTCCATGCCATTTTGACATATATTTGATGTTTCTTTTCTTCTTTCTTGCCGCTCGCAGTTGTAAATAACCGCTGCCTTCAAAGGCGGTGACGTTGAGAAAAAGAGACAGATAGATAAGGAGAAAGATAAAGATAGAGATAGAGACAGAGACAGAGAGAGAGAGAGAATGGGGGGGAGTGGAAAAAAGGACTGGCGCAGGCATCAGCGCGGAAACTGTTCAAAGAGGTCGCGGAAATGCAACAGGGAGATGTAAGTCGAATTCCAGAAAATAATTAAATAAATTCCTGCAAATGAAGTATTGTCTTCGGGCTCACTCGTTTGTTGTGGAAAATCCATTTTACGCGACGCTAAATCTACCGCTTTTCCGTTTTAGCGAGACGGGCATTCTCCCGATGAGGATCATTCCAGATAGTGATTACAGACTGGAAAAGGATTTCGCAAATTTCGATGTTCCATAAAAGCGACCGGTGAGACATTCGCGTGTATATTTCCAATGTCGCGCCGCAGTATCGTTTTTCTTCTCGCGTTCGTGAACCCGCACGATTTTTCTCCCTCCTTTTCGCGACGGTTCTGCACTCGCTTACTTATTTCCTTATACTATCGCGACGCGAGTCGTGGTGGCCGGGTTTTCCTTTTACGAAAGTTTTCCCACTAGAACGATCACCAGTCCTGGTCGAGGGGAATGGACTGGAAGGGAGCGGTATGAAACGGTCCAGGTATCGGATCCTGATACTTTTCTCGTAAAAGGCGGCTTCCGTACACACGGCTGGTTCATTGCTCACTAGACGAGCAGCGTTCTCTCTCTCTCTATCTCTATCTCTTTTTTGTAGCGCGTTTCTTTTAATATATTTCTGTATTTATATAAGAAGAGAAATGTCGTACATACAAAATGATAAATCATACATTTTAATCTTGATGTCACGATGAAACAATGATAATTTAAAAATATATTCTCGAGTAAATTATGGAGGGAAGAAAATTATTTGGAAAAGAATCTCATTTTGAGATAATTAATTAAGACGTCATAGAAAGAACAACGTGTATAAAAGGGAGAGGAAGATATGATAATAATTATCGTAATTAGCGCGAACTATGGATTCCATAACGCGGGAGAGAGTCAAATAATGATCTAAGGTTAACGTTGAGAGACTTCAGCGTGTACATCAAAGAGATTGTAGTAAGAAGGAGGTAAAAGGAAAGAGTACCGCGTTCTTTTATAGCATCAAGGTAAAGGGATCCGGCAGTTTTCTTTTTTAAACTTTAGTTCTGGAGTATCACGTTGGAAATTTTCAGCGAGTGCTTGAGGACCTGTTTATTGCTCAGGTGTAGGTGAGAAATGATGCGGGTATCGGGCCGGGGCATAAAAGAAAAGCGAGGGATCATATATAAAGCCCGTGCCGAGACGGCTCTCACAATATGGGTAGCAACGGGGCGGAAAAGGAGTACATTCTTTCTGGATTGTTACACACGGGTATAAAGATACATACATTAAAACATATTACGCGGAATATCGTGCGTACGTAAAATTACCGAAATGCATTCGCCGTGTTACCGCGCTTTCGAAGCGATATGTATACGAAGTAACCGTTCGAACACGTAGAGAACTACTCACATTCGCGAATTACGTATGAGAGAGACGAGACAATTAGCTGTTCATTTGTCACGATTGCTGATGAGCGTCATTCGCATATTTCCTCCCGTGGAATAAAAAATGGAACTTTTTTTCAAATACGCCACGCACGCGGTTCTCACTCGCTCGTGTGTTGTATCGCGAAGTGACTGTTCTTCGCGTCATAAAGTTACGTCGAAATTATTCCACTAGAGTTCAGCATGAAAACTCCCTGGAAAACATTCCACTTCATCCATCTTGATCGCGAGCTTTTTTACGGTCGAGCGAATCCTCCGTGCTTTCTGTAATCCGTGACTTGAAGCGGGAAACGCCCGATTCCTTTTCCACTGACGAGCAGAACGTCGGCTTATTTACTTGAAATCGCGTCGATACGTAGATAAGACGGACACGACGTAAATGGATCGTTCGAGAGAACGAGAGGGAAAAGAGGGAGAGAGAAAGAGGACCGGCAAAATCTGTCGTAAAGTCTCGCGGATAATGTGCATCGCTTCTCACGGTTTTAGTAGCGCGTCGGCCGGTTCACGGTTCGTGAAGATTTATAATGTCTTGACTCTCGGTTCATCGGAGGCACGGCTATCCAACGAGCGCGTGCAGCTAGGTCGATTCCTTCTTCATCATCGAGAAGCGGAAAATATCGCCAAAGAAACCGAAGGAGATGGAACTCTCTGGATATCCGAAGAGTCTGACGAAATCTTCCGAATACTCATAAGAAGGATAGATTTAACAAATTGAGACTTCTAAATACGACTTTAATGATACATCCTGTTGAAAATTGCGATATACGACGATCTCCCTTCACATTTTCCCAACGGAAAGTCGGAGACGCGAGGGAGGAACGATTGTGGAAGGCCGTGACGTTCGATTTTCACTGACGTGTAGAATTGAGTATTGAACGCGATATCGCGCGCTGCAAACGGAATCGATACTTTTACGTAATTCCGAAGTAAGTAAGCGAGATATCCAGCCAGAGGGAAACATCATTTACACCGTCGCGAGCGCCGCGACGGCGGCAGTTCCCCCGTCGACAAATTCAGTAGATTAAATCGCGCCAGTTTGATTGTTTCGAACAGACACGTCGACTCGACGCTGTCCCAGATGACGGAATATAGGGACAGTTAAGCCAACCGACCGAATTGATTGCCTCGAATGTTGCTGAGCTGGAGGGGCTCCTCGACTATTCCGTGCGCCGAATAGTATCGGTGTCGAGTTTACCCCTTGACAGAAACCGTTCGCGTCCGGTACATAGAAGTTTCGAACGTTTGCTTGACCAGATGTTTCGACACTCCAATCGATATAAGGTTCACGTCAGTTATCGAAGCTCCACAAAGTGGATTCGTTCGTTCACGTGGGTTCGTGTTCGAAACCGCATAAAGTTTCAGAGAGCGGTAGAGGGAGAGAGAGAGAGAGGAAAAGAGAGAAGCATGTAAATAAAGTCGCGAGACCGACGACTCGCGGAACTTTTGACGGCTTTTTCGGCTAATGAATCCGGTGTACGCGTCACTCGAGTACCCTCGGATCTTGACACACACATACAAACACAGCATTCGGTGTAGAATGTTGAGCTATCGAACGGGACGTAATGAAATACTCTCTCCGCTTGGATTCCACGATGGACGTGCGGTATAAAATTAGCGTTGCCTTGTGCGGGGATGGAACCGCAGCAGGCGATAAAACGGCCTCGGAATTTACTTACTATGTTTACGTCCGCCGTTATAATCGAAAATTCGGGGTGGGGGGGAGGAAGTGGGCGCGACGAGCGCGCGTTCTCGTGTCCCACGTAAGCGAGTCTCCATTAAACTTCCCTCTTTATCCGTTCTCCGCAGTCGTCGAAACGACCTCCATGCCGGGCGTTGCCCGCCGAGAGAGGCTGCAATTTCGAAAATAAGAAAACCGCGGATCGCGGCGGGGTCATTATCGGAAGGCAGTTCGCCGGGCTCGATCGGAATCCTTTATCCCGGCGATTGTGTCTACCCGGCCCAGAAAACGGCGCTGCATCGCTCGCGCGCTCGCGCGTGCTCGCCGGCGTAGGTATTGCGCGAATCGTCGGCGGGGGTGGCGGTCGTAGCCGACATCGTCGTTTCATCCTTAGTACAATGGATACGTGCCGCGCAACGCGATTACCATGTTACACGATTTCGCTGGCTGATGCAGGCTCGGCAAACAGCCGGCGGAAGTGGTTACCTGATTTAAGCTCGGCGTGCGCGACTACGCGTGGATCATGTAGCGGGGAAAATACCCGTCTCTCGCGAGAGCACGAGCGTGTTCTCCGAGATTTCTTCCTCGCGAAGGAAATGGAAACACGTCGGGTGGACTCTTTAGATCTTAATCGGCGCCGCGTTAAAGCTGGTCGAATCCCGCGGAAAAGGGGATAGCGAAACTCGCGCGCGCGCGCGCGCAAAGCTGGGCAACGAGGAAGAAAGGAAACGGAGGAAAGAAGAAGGGAGGAAGAGAGAGAATCGCCGGTTAGCCGCATGAAGAGACTCCGTAAAAGTGAAATACTACCGCGGACGCCCGGCAATCTCGGGAGCTTGGTGACAATTTTTTATCTTTACGAGCCCGGCGCAGCCGTTGCTCCTATTGCATAAGTGGAAACAAGAAGAATTATGCAGTTACGTAAATTATGGCAGCGCCACGGAAATGGCTTTCGCTGGTTCTCGCAACTCTCGCGGTGTCAGGAGCGCGTAAGAAGCGATGGCATAGTAAGAGAGAACGAGTAGGATAAGATAGAGGGTAAGAGAGAGAGAAAGAGAGAGAGAGAGAGAGCGAGAAAGGATAGGAAACGAAGAAGAGGTCACGGAGAAAAGAGAAGACGGGAAATAAAACAAGAAACTACGGAGGTTAGATTGGCGGGATGCGGTAAGATTCCGTGGAATTTGAAGCACGTTTTGAAAAAAGGATACCGCGGACTGAAATTTTTTCCTTCGGGACGTAATGAAGATTTATGTTCTTCATTTAAGTTTGATATTGCGTTTGCGGTGTATTTTACTCACGTTAATACGTTTGTCCGAGAGGCGTCTTATTGCCTCCGTACGACTGCTGCAATAAATCGCCCCGGCGATATTTCCGCCGTGCGCGAACCGTTCCGGCATTATTCTCAAAATTCGGCGGAAAGGCCGTGTATGGAACGTAGAAAATTGAGCTAACCAGATTATTTTTGCCGAGTTCGGAATTTACGAAGTACGAGAGGACGATATTAAAAATTCGACCTGTCGATAACAGGGATTTCAACTCTGGCTTTTCGCACGCGTGCATGTTGCGAATGAAAAACGATGGAAGGTCCGTGGCCCATTGAATTGCGAACGCAACGAAACGCACGCGCGCGTGTGTCGTTAAACCTATGAAATAAAAATGTGAGAATATTTAGAATGCCGCCGCGCGTTCCGGAAAGCGTCCATTTGCACTGATACAGCGCACGAGAGAAATCAAGAGCGTTTCTCTCGCAAGGACAATATGAAGATTGCAAATTGATATTTTCCTCAATGAGCGCGCCGCTCGTTTCATGTTTCGGCCTTTCGCTCTAGTCTCTTTTTCCGCCTCTTTCTCTCGCGCAATTCGCCTCCCCTTTCCGCGTCTCATGGCAGATTTAGCAATAAGAATTCATAAAACTTCGTCGTGGAATTTCACGGTGTGTCAGAAACGTTACCCTGGGGTGGAACACGAAGGGCCTAAGATGGTGGAGGACAGAGACGAGGGAAGTGCGCGCGGCGCGCGCGACGGGGGGGTGAAGCGGGTGAGTCTGCGAACATAAATAGCCGACGTGTCAGAAACAGGTCGGATCGCTCGCGAACCTGTCCGGCCAATTGCAGTCGATACTTGGAGTATCGAAGTCAGTCACTAAGCAGGACCGTGCACGTATTGGCGCGCGAGCAGGAACTTTCGTCTCTCGAAATCCTTCCACCCCGTTGACGTCGCGTCGATATTGGACGTGAAACAACGAGTTACAACGCTATATCGCCGATGATAAAAAATTATTCGCCGAACTATCGCCGAATCTCGGGCTACGTCGCGAGATATTATTATAATGACGTTTTGAATAATTATTCTTCGTTATTCCCGATCGGCGGCGGAATGTTATTTCGTAACGAGAATTAGCGCGATAACAAAAATGTAATCAGCTCGTGTCTGCAGCGAGTTATAAGTTAAGGGCCCGTAAAGGTTAATTGCAAATTTTGCATTGCAAATCTGACGGAAATAAAGGAGACGGCCGTTTGCATATTTTCTTCAAGAGACTGCTGCAAATACAACTCGGCAAAAACTCATCCAAACGTAGCCGGCCGCAGTCGCGATCTCCCTTTTTCGTCGCGAGATAAGTAATTCAAAAGCTATGTAATTAAATGAAATCCCTGCGAGAGAACCTCAGCAGGAATTTAATTTAATATCTTTCTTCTAACAAAAAAAAAAGGGAGAAGGGAGAAAGGTAGAACGAAAATTCACAATTTTGGAATTTTTCCACGGCTAAATCGAGATTTCACCGAATAGTGTTTACGTACTTCGATCAGATGCGTGAAACGTTACGGCGCGGCATCGTCGCGCGCGCATCCACGCCTTCCGCGTTATCGAACGCGTCGACGGATATTGATGCAGCTGTTTTTGCATTATCGTTGCAAAGTAACCGACAGCTCGTGTGTTCTCTTCTCTCGTTTACTCACCGGCAAAATGCGCCGTTACCGAAATGCATCCGCGCGGTATTTCTCTTCCACGCTATCGCTATCGTCGCCTTCGGCGAAACGCGTCGCACTCACGTCTAGCCGCGACGTTCCAGTTCTACCGGCGGATGTGAGTACCGTCGACGACGACGAGTCGCGTTAACTCGCCTACGAATATGCGAGCGATGTAAATTCCGCGCGCCGGCGGAAGTGCAGTCCTTCGTCGCAGCTGCATCGCCCCGCTCACGGCCGCGAAAGCACGCTTGCGGCTTTCGGCGAACGTCTGGAAAGCACGTCGCTGGTATTTTCGCCGAATGGCGGGACGAAAGTGGCTTCAGCCGTTAGAAGCGGCAGGATTTTCAGGAACAAAGGACGATACGTCACAGTTAACGCTTTCTTCTGTGCGGCGCGCGGTAATAATTATAAATCCCGCGGCAGAGCCTCGCAAGAGCTACACGCGATTCTACTTCAGCTCCATGAACGCGACGTTAATGCGCTCGAGCGCGCGGAAAGTATCGCGGCGATCCTGTTGTATTTTTAAGACACCGCGCTCTCTGGGAGAAAAAGAGAAAGGGAGAGAGAGAGGATGTCTCGCTGGTAACCGAGATAATCCCTTGTGAAAACGATAACGCGCATTTCTCTCGTTTTTCCGCCGCATACGGGAGGAGAATTGGCGAAGATGACGGATATCTCTTCCTCTTTAAAACAACTTACGTGTTTTTCCCGGGCGGGCGCGATATATCGGGGCGATTCTCGGCGGGCTCGGGAGAGAAACTCCGGAGGCATCGAAATCAATTCCCGCGACGGCACAATCGCTCTAATGCAATCAAACTTTCTCCCAGCGGCCTGGATAAATTCGGGATTCCGTGAAATCGTGCCGATTCCAAGATTTTCTATGAATTTTTAATCGCGCACGTTCGCGCCGCCGCCCATCCCCGGAATTCCGGATTTTCTACCTTACGTTCTGCACGTGGAATAAGATGCGAATCTACAGAATGCCGTTAAAGCGCCACGCGAACGTGACACGAAATACTCATCGTGCAGAAGTCAAACGTGGAATGTGCCATCGGGTAATCACAGCATCTGTCACAGATCGAGAATACGTACGTACGCTGGGCACGTTGTGACGGATGTAAAAGGCAGAACATGGAAAAATATCTGTCCTGATACCGCTTCATGTTCACATTCACGTAGCAATTTTATCTTTACGCCTTATTTATGGTTAGATTTAACGACCTCACCGCTGCGGGCTTATCGTAACAGCTTAACCCGTTGTGTAAAATGAGAATCACGCCCGTGAATCCCAAGCGGGGCCTGCCTCGTCTTTGACGCGCGTTTGTATCGGATTAGACGCCACAAAGATGCGCGATAAATCTCCCTTTGTTTCGAAAAGATGACGCGCGCGCGCCGTGACGTCGTTTTCACTGAATATTTGAACGGTTTCTCCATGTCCGAGACTAGCTTGTGTCTGTGGCGCGTCTCTAAAGTCATTCGCATGCGTCCTTAGCCGTCGAAAACGCTCTTGGGAGTCTGCTACTCTCTCTTTCTCTCTCTTTCTCTATCTATCTATCTCTCCCTCTCGTTCTCTCTGCTTTCTCGGCCATTTACCGCGCATTGAAGAACGACGGGTGATACCCGTCAGTACAGATGCGCAACGGCAAGACCGGCCTTACTCTACCTATAAAATATGAATGAGTTAGTAAGTGCATCCCGCAGGAAGATCCTGGGGAAAATTTCTCCGCTTGCAACAAGCGACGTGTACTTATTTCCTCGAATGCGTCGTAGATGTAGCGGCATGAATAGAACTAAATAAAGAACTCCATATCTAACGGAGCGCTCAATATTATTTCGTATTTTAAAAATATAAGAAAAGAATCCGTTTTTCATGACTAAAAACGATCGAAAATAACGTTACATATAAATTGTTTACGGAAACCGTACACAATAGAATTTTTAAGTCGAGCACACAAGAGAAGACAAGACGGAGAGATGGTTATGCAGACAGTTCGTATTATTATTATTATTATTATTATTTTAGTCTGATTAAACGTCAGGCTTGAGACGCAATCCATCGATAATACAACGGGACGAGCGTGTGTATGTTGTTCCCTGTATCGAAGGCGATGAAGTTCTTAAAGCTCTGTTTGAGCTTATGACTAACAGCTCACAGCAGCGCTGAGGTGCAAATTCAATTCCTCCTTGATCGACGAGGACTTAGCCATACTACTGTCGCAAACACAATCAAAATTTCTGTTACGGAACAGTTACGATGGTTAACGTTTACGCGAAGAGCGATTAATTGGAATCTAGCGCGAAAATGCAGCAAACAAGCTACGTAAGTGAATATCGGGCGGGGTATTGAAGGAACGCAATTATTATCCTGACCGAATATCGACTATTCGAAGAATTTATACTTCCTCCCGTCCGAGTCGAGTTTATAACGATTTATCCGCGAAATTACAATTCGATGATAGAAATAAATCCGATGAACCGCCGGGAGACAGCATTAACGGGCGCAAATGGGACTGGATCAATTACCGTAATCTCGTAACTCGGGAATGGTCGAGGAAAGTTTATTGTTGTTGTTTTCTAAGCTTCTCATTCGAATCGATGAAGACTGCCGAGTGACATTCCTGTTGCTCAAACTACTCTCCAACATAAACTTTCGGGCAACGTGCTGCTCTACGTGACACTTTCGCGCGAGGAACTTAAAGTTTGACAACCAGAAGATATATCCTTGAAAGGTGAGAGGCGGCACTGCTCTTAAGTGATTGCCCAGGAATGGTCCGCTCGTTTGTGAATGGAATGGTATCCAAACTTAGCCCGAGAAACTAGTAAGGAACCTTATATTACTACGAGCGCAATTAGTCACCAAACTGTTTTAGTCCGCCGTCCGACCTTCTTTGGATTTCATTTTGCTATCGTAAGCAGAAAATATTCCGATAATCTCTCCTCTCTTATTTCTCTACTTCTTATAAGTTTCAATCGCTACTCGATAAATCCAGGCTGTTCAGCAGGGTATATTTCGCAAAGTATTCTCCCATCTTGTTTGCGAAAGGAAGCATATTACGCGCTCGAAATTTCCTGCAGCGAAATTTACATATTAAAAGAGTCAAGTATCTATCTACTTTACTGATAATGGACAGAGGTGATGCGCATCAGCGAGTTGAAGGGAATTTGGAAACGACCGCTAATCCGTTGGACTAACTGTCCCTCGTCATGTAAGTGAACAATGGCGGTGGCGGAACTTCGAAACATGTTCCATCCATTTTAGTAGTTTTCAACGGATCAGCTCGATCGGCGGATCGCTCGAAATTTAGTTTCGCGAAATTTGGCGTTTGTTCTACAAACACGACGTTTGTAAAGTGTCGTAACATTGGAAGTAGATAGATTGGGTATTCACTTTCGGGTTCACATGGAACGTAACTATAAATAGCGACTCCGCTTTATCAGCGAGCGGGATGCTCCAGTATCATGTGATAAACTACTCGTGTGCGGTTTTGGTATCCAATTCCCCGTTACAAGGCCGATATATTCGGAACGAGGTCCGCGGCATCGTCGTATTACCTTATATTGTTATATGTTTCGTATTAACAGTAACACAATCTCTCTCACTCTCACTCTACTTTCTCTCTCTCTCTCTCTCGTTGTTCTCGTGGGACCAAGATGCGACATGATGCAACGAGAGAACGATATCGCAACGTTCGACGCTATTACCTTGATGCCATAGCGTCAGCTTTTCCAGTGCATACGCATAAACCGCCGCGAAATCACCCCGGCAATAAATTCGATATCACTGTTTCCCGATGGATCTCCGATTGTACCGAAAACATTTCGGCTCCACTTTGGCGAAACCATTTTTCGTTTAAATTCTCGTCGAAATCCGTATATTTATGGACGACACGTCGATACAACCGGTAGAAAACACACCAGATTTACGATTAAAGTCAGTCGGGAGTGGCTGACGCCGGTGAAATCGGTCATTTTGTCACAATGCGCGCGCCGAAGGAAATTCGAGCGGAAGGAGAGGCGCGTTTTAATTTCGCGCAAATTCCGCTCGATAATCAGAATTTGCAACCGTCATCCGGCAAATTTCGGTGTTCGGATTGTGTTGAAAGGAAACGTAATGAAATCATATCGTTACTCGTGCACGTGCACGTGCGCGCGTATGAATGCACGCATCGCACGCATCCACGTACGCACGCATGTATATTCTCCTCAATATGTAACAATTCCACTTTTTTTCCAATTCCGTTTTACACGTGGCCGTGTTATAAATAACATCGAATGGAATTGATAGCAGTGGTTCTAACATTCTTTATACTATAACGAGACTGTGATGCGCGGTATTGTCGTGGAAACATTTTTATAGATCGTACAACGAGATGTATACGAGATTGTGCTCGATGCCATAATCGGAATGCGAAATTATGATCTCAAGCAAAAGTTGAATTTTTAATTCTCGTGAATCGTATGAATTGCACGAGGAAATAATATTGCGATTATTATGCCGATCATGATAATTATTTCTTGTACTATTTTCTTATCCTCTATTCTCGTAATATTATCTTTCCCTATATTTTCAAGAATATAAGAAGATTGTATTTTGAGTTGTAACGATGCACTCGTCGGAAAGACGACGTATTTTGGTCGTACTCACCTTGCCGAAATTTGAGAGACCACCGATTTGAGGCACTTGACCGGGTTCATCCGCCGTGCTGCAGTCTGCCCTAACGAACCAACAGGTCAGTAACTCAGTGGCGACAATCGTGAGCGTTATTGCGATAGAATCCCCTCTAATCACAAGTTTCCACGCCCGTAATGCTAACGATAACGGCAATAGTATTATTCACAGGGCGGTAGCTTGCGCTAGCCCACAATGGATAGGTCGCAATCATATCGCAACCGACTCGTTTCCATTTCGCATGATCTCGGGAATATTTCGGCGCGCGTCTTCATTGAATTCGCGTTACACGATATCGTTCGTTAGTCTCGACTCAGGTACCGCGTCGAAATAAATTCCAAGCGTCTCGATATCGGCGCGCTTCATCCTACAGCTTCCTGACGTAGGTTTTTATTTGAAAAAGAAAAAAACCAAGTACAAACGAAAAAAAGAAGAGAAACAGTTGACCGCGCGAAGCACAGTTCGCCGACATGATTGTGGACTACAGAACAAAAACGTTGCACGACAGTTATCTCGATTTTTCTAAATTAATCTTTTTTTTTAAGCCGATCTCGGGATAGGCGCTCGCTGTAGTTTAGAGTTTTACGAGAGAAGCTGTAATCGGCTTCCGCGGTTTTATTAGATGTAAAAATCGAGGTCAACTGCACGTGTAACGCTCTTACCGGGCGTTGCAAACCTGTGCATGTGCGCGCGCGCGCGCGCAATAAACAATTTAAGAAATTATTCTATTAACTCGCAACTCCTCACACGTAACTCCATTTCTCGAAGATAATTACATTTCTCCGCGGGCATTGTAAATTGACTGGGTCGATGGTGCATTTTCTGCGACGCGATGTATCGTTAATTGGATCCTGTCGTGTAACGCGCAAGTAAACGACATTCCGTGTGACGGCTTCCATGCGAAAGGAAGCAGGGGTGAGGGGGGCGAGCCAATTTCTACGTGTCAACATTGGGGGCAGCAAGGCGGAGGGAAGAAATAGGCCGCCTCCTAAAAGTTTCCTGCGGGGGGAAGTAATTTTCCCCGGTGTTACACACGACCTCTTTTTAGCCACGCATATCGCGCGCGTTTCGATTCTCCTCAGGCGCGCGAGACGCGCCTAATCGCGATAACAACTGGCAGGGCGCGCGCACAGGGGTTGCGAGGTGAAGTGGGAGGGGGGTTAAATATCTCATGCAGATGGGATTATGCGAGACATACGACGAGCTTTAGGCGTTGGCTGGAGGACTCGAGGTAATACCACGCTGACAATCGTGTGCATTAGTGCCGCGTCCTCTAAGCCGTCGAATGGAGCAATGATGCGGCGGCAACGGCGGCGGAGGCGGCAGTAATGGTAGCGATAATCGATAACCGAGCCGTCGCCGCTCGTGTACCCTCGACTCCGAGATCGACGAAGTTTCAGCCGCATTGCCGGATTTAATCGCGGACGGACCACCGACACGCGCCATTAAATCACCGATCTCTCTCTCGTTGCGGCTTTCCCTTTCGTTCGCGCGACCAAACCTGCTGTCCGTGAGCGCGCGCTCGCTCCATCGGACATTCTCCCCGACGGATCGAACTTAATCGCGCGCGGGTTTCGACGGGGTCGCGGCCTGCGCGCCCGCGATCTCGCGAATTTACGACCGGCGCTTAGAGCCGCGGCGGACGAGCCGGCATTTTTGTCCAACCCGCGCCTCGTAATCGCCCTATCTGTTTCGCTTTCGCGAAACGCCGGACGTTCCGCCGAACGCGTATAATATTGTTATACGGTGTGCATTAATCCACGCGGGATTTATCACGTTACATGCGACGATTTAATTGCCGCGGATAAGCAAAGCGGACGATGCGTGAAATATGTCGTCCGCCGTGCAAATAAATCGCGACGGCCGCGGCCCCCGTGTTGTTCCTAACGTTTTTTTCCTTTTTTATCAGCGCGGCTTCTCCTCGCGCGTATTTCCTACCGAGCCGGTATCTCCTCGAGCCGGGTTAAATACGCTCATAAATAAGGCGAGCGAGCTGATCGCCGTCTCGCGTGTTTCTCGTTATACGTCGCGTAATATCGCGCTCACGACGACGCGAGGGTTGTTATATTCGACAAAACAGCTCGGGAGCTTTCTTCTACTCGCGGATACGCGGGAACGTTTCCACGATCGGCGGCGTTTCAGTTGATTTCAGCTTTCCGACGATCCCGACGCACCGATGCGAACACGAGCGAACGCTCGATGAAGTAAAATCGAGGAACTCGGGAATTTAATTTCGGAGTGATTTTCCAACCGCGCAGTTATTACGGTAGAAGAATTTCGGTATTATTATTATTATTATCCGGAAATATATATGAATTGACCGTGAGAATCCGCGTCCCATCGATTTCAATAAACATCTTCGTCGGGAAGATTTACGAGGTAACTCGGTGGAATAGCGGTTCGGAGAGAAAAAAAAATGTAAATCTATCTTCGTCATAAGCGCGATAGCGCGGCGAAGATCGATCTATAATAGAGCAACGAGTCTTGACTGGCGACGTCGTAAAACAGAGAGCGATACTATAAAAACGGAAGCCGAAGCCTGGGGATAGATAAATCAGCGTCTCGCTCTCGTGGAAGAGCGGTGCGTCGTGCATCTCGGTGTACGACGCCCGTCAGAGTGTACGTTCGGGAAGTTTTTTATTGCGACCTTCTCGCAGCCGTCTCGTAAACGATTGTCGCCTACTCGCGAATTCGCCCATTGTCCTGAAAGTAATATTTCTACGGTGCGTCTGCTTCGCGGCAGCAGCTGGAGCCGACGACCTGCAACCTTCTCGTAATCTGGCGCGCGCTGCTCGCTCGATACTCCTCCCGTTGCGAGAAACAAAACGGCTCGAAGTTTAGAAAAAAAAAAGGTAGCACCGCACCGTAGATTACTAACTTACTCCCGTGAAAACGCGGATGATTGCAACATGGTAAAGTCGAACGCGCTCACTTCAGAGGGCTTTGCCCCGAAAATACCGAAAATAGATTTCCACTACGCACGAGATTCCTTTTTGCGCGTAGAGGTAAAAAGATCTCGTTTTATTTAACTCTATGTCAATAAACTATCGTAACAATTACGAAGCTCCTGCCGCACGAACTGTTTGCGCTCTGTGTTCGTCGAAATTCAGAAAAATCATCTGCGTTAGTTGTAAAACAGCACATGAACGTGTCGTGTTCATAATGTTAACATGTGTTCAAGTTATAACATTGTTATTAATAATAATAATAATTAATAATAAAATAGTTATGGATAATTATTGTCTTAAGTTTTCACTGCTTCTAAGTCTAATTATTATAAATATTTGTAACGTGAGTCTCCACCTCTCAATATAACAATGATATTTTTCTCAAATATTACGTGTCTTCTTTCCGTAATTTGTACAAATGATTACTAATAACATAAGTCACTGAATAGTTTAATAATCTACGATTAAACGTGCAAAAGCGCGGGAAAGCAAAAAAAAAAATGCCGATAGAATATCTCTTTATAGAAATGAATTAACGCTATTGGACCGTCTCTTCGCGTTTCTCGTGAAAGTAATGTCGTCGGGGACGGCAACCTTCACGAAACGACCAAGTTACGTCGTCGCTTTTTATTATGGATTAAAATAATCCGGATTATCGACGCGCGACGTATAAGCTCGCGCTGAAGCGCAACGAGAGCGCGTCGTCACGGTTACGTAAGTGACGCTCCGCGATACACGTAGCCGGAGAATATTTGGAGCGCAAAGAGTTAATCCGCGCAGGGCTGGATAACTCTCCGTGTAACTCTCCGGTGCTCGGACGCGGCAATCGCCATTTCTTTCGGTTCGACTCTCCGCCGGTAACCGGCGACTGGTAACCGAAAGGATGGTCCATGGAATTTGCGCGCGCGAATTTCGCGGATTATTGGCGCGAACGCAACAGCGGATAACGTTACCCCCGTCGATCTTACGATCGGCGCGCGAACTATTACAGGAACTTTAATCCGTTTACGGGAAACGTTACGCTGCTCGGATCGAAGCGATAGCTTTTAATGTCCGGGAAATGAACGAAACTGGACGGTTTCGAATTACTGCCGGCTGCTATATCGCCGCGAGCTACGCGAATGAAAAGTTCCGGTCGCGCAGAGGTCGCCGTTCCAAACGATCGCCGCGTCCTGTTGTACGGCTCTTGCGGTCCATTTTTAACGTGGGTCGGCCTATAAAATTCTACATGTAATCGTCGTTCACGCGTCAACGCGCATCGGGCGATCCGTTTTTATTTCAGTTTTCGGCCCGGACGAACGAACGAGCGGTGGCCACGTGCGCTTTCGGCGGGGCTCGCGTTGACCGGAGTTACATTATCGCGATCGACAATCGCGACTCTCTCCGCCTGCCGCGCGTTCGCCGGATATATAATACAGAATGTTTCAAGAGAAATAGTAAATATTTTGGCAGGTTTACAGTATCGATTATTCTGAGTAAAAAGTTTACGTAAACATGTGTTGAATTATCATCGGATACGGAGATACAAATATTTGAAAATGGCGTGCGATGAATGTAAACTTTGCGGCTGATCCAATTGTAACTGGTTATAACCTGACCGCTATAAGTTATACGGTTTTACGAACGATTACGTTTAATTGAATGAAGAATTTCTCCCACTTCCTCCAAATTTTATTCATCTGCACGATCGGAAGAAATGTGACTATTGATGAACATTCTAGTCTCACGCATACAGTTTGGCGAAGACGCCAGTAAATACTCTTGAACCCGGCATTCAGTGGTTAGGAAATCGTTCACGGCATTCTGTACGAACAGCAGCAGTACTTCATCACAAATCCGTACACGAATATAAAGATGTGACATTTTTATCAACACATCCATTACAGATTAACCAGGTATAGATTTTGACCGGTTATAACTGGATCACATAGGTTGCGTTTATTGCGCCACTTTCAAACACTCGTATCTCCATATCCAATAAAAATTTCGACACATGTTTACATAAACTTTTTCACTCGAAATAATCGATAATACTCTAACCTGTCGAAATATTTACTCCTGAAATATCCTGTGTACCGCGGACATCGACGTTAGCGTTTCGCAAAGTGACGTGGCGCACGGTAAAGATCACGAACGCACACTGCAAGGCGCGTGCCCGCGTACCAGCGCGCTGTGACGCGGTAATCGAGTAAAAATAAAATACCCCCCCCCGGATCGCGGCGCGGACATTGAAAAGTCATCGGGAGCGGCGGCGCGCAATTTTTCATCCTTAATCAGATCGCGTTTAGCGCTTTTAACGCGCTGATATGCGAAATGAATTTATTGCGGCGTGCGCGCGCGCGCGGCGTGTGCACTTTGCAGAATTCAACGTGATTAGAGCATTAAGCTCGTGTGTAGAGAGTGTGTACACGATGTATCTACCTACCTACGCGAACGTACCTACGTACGCGGCGTTTAGCGAAATTGCAGCTCGCAGAGCGAGCTCTTTTTCCACGCGCGCGAGTTATAACGTCGTACAAACGGTTCGTAACGCGTTTTGTTTGCCGACTCTCTTTCCCCCTTCGCGCTCTTTTCCTCTCCCATCGGCCTGACCTGAGAAATGCGTTTTACCGGCGCTCTTATTTCTGTCGGCACACTCACCAAGGCGTGTTGCATGTGTGCGTGAGGGTGAGATACCTGGCGCCCAGCTCGTACAGCATCCTCAGTACCGCCAGACTCGTCCCCACGGCATGGCCACCCTCGACCCCTATCAGGCTCGCTAATCTACCCTCCTTGTGCGCCCTCTCGATACCTGGAACCATACATTACAACTTACTTCGCATACGCCCGCCCGCTTGCCGTCGTATTTCACGCGGCCTTTACAGCGTGAATTCGGATTTCACGCGGCCCCAGTTCCGTTGTCATTATACGAATAATTCTAACGACTCACTGGATCGCGCGCGTGTGTCATGATAAATCGGAGGGTGGATATTTCAGTAAGAGGAAGAATCTCGGGCGAGCGTCCCGATTTCTTTAAGGAGAAATCGTGCGAGCTTCGCGTCGCAAAGCGCGAGTTCTCGGTCATATTCGTTAGAAATTCGCGCATATTGTCCGTTGTAATTTTCCACGACGAAATAATCTCGCTCTCGCGAGGCGGCGCACGCAAGGCGAGTTGACGCGCGTGAATATCGAATAAACCGACCGGCAACGTCGTGGCGCGCGAAGTTTCGGTCGCGCTCGCCAGCGATAAGTGACGTCGTTGCTAAGTGGGTCCGAAAGTTCGTGAATTCTCTCCCTCTTCGTAGCCAGCGTTTTCCCGCGGATACGCGCATACGCTCCGGAATCGCTGGGGCGAAAATACCGTCGCGGAAAAATACACTTGGCCGTGATTTCCAATACCTTCCCACCCGTCTCCCGCGCTCGTCTCCCTTTTATTTCGCGCGCGTTTAAACAATGCGAGTGCAAAATTCAATTACGCCGCCGTACAATGCGACGGTGGGCGCGCGCTCACGCGTGCGGATTATAATTAAGCGAGCTTATCCGACATCTCCGATCTTTGGATTAATTAAGCCCTTCAAATTGCCTATCGTTATCGAGAATGTTGGACCGCGACGATCGTTAATTACAAAGTGTAAATAAAAGTTAATTAACCGCGCTGACCTGGCGCGCGTCCTCCGGAGGCCCGAAACCCGGGCAAGGAAGATCATAGAAAACGACTGCTTGGAGGACGCTTAATCAGCGGGTAATCGGACATTTTGTCAGCGTTCCGCGAATTCGATCCGTGATGTTTAATCGCTTAATCGAATCCGACGGCGTCGGATCTGGTCGGCAGTGTCGGAAAATCCAATTTCGCGATCTGCAGATTGGATTCGAATACCTTGGCGGGCTATATCGCGCCGGAAGAAGCGTCTTTCGCTACGTTCGCACGATACGTTCGCACAATGTTGCATATGTTTCACCAATACCTACACTTATGCGCGCGCGCGTCCGGGCAAAATCGTATTTTTCTCGGGCGAATTCTTATTGACCGTCTGAGCGTACTTCGACATCAGCATGTACCGTACCGGCGGGTTGGATGAAAAAAGAAAAAAAAAGAGGGGAAAAAGAAAAAGAAAGAGCGCACGTGCCGTAATTTATCATTCAATTACAAAGAATGTACGGCCGCTAGGCGGAAGTAATATACTTGATACGCCAACGACAGATTACCGCGCCTCTAAAAATATCGTCGCAGGTAATATTGCGAGAGCGGTAACCGGAATACATAATAAACGTGACCTGTGTGCTCTATCGTTACAACATACTGGTGTATATTTTTAATACGTTCATCGCACACCCACAAACTCGCGCGCCAGCATAAGCGATCGATAACACAGGTCTGCAAAATTTTGCTTATTTTTGCGGTCTGGAAAAGAAGAATAGGTTCCCATAGTGCTTTCTGCGCCGAATGCAAATCTGCAAGGAAAATATTCTATTACATGAATTTTACGAGGAAAATGTGGTTGAAACGTCCCAAAAACGCGTTTTTAAATGTGATCGAAGTTTGGAACAATCTTCGAGTAAATAATAAAACAATTTTTTCATGTTTAACCTCAGTGAAAAAAGATATATAAAAAACATTATTAAAAATGTGTCAATATTAATAAGAAAAATGGAACGGACTGTGCGCGCGCGAATATTCATACAAATTAAAATTTCTGCTGAGAGCCACGGTGGCTTGTGCAAACAGACAACGATAGTTTTATATTCCGTGGAACGATACATTTTAGAAAAAAATAGTTTGTTATCACTTGGGGCTCTTGACAAGAATTTTAATTTATGTGAATATTCACGCGCGCGCAGTTTTTGCAGTGAACAATAGTCTTTCGGGCTCTAATGATTTACGAACTATATTTTTTCTAGCCTGGAACATTCGATAAAGTACAAAATTACTATCCTTTGCTTGCACAGAAAGCTGAGATTGTTGGCAGACATTTTTTTCTTCGTAGTTGAATGTTCGTAATTGAACTTTATCGATTATGAAGATCTTCCGGGCACTCCTTCTTGACTATTTTTTTCCTAATTTTTTTCTTGTATATGTGTGTTTCACGGAATGTAAAACTATTGTCACTTATTTGCATAAACCACCTAGACTCTTGGCAGGAATTTTAATAAATTTGTATGAATTTTCGCGCGCACGCAATCTTTCCGTTTTTCTCGTTTAGTTATATTATTTATGCATACTTTTGTTTCTTTTACTAAGGTTACCTAAAAAGAATTTTTTATTTTCACTCAAAGTTCGCTGCAAATTTCAATCATATTTTTGACTATATTTGAAAATTCGTAGCTGATGAACACTATATGCGAAAGATTTCGAAGATTGCTCAAATGTTAATGCTTGAACATTGTACTTAAATATGAAAATATCGAATCTTTTATCGTTAGCATCATCGAACCTCTGACACGTTTTTAAGTTGGTGTAATCGCACAATGTCAAGTAGAATGATGTGACGTTACAGTATGATATGCTACATACAAATTTATATTTTATAAAATATTTCACAATACATGCAACTTACATAATTTTTTTACAACAGAATTATATACTTATTTTTTGGAAAAATTGTTATTTTTTGAAAATTCCTTTATCAATAATTGTTTAAACAAATAAAAAAGACGTTTTTACTACAAATGAGCATCTTGAATCTCATGTATTATATCTATTACTGAAATTTTTTCTATGTGCAATAGTTTTGCAGTGGGCCACAATAGAGCAATCGTCACACTTTATCCTGCGAACGTACACCAACGTCTCAATGCAAAGCGTGCCTGTAGTGCGATGATACCTGCGGCAAATGATTCGATATTTTCATATTAAAGTACGATATTTAAGCATTAATTTTCACATTTTCCGAAAGTCTTATCGGAAATTTAAAAAATGCCCCGCGTTTTTGGGGAGTTTCATTTTTCTTGTAAACTTTACATGGTAGAACATTTTTACTTGCGGATCCGAATTCAGCGCAGAAAAAATTATAAGAAACTATTTTTGTATCTTCAAATCGAGAAAATGCAGAGCTGTGTAATTGAAAAGCTCGTGCAGATGGGATTCGCGCGCGTGTATATACGGCTTTTCGGAGATGGATCGAATATTTAAATTCCTGGATAAAAACCGAGAGAAAAAACAAATCCACAAGTATACGCGCGCGCAGCCGAAGCGAGCGTTCACGTAATGTTCACGTAACGTCGTTTAACTCGTTACAGAAACTTTTGAGAAAACGGAAACGAATCTTTTACATGGAACGTTTTCCACTTCGCCGAACGCGCGTTAACATTGTCGCTGATAAATTATGATTCTCCCCCATAGCGTCGAAAGTTCGCCGAAACAGAAGTTCGCAAATACAGGAGAGAGGGTGGCTGTGGCGTTCAGGGGGAGATCTGCATAATTTTTAAATATACAATCTCGTTTTACGGAACGGCAGTACCCCGCGAGACCTCTCCTCCCGATATAGTCTCGTATATGAGAACTCCCGATTTCGAACACGTCGATTTGAATCACTCCGTCGTACGAGTCCTCCGACCTTCCGGCCGACTCCCTTTTCCCGGCGGAAAGCTGGGCGATGCGTTTTCTTCGAGAATACGTCCGCTCTCGCGCGATGGCCGCAGTAAATCAAAGCGAGCGTCGCGGCGATGTCATTTGTCGTGACGTGGCGGCTTTAATTTTTCCTCGCTGACGTGACCGGCGATTACGTTGTATTACGGCTTCTAACGGTCGAAAAAAGGAGCCGAGCGAATAAAACGCGTGCTGCCGATGGGTCCTGATTTAGTGCGCCTCGCGATTTATACTTTTGCACCCAGCCGCACGTAACGCTGATACATTTGATCCTGCGAGTGTATCGGTTCGTGGGTCCTTGCGCGGATGTATTCGTATACCCAGAGGGTATGTATGCGTATGTACGCGTTTTCATGTAGTCGCACGTATATACGTGTTAACACACGGAGGGAGGCCAGAGCGGCTTCGATGTTATCGGAGAAGCTACGGCACGGCGAGCTCCATGGTTTCAGAACATTCTTCCATTCCTCGCGGAATTTCTCATCTTCCACGTTCTAGCGGCGGCCCTTTCTTCCATCTGGCAGATTGCTTCCCCAAAGTGCTATATTTTGTACTTCCCTCCTCCCCCCGAGCTCTCTTTCACGCGAGGCCCCTTTCTCAGTCGGCGGAGATAACGCGCTACTGATGCGCATGAAATTTGCATGCGCCCGAAAAGACGGTCGCGCGGCTCGCTTTGCGGTGACGCGATCCTTCGTCTTTTTATCAACGCTTACGCAATGCACCATGAATGCGAAATGGCGGGGGGCGGGGATCGACGCTCGGAAAGGCGCGAATGAAGAATGTGTCGGCGTACGTGTGCGACTTTTCCTTTTGCGCGAGAAACGCGCCGACCTGTGAACGGGGAATCGTTTGAAGGAGAGACCGTGCGCCGGAGGACTTGATTACAAGTGTCGAGGGAATAACGGGGGCGCGCGACGTTCTTCTCCTCGAGCGTGTGATTCCCTTCCGCGGATACGTACGCTCGATATTCCCAAACAACGGAAATGCAGCAACAGCGGCTGCGAAATTACGACAGGGCTCGGCGCGCTTTGTCTAGAAATACTTTGGCCTTTTAATCAGCGGCGAAAAAGTCGCGACCGCCGGGGAATACGGCGGACACGCTGTCGGTTTCGTACAATCAGCTGTCCGTATGTATGAACGTACGTATGCGTATTTTATGTTCATTTACATATGCATGCGAGCGAGCGAGCGAACACGCGGCGGCATGCTGCTGTAGTCGTCGACGTCCGGAGTTATCGAACGGGTGGAGTGGGTAACGCCGGTGTGGCACCGGACCGACATTTTTCCATTCCGGTTGGAATTCACCACCCGGCGCATCTTCTCCGTGTTCCATCATCTTCCCATCGGATTTGCGTTACGCTTAGACAGCGGCGCATTGTGACAGCGGGACGGAGATATTCAACGACAAATATTTGCTCACCAAATATAGGAGTATTTTCTGGGAACTCGCCGCGCGTACACACCCCGGCAAAATATGATGCATTAAAAATAATAGAGAGAAATAGACGCGCAACCGCGCGCGGAAGCGCACCGCTGCACGGGCGACGGCAATGCGGTGCGCATTTCTTTTCCCCTTTTTCTATATTAAAATCCATAAAAAAAGAAACGTTTGACGCATTTCGTCGAAGTCCGCGAATTTGTGGGATATTTTGCAATATCATCGGACACTCCCCGATTCGTATTTGATAACAGATAAAGTACGCTCGAAACCTCCTCGCTGTTAATTTCCTCAAATAACTGTCAATCGAGAGTTTCATCCCGCATAATATCGTCAAGTGTCTAAAAATACGAGGAGATTTTCGCCGTAATATTGCTAATCTCTCTCAGTCCGGCTGGAATATTTATTCCATTGGCGCGCTCGCTCGGATCTGTAATTTCTGTCTGTAATGTTTGCGGGAGAAGAATTAACGGTCGTTTTCCCATAATATTAATCTCAATAAACTTCTCCCCGCAACCGGCAATACTTCCCTGGCCGGGAATATATGCATCAAATGGGAGTTAGTCGATAAAGCGGCGCTATTTACTGCGACTATCCGCATTCTTTTTCTCGTTTTCGCGACGTCGCAGGTTCATCGTGGTACTGCTGTTGTCGTTGCTTTTCTCTACCCTTTCTTCGATCCACTGATTTTTCCACGCTCGAAGGAAAACCCGCTGAAGTCCCGTGTTTACAGCCCGGAGTTAATGCTGTTTAATGCTCGTTATATCCAAACATCAGGATTACGACGTAGTTGCAAATATATACAAGGTTTGTCCGGAAAGTAATGTCAGTGATTTTTTTTGATGCGACTGACCGTAAGAGCGCGCTCGGTTCGGTTGGAAATGGTAGAGGGGGAAGTCAGCTAACGAATGTTGAGTCATTCAGTCTTCTCCCGCCAGCCGCATAGTAAGGACATGCGTTTCCGTGGAAGTCGTTTTGTGACCTCGTGCAAGTAAAAATGCAGCGCTCGTTAGAACAAAGGATGCCGATCAAGTTTTGCGTTAAACTTAGCAAGACCGTAAGACCGTGTCCGGACGTCGCTCCCCCGACTTCTTTCTGTTTCCACGCCTGAAAGGATCCATGAGAGGAAAGTATTTCGAGACTATTGAAGGGATCCAAGCAGCTTGCACCGCGGCTTTAAAGGACATTCCGGAGGAGGCCTATCGTGGCGCATTCGATGCCTGGAAAACTCGCTGGAGCCGATGTGTCAACGCAGGAGGAGCCTATTTTGAAGAATTTTGATGTGTTGTAACGAAAAGTTCAATAAATTTTTTTTAATGGATTCAATGACATTACTTTCTGGACAGACCCTGTAGTTTGAATATCTTCAAGGGACGGTTTCTTCCTTGATGAATAATTTCTGCGGAAGTACCGTTAAGTTGAGGTGATTGATGTTTTGGCTTTCGTCGCCATTTGGAAAATAAATTTAATAATTCGGCGATACTTCGATGAATTTTAAACGAGTTGGTATTTTTCTGGTTTCGCTATCTCTCGGCAAGTGTCGATATCGCTGAACGGATTTATAAAAGTAAAAAGAAGATCAGATAGAAAAACATGAAAGGAAAAGTAACAAAACCGTAGTGACTTGATCCGTTGTTGTTGACATGATGAATATGGAGCAATTTAGCATGTATGGATCCACGGTGTGAATGTAGTCCGTGAAAAATACACGATCAAAATGTTATTGATGCGATACCATTGCGCCATGCTTTTCCGAGGGCCGATGTACCGGGCCGTCGGTAACTCTTAGATTTGTCATCGGATTAATAGATTTGTTCCGCTCCTCGCGCGGACCGTCTTTCACTAGCCTCCATACGGAGCGACGATATTTATTCGCGTAGAAAAACCTCATCTTTCCCATATAAGAATCCTAACGGTAAAAAACATAGAGGGCATCCGATATTAGTGGAGGAAGTGTTTTTTCCGGATCGATTTTATTACATTCTCGCTTTCCGTTTTCTCCTTCTTTTTTTCTAATTCTTTTGTGAGACCTCGCACACCCGGAAGACTTCACTATTCGAGGCGGATAGTCTCGGAATGGATTTGATGGGGTCGAAAACGGAAAGTGCTTCTTAAGTTGAAAGAGCGATTGCTCGTTTCCCGAGATCCTCGTCGTGCTTCTCCCGCGCGTTTCTAAAGTGCATTCTAAATTTTTGAAAGGAAGTTCGCGGTGCGAAGTTGACAGAAGGAAGCGAGGCGACGAACGAACGAACGAACGAATAAACGACGGGCGACGATCCTTATCGTTCTGGTCGTTGACGTCGCGCCAAGAAATTCCGAATGTGCCGAGGACTCGTGCGAGAAATAGATAATGCGCGATTCAGCAATGAAAATTTAATACTGCCTGGCGATCCGCCGGTTTTAGACAGCGGAGTAACAGCAGCAGTGAGCACGTGCTGCGGACGACACATTTCCGGCTGACGAGGAGTATGACGGGGAGGGAGGTTGGAAAGACCGACGTTTCAGCCATGCTTTTATTCTCGCGGGCATCCATCAACATGTGAAAAAATGCGAGACGCGGAGATTACGTGTAGGAAACCGGCGGACGTGGATAACAACCGGGGAGAAAAATTTCATAGGAGGGATCTGGAAATCTGTTTGCTCGGACGGGCGAGCAGAGCCTACCGTCACCGGCGGGCCTTGTCTCCGCGTTTGGCTTTAAAATATTGCCGGCTCCGCGGCCGAGGGGATGGATTGATATAGCGTGCAATTATGCAAGATTGATCCAGTGCCGAGTAACGCATTAATCTTGGGGCGAAACTCGGATTATCAAGTAATATGGCCGGCATTAAAGGGTTAAGTGGAATATTCATTGTAATCCGAGGTGAATAAATCCCCGCCGGTCGAATGAAAAATAGCGGACGTTTCAAATTGATGGCCTTCGAAAGTACCGCCGCAGACCGCGCGCGCCGTACTTTTTCCCGAAGAGACGTCGACACGTGGGCGCGGGTCGCTGGCCCGATCGAAAGTATTTGAAGTATCGGGCCGAAGTTGCGCGAGCTCGATTTCCCGAGGGCTGGCCGTGCGCCAAATGTATCAGGACGAATTTTCATTCTCGCGAGTCACCACCGTCGCCGCCGCGCGCTTTTACAGAGTGTCTTGCCTGAGATCTTTTTATGTATGTGCGCGCGAACGTGCGCTGACAAAGGCGCGTACCTTCCGCTGTGGTAACGAGGACCATGCTTTCGGGATGCTTGTTGACCAATCGACGAATAAGGTCTATTTGTTCCAGGGCCAGCTGCACCGAGTCGAGATGCTGCGACGAGCAGGGCACGTAAGCGGACCAAAACTGCAAACACAAAGAAGCGGATGATATGGTGAGTCGAAGCACATATTAAAGCCATATTTCCTAATGCAAGCGTTTGTTTATTCTATTCAAGTAAAAATGTTTAGTTTTAAATAAAAATATGCATTTAAATCTTAAATATATTATTTCGTATTTTATATTTCAATGTAATGATTTCTTAAATTACTTAACAATCTTATTAAAGTGAAGTAAATTGTTTTCTAAGATTAAAATATTCAATTATCTATTAATATAAAGATGATCTAACAGTAAATATTTTCTAAAGCGAAAAAATATACCTCGATCCGAGTGGTTGTTCGTTTCAATTCGCGGCTGCCGCTTATCAGCATGGTAGTTATGCGTTTCGACAGTTGTATGTAAGAGAGTTGACGTACTCGCGTGTGAAACAATGTTAGTGTGTCACTACAGAGTTAATTTTTCTATCGAAGTGCGTTATTCAGCAAGGGACACGGTGAGACGCAAAGCCGTTTCATTGGTTATATATTATTTTAAGATATTAATGTATAACCAATGAAACGTTTTATGTCTTTCTGCGTCTGCTTGATGGGAAACGCATAAAATAAAATATAAGAAATGTTAATGTATGTGTTATCAGAGGAAAAACTCAACTGTGGGGACAGGAAGTTTTCTGTAGGAGATTTCAACCCAGTCAATTGTTCTTACTTATCTTATAACGTGCTTTTTCAACTTGCTGACTCGGCCCGACTTAGTAGAGTTAGATGCTAATTTAGATGCCGATTTAATTTAATTTAATTCAAATTTAGATTTCAATTTTTTAAATTTAAATTTTAGTTATAGCAGCGCGATTACTGGAACGCTGTTGAGTTGGATGGAATCAGTAAATCGAATATGTTATTAACCATTTAATATAATATATATTATATTTTCAATAATTTCGGTACGCTCAATATAATTAAGCTAATGTTCAAACGAATGCTTTTGGCCGCAGTAATATAGATATTATTTTTTTTGTATACTGCTTATTCAGTTACATAGTTAGAGATTTTTTTTATATGATATAGTAATTAATTAAGCAGTACGCGCGTCTGTGTTCTGCTCTGATTAATAATTATTTCTATAAGCAAATATTTAATACAGAATATATATATTTCTCTGACGTGAAGATACGTAATACACAATATATATATATATATATATTTCTCTGATATATGTATTCTGTATTACGTATTTGTTTCTTTCGATGCAACGTTTATAAATAAATACGCTGTGCATTTATAAATAAATACGCTGTGAATTTTCGACCTTACCTCATATTTGTGGATTTTCCGATATTTACTGCGAAAGCTACCCTGACGTATCGTCCTAAGCCGCATACAACAAACCAATGTAAACGAGATCGATCGCTATTTCGTTATTACATCACGAAAATTCGATATCAATGAACTTCATTGGATTCATTATGTTAATTATATGGCGACACGCGCTAACGCGATGCGTAGGCTGCGCTCGCGCCGCGAAGCTAAAATCGATATAAAAAGTGTTACGATTTATCGCGAGGGATTACCCATTCAATATTGGCGCGCGGGCGAGGTTACTCGCGTTTAAAACGCGATAACGTTTAATCGCATTCGTACTCTAATTACGAGAAATTTCTGACACATATAATACTCTGGCTTTAATCCGGCATCTGATAACGCTAGGAATAATTAAATGCATATTACGATAGTCTACAAACACGGGTCGATTTGCATTTTAAATAACCGGCTATCGCAGCGCCGATCGTAAATAACGGAAACCTTAAGAGACCTCGTCGCGATGCATTCAAAGCGAAAATACGACCGACCGCTTCTCCCCGGAATAATTTGACTAAATGCACCGCGTCCCTCTCGCTTAAGGTTATGCTCTGACGTTGCACGACATTTATGTGTGTGTGTATTGTATACTTGCGTTACCAAATAACTACCGGCGACTTCGGAAAAGACGCACGCGATGCGAGAGCCGCGCTACTCCCGCTCTTTCTCTCTGCCTTTTTAGCGGTCACGCGAGGTCGTCCCGCGCGATGCAATTAGCTCTCTCGCTCGTTTATGACGTCCGTCTGACGTTACGCAGGTCTTAGGCGCGTCCTCCGGCCGTTCACCGACGATCTCCTCGGCGACTCCCCCATCCATCGTGTTTTCGCCTCACGACGCGTTCTTCTTCCCTTCCTCCCATCTCGTTATTTTTCTCCCTTTTCTCTCGAAAGAAACGAGGAAACGTGATTAAGATGAGTTAATAAATTCCTAGCGAGAGAAGTAGCTGATCCTGTAGGACGATGACACCGTCGGAAGTAGGAAATGAGAAACGTTAAGCTCTCGCACCCCCGTCGGAGCAGCGGGGCGGTGTCTTATTTTAGCTACGAATTTTCCGCATTATACACAAGTGCGCGCATCCCGACCGGCGGCACATCGGCGAGAAGTTTTATTTAACAATGCGGGGAAAATTTATACCTGGAGCGTGAGGTCGCCGTTGCCCGTAAATCAACGTACGAAGGGGCGTATGAGGGTATACATTAGGTTTTTCCTGTCTTCGACGTTCTTCGGCGACTTCGGTGCGTGCGGTCGACGGGAATCGCACTTCGCGGAGGCGCGAGCGCGTCGTTAATAGCGATGACTTTAATCGCCCGCGTCGCCCGCGACCGTAATTAGCTTCGGAACGTCTGTATTTCGAGTGGTTGAGCCGCTTTCGCGGCGCGACGGTTAATTGCGACATGCAAATAATTCAACAGCACCGGCAAGCTGCGACCCGCCTATGCTCGCGGGAGACGCGGAGAAGCGTCGGCGCGGAAACCTTTAACTCGTAATTACTTTTGTATAACTACTTGGATAACTGCTGGCGGAGGTACCGTCGAAAAGAAACTCGCGGTCGCGCCGCCATCATGTACGTGTCGTACTTATTTGACAAGCGTGTTTGCAGCCCCGACGCGAGATTTTGGTTCTACATTAATCCCGCAAATTCCGTCCAACGCGAAGAACCGATGGAGAGAACTTGGAAAGATATTATATAAGTTATTTTCCATTATGTAGATGTTCTCTCCATATCAAGTCTTATAGAAAAGCTTGTCTCTGTATTATCTGCACTTTTATTGACATTGCACGGGGAAAAATTGTTTGCTGGCATATCAAATTCTTATTGTACGGTAAAAAAATGACTTGAACAACAAAAAATTTATTAGAAGTATTAATTGCTAATTATACCAACTACATTTTATTGCTGTCGCAACGCCGTTCTGCTAAAACAATAAAATTATTTTCTCTGCGTGAAAACAAATTTTTTTGTTGTCACTATAGTAATAAACGATTTACTGTACTGGCAAAAGTTTTTTTCGTGTGAGATTTTCTATGGGACCTCAAAATTTAAAAGGATTGAGATGGAAGAGATTGTAAGGATTGAGCATTATTAAATTATTAAAAAATAATTTTGCTGTTGTAGCAAAACTATCGTTACTATTGTGTATTTATTGTAACAGCATCAAAATTTAACTGGTATAACCAAATTAGGAAATTGTTCATAATTAGAGCAGAAACAATTTTGTTGCCAGGAAGATATTGTAGAAAAAATCGTTCGCCGAATGAATTTCTTTTCAGGATACGTTAATTTATTAGAACAAAATAGCGTTTTCTTACATTTATTAATTTGTTCTTACAGCAAAATAATTTGCAGATTCAGTAAAATAATCCACTGAATCCACTTAATATTCTTAGCAAATCGTTTTATAGTCCATACAGTAACTGATAGATTTTATCGTATAGCATATCGCATAACAAATTTGCTATGCCAGCAAATTATTTTTCTCCGTGTAGAGACATAAATCAACACTCGCTAGATTTACCATAGATTTTAAGGTTCAACTTGAGGCTCTTCGCATAAATACCACCGTGCGACGGTCCTGACAATTTCGATCGCCCGAAATATTCGGAATGTTTTAACAATGTTATGTTGTCATTTCTCGACCACCATATGTGCGTGCCATTCATAGACGAACGACGACATTTGGCAATTGACATTTGCCCTTTCTGCCGATTGTTTTAATTCTCTAGTGCGCCGCGTACGTGTGCCGAGTCTACGTTTCGAGCGTGCGAGAGATACACACATTGATACGACGCAGAGCGTGTGCCCTTTACAATTTCCATTGGGTAATTAAAATATTACGCAGACTTTTGAGACATTTAATCATACTATTTAATACTTTCCTCAGTGTCACGTTAATTAATATTCATTTCTCTATTTGAATTGTATCTACGTGAGTGTCAGTGTCACTATCAGTGCTACGATAAAATACCCAGGACAGCTAGGAACCGGATGCAGGACGTCGGGATACGGCCAGCGATACATCGTATATCATCAGATACACCAAATCATTTACTATAATTTACCGGGAGAATAGAAAGACTCCCCCGTGTAGGTCGGTATTCACACACAGTCCGTCATTATTTGATGAATAGTTGTTGTTTCGTGAAACTCTAATTATTTTTCGATCTGTACTATGAACAGTCTATAAACAGCCGCATAATAGTTGAATACGAATCTGTAATGTTTATGATATATTATCAATCAAAGATTGGATATATATATTATAATTATAAATTCGCCCTTTCAATCCAATATAAATTTTACAATTGTTGATTTATTTACATGATAATGTTGTATATTTATACGTCTAATAATGCTGATTTATACGTTTATAACATTGCTCGACATTATATGTGCCATTTTGAATTTTCCAACGCTTTTCATCACTTCTGTTTATCCTTTGTTATTATACTGAAATCAAATTTAAATCTCCATTGGTACACAGCATTATTGGATGCACAACTGTTATCCCTGCTTTTTAAATAACTCGTTTCTTTTCACCTATTTCGAATCTTTCACTCCTATTATAATTTGCCATGTTAATAAAATATATAGAATTCACACAACACGAAGAAAATGATAAAAACGATAACCGTTTGAATAATCCAAGTAGGATAATTATATGATATTATATCACGAGATTCTCCGTTGGTTTTTTACGTTCGGCAGGATTTGCAGGATTAATGTAGAAAAACTTTCGACTCGGGGTGCTAGATGTGGCACGAGACGCTTATGGTGTCAAATAAATCATTTAACGTATGGAAGTTATTGAAAAGTTGTCAGACGAAATATTATTTAATGAATAAAATCATACTCGTCCCTGTCTTTTTTTTTATTTACTTTCTTTTTCGCAATATATCGGCGAAAATATAGTCCGACGGTACGCGCGGACAGACGTTGTCGCGCGTTGATTTAAAATTGCATTCGCGTTATCGATAATCGCAATTCCTGGATATCTCAATTTCAAACGTCACGACGGGAGAAATCTTGATTACGGAAGACGAACAGAGCCGTAATCTGGCATCGGCGAAAATGCAAGGATATTAAGCGAAATATACCGACGTCTCTGTATTAGCGCACAATCGTTTCTTCCCTTTTCGGGGTACTGCGGGGAAGCCGTTACCGCGGCATTTTAGGTCAGATAGGTTCACAGAAGCTTGTCTCGGTATGCGTATACGTGGATGTGTCCGCACGTACACAGTGTATATGTACGTGTGCGAAGTTTCTTTTTCCTTCCGCGCCTCTAACACAGCCTCACGCAAGAAGGAGCAGTAGTCACGGCGAGTTTTAGGTCAGACGTTCGTAAAAATACCCTGCTCTCTCTCTCTCTCTCTCTGTCCGTCTTTCCGCGTACAGAACGTGTCGCGTCTACGATTCTACTTAAAGACGAGCTGTGGTTGTAAGGGTCGCTCTCTTCTCTTCTCGGCCGGTGGCGTCGAGCTGCGTTTTAGCAATTTTGGTGGCTATACGACGCGAACTGCTATTAAGACGGCCGTTTGAACTTACTCGAGAAGACCACTTCGCTGCGAGAGCTGCGAATGTGAAAATCGATTTAAAAGGTCCTTCTTCATCGCGTTACTTTAATACCGGTTGTCGGCTGATGTCGCGTAAGTTTCAGAGCTGTTTCGCATCGCGACGCGTAGACTTTGTGTAAATAATCCATCGCCGTCGAGTGCAAGCTGATTATCTACCGAATATGTGAGTTTTAGGAAAATATTACGGTCATTGGAATCTAAATAATACTTTGAATAGTTTTCGAAGCTTTGACACGATAAGGCAAAAATTATGTTATATTATTCTAATTAAATCATATTATCCTGTTCCATAACGAGTAAAATGCTGTTTACTAATAAATGTTATAAACCTCGTTATGACAGTTAAATTATATAAAAACAATTTTAATGTGAAATCTAATACCGTGTTGCATATTCTTACCATCATCCTAACTTTTAACGAGCGCTAATGTCTCGAAACTTTCGAAGAATTTCAACGTTTTCAAGGGAAGCTTTCTGGGCTTTCAAAGTTGTTAAGACCATTGAGTCTTCCAAGATTTTCAAGGTTTTTAAGAACTTACATCGAAGAGATGATTCCAAAAGTCTATTAGTGTAGCCTCTTATTAAATATAACAATTAAATCTCACTTAAATATTTCATAAATATAAATATAACAAAGCGAGAATCGTGGGAAACTGAAGATCAAGCGATTTGCTGCGTTGCGTTCGTAGCGATTTTATTGCCGTTAAAAGTTTCCGCGTGCGCTCGCTCGATATGCGTGAGATAATTGCATTTTCATTGTCATTGGTCTATCGGACTTATCGGACACGAAGACGTATATAACGAAAAGCCGGCAAAATAATAGAAATTTAATTTGTTCGCGGACATCGGCAAAAAATAAAGGCTGCACGTTTCGCCGTTGGCGCGTTGCTTGCGCTCTCCATCTTCCGCCTGTCTCTTCGTATTCCAGCTAAAATTCCGAAACAGCCGCGAGTGCGAGGGCGCGCGGGAACGTAAATTTCCCGCTTCTTGCGAATTGCTTCTCTCGCCGGTTCGAAGTTACACTGAAAGTGTAACGCGAATTCCCACCTCTAGAGCCCACCCTCCCACGCGATAAATCGGGGGAGCTTTGGCTCATCTCAAGTTGGAATGCACTTTCGTGATTTGTGATGTGCCGGAAGTGCCGAAGGTCTCTCGGGTCGACAGCCCGAGGGTTTCGAACGAAAGTAAGTACTTGTCGGGCGTACTCTTCGGATTCTGCGTCGCGTTAGTGTCGCACTGTGCACTGCTGTAATATCTCGTATGCGTATTGTCTCCTATTCTGTTTTCCATGTCCCTGCGAAATTACTTTGATTCTCTCCGTTTTGCCACGTGTACTCTAGTCAGAATTTTGATTTATCTTCGACCTGAAGGTTACATTTAACGCCCATTTTGGTACTCTGAATCCTATATAAACCTCGTTGGATTCTATTTAACCTATAGCTTCTATATATTAAAAGTCTGTAAATTCTACCTGGATTATTTGCTCCTTTCATGATAACTCTAAATCCTTCTTTTATGATATGACTAAACCAAATATGAGTAAATCAAAATTCTTTTTTTTTAACTATTTTTGAATCCTGTTACAATTAATTAAAATAATAAACATAGAAATTTAAGTATATTAAAATATAGTAAAATATGTAATATTGATAAGGAAGACAGGCAATATATATTCGTTCTTATGAAACAGAAATATTTTATTACATAATTATTGAAGATATATTTATTATTACAGTTTAATAATTACAGGAAGAATTACAAATTGTTAATGTAATCATTATTCAAGTTATTGTTGATTCACAGCAATACGAACGTATATTTCATTATTAATAATCATGCAAATACAAGCTGCAACAGTACTTTCAATAGGAATTAATTAAATATTATTTCATACACGATATTTATGTAAAAATAAGTATTGCTATCAAATGTAAAATTATCTGTTTGAATTTTCAATAATGAATATATTATCTTAATAAGATTAGATAAATAGATTAGGTTTCAAGGATCCGGAGGGTTTTATGAGGTTTTGTTGAAGTCCTCTGTAGAACTTACAAGTGACATTTTATGCATTTTCTATCATTTAGAGACGCCAATTAGGGACAAAATTTCTCTGTAAATTAAACTTACATTGATCTTTCAGAACCTATAAATGTTAGAAAATTCAAGCCGAATCGAAATTTTAAATTCCACATTAAATCTTCAAGTGGAAAAAACAGCAATAATTTCTCATTTGAGGTATTAAAGGAGCACAATAGAAAATCTTTAAAGACTTAATAACTTAATATAGATTTAAAGACTTAATATAGAATTAATTTAAACTTAATGTAGAATTAAAATTTCGACTCGGGTATCGATAACAGCGGCGACGGTCGCATAAAAGCGCCATTTAAATCGCGAAGGTCCATATCCCCGTTCCGAGACGTTACGTAAGATCCCCGTAAGTCGATGGCGCGCGATCAATGGTGAGTAACCTTCCACGGTGGATACCGTCAGCCCGTCTGAATTAACCAGGACAGTGATAGATCGAGGCGGGACTCGGTTTGGTAGCTGTATACATTCGGTATACCGTGTATGCGTTATGTATACGTTATGTGGATGCGTGTATGCGCGTCCGTCCCAATGGACATAACCGGGCGGTTATCCCTTTCGTCCTGACGTTGCCAGGCTGGATACCTTAAGGGATCCGTAGAGGTCGGCGCGTAATCTCCACGATGTAGTCTCTTTGAGGAACGCATTCCGTTTCTATCTCTTTTTAATGTATTCTTATTAACATCGCCCGAGAGTTTCGTCGATATTTAAGGGATAAAGTGAAAAGGGAGAGGTGTGATCACGATTGGAAAATTACGTTATTAATCAAAGTAATACAGTTTCGATTGCGAAATATAATCGCACGCGCGTGTCGTTCTCTGTTATTATTATTACACCACAGTGATACGCGTAATATCATCTTGCCTTTCTGCTGAGTATCGGTTGATTATGAAATTCTCCAGTTATCCCGCGTACCGCCAATTTTAATCGTTTTATTAATGCATCTCGCGGTACAAACGCGAGCTATTTACAAAAAGAAGCCCCGGCGTGCAATTACACTCGACTCGGCCATCGCTCGGCGCGGTCGCTCTATCGTCCTCATTATTTTTCCTCGTTATTACGCCGCGTGTTCGCGCGCACGAACGCGCGCCTTGCGATCGCGGATCGGCATTAATTATGAAAAATTGCTCGCAACGCGGTACGTCGCGCCCAGTAAACACGGGCGCGGTCGTGCGCGCTTTATTACATCATTATGCACGTCGTATTAATATCCCATCTAATAGCATTAATAATTTCATTGCACAGTGCGCGATGTTAAATGGCGCACATTTACGCTTATTCCCCTTAACAACGGGCGGAACGTTCGCTCGTTTGGCTTTCCCTCCTCACCTCCCTCTTTGCCCTTCCGTCTCTGAAGGTAAGCGGATGCCGCTTAACATTAAGGCATGAGCGATCAAGAACAGCGTCCCTTTTCGGAGCCTCCTTATTCCACATTGCGCTTTCACGAGGGTGACTTTTCGGATCAGCGATAGCGGCGCTAGTCCCCTTTATCATGGCTCACCACTTCGCCTACGGTTGCCATAACCGCGTCTAGACCGGTTCCTAATAGCGGGATCACCCCGAGACTGCCTTACTAACGAGAGTGGTGGTATTTTCAAAGGTCTCCCGAGAAATTTCCTTCCCTGCGACGGAGGTTATCGGGTGATCTTCGGCATTACGCTTTTATCCGACGCCTCTCCGGAAATACTCGATTTCTGAGGGAGCGTCCGCGGCTACAGTCCTACGACGGCTGAAAATTTCATGCCGGAGCAACCCGCCGCGATGTATTATTTATCTCTACCAGCAGCCTGTCGCTCGCGCTACCGCACCGTAGCGCGGAGTAACGTTCCCCGGTTAATTCGTAATGCGTCTTAACGGATATCATACAGCCGGAGTGCGGGAGAGCCGCTCCTCCTCGGCCGCTGCCGGTCTGAAAGGGCGCGCGGATTTACGGGCGACGCGCGCCACCTCTCGAAAATGAATATCGGCACTCGCGCGACCGAAATCCGGTAATCCTCTTCGTCCCCTCTTCCTCCCGCCCATCCTTTCCGATTTAATCCGGGGTTCGATGCATTTAAGAATGTATATAACGCGACGCGCGTACACGATCGATATCGGCTCCTAAATGGATTCGCGCGCTATATCGCCCCGTAACGGGTCTGTGGGACCGGTATACCCGCTATTACCGTGCCATTGAGTCGCATCGCTTATTTAATACGAGCCAAGATTCCCGTTTGAATGGACCTCGGGCTATATGCGCGGCCATGCTCCATCAAATTCGACGTTCGAGCGAGAAAGAATATCTTTACCTCCTCCTCTCTGCTCATCGCGCTTCTCCGCACGCGCCCTCCCTAAACTTCTATCAGAGACTAAGACTACTTTGCGTGCACATTGCGATTGTATTCGTCTTTATCCCCCCCCCCCGTTTCTTCTATGCTAACTCTCGACTATTCATTTCACGTATTCGAGAGCACGCTAGCTCACGCCGGGTAAACGCGCGCGCGTTTCACAAGTACCGTAAATAAATTCCCCGTCTCTTCTCCTTTTGAAGCTACTTCAGACGCAATAAACGCGCGGCGCACAAAGGGAAGTTTTTGATAATGAGGACGTTCCATATCGTGAGGTAACCGTTCCATATCGTGAGGTAACCGTCTCCATGCGAAGGAATTCGCGCAACGTCAGCCGAAGCGACATCGAGCGAATTCGAGTTATTTAGATATAACGTTCGTTTTAATTTTCACGTTTATATCTAATTGTGATCGACGCGTCACGAAGCTATTCAGCGACAAGTTGTTGAACTTTGTTAGACGTTTCTCCTTTTCCAATCTCTCTTTTTCCTCGCGGAACGAAGAGAGCTCTTGTAGAAACGTGTGTCTAAATATATATATATATATATATATATTGTCAGTTCATCGATCTTTCTTTTTCGCGGTTAGCTTTTTTTGCGGTCTTTTCACTCTTTCGTGTTCCCCGTCGAGTGTTCCGGGCTGTCTCGGGTGTGCGGTTAGAAGCCGGTGCTCGATAAACATCGACCGACTTCTTGGAAAGTTTCGCGCGCTATGTCGAAGTTTATTCGAAACGATACCGAACTGAACTGGTTCGAAAAGGATTTCCGTTGGATTAATCGAAGGTATTTCGGGGTAGTACGGAGAACTGGGAGGGAGACGGGAGCCAAACGTGTCGTGGTAAATTTTCGGCGGCACGTGAACGTCGGGCAACCGAAGGAAATTAATTGCCCAAGTTCGCCTCGATTTTCCTCGGGTCGTTAAAGAGCCGTTTCCGCCGTTAATTGAACCGAGAGGCGATTTTTTACGGTCAGATCTTAATTGCGATTTTAGATTAATCCCCGTTATTAACGATCGCGCCCGGCGGAAGCGCCGTGCCGCGCCGCGCGAGTGTAGCTTTATAGCTGCGATCGGAGAAAGGCCGAATTTATATTCGTTAAATTCACGGTCCAAGGAAGATCCGATCCTGCCGGTAATTCTGGATGACCGCGCTTGACTCGGAAGATTTCATCCACCGAGTAGTTTCGGAAGACACACGGCGCGGATAATTAATTTTTCTACTTCCGTAATGCCTCTGTTCTGCTGCCATTAAGACATATCGTATCGAACAGCTGATTTATGATTTATGTTTATCGTTTACTACTTGTTAACTTAATATTAAATGATTATTTATCTATTATAATTTGTTTAACATATCTTGTTGCGTCGTTACTATTCAAAAATATAATAATAATAACAATAATAATAATAATAAATTCAATATTATATGTTTGTGTCGTCGCTGTTTTATTAATTATTATTATTTATTTATATAAATTTGAGCAAGGCAGTAAAACTAGCTGTGCATTTTGGTCGATTTTAACATAGCATCTTCAATATTTTTCGACTCTGTACCCATTAGTGGCCAATAACAGAAACATTATTATTATTATATAACGAGAGATAGTGACGAGATTTCTTTTTCTCATGCGCGGCGTGTGTATTTTATAGTTTGTATTCCTCCGTCAAACGCACGTCTGGTACGTTTGTACGTACACGGCTGGGTTTTCCGGTTCAATTTTTTTTTGGAACGAAAATTTAATCGTACCTGTAGGATGGAAATCACGAGATATTCGCATCGTGATGTCCGCGAATCCGGTTTTTCGAGCTCGAGCACCGTCATGCGCTCGCGTTTCGTTAAACGTAGACGCGAAATCTTCGTAAAATCAATTAATTGTAATTAGGCGCGGTGCTGCCGCCGCTGCCTCTCTGCCGCTTGATTTATGACCGGACTACTATATCCAGCACGTTGTAAATTAATAATCCCCGTACAAAACAGGTAGCAACAGCGGCAACATTCGACGAACATTTAATTGCGATATCGGTGAACGACCAACTGCGCGCGGTTCTCAGAGCCGCCAGCCGCTTAAATTTAAATCAGGCCGAATTAACGTGACTTTAAATTAGTTATGATTGCCGATGACTCTGCAGGTCGGGTTTCGCGCGCGAACATTTAATTGCAATTTGACGGCGCCGGGCGGTCTCAAGGTGACATGCGATTCCGCATTTACACGGATTTAATTTTCGCTCTCTCGCGAGCTACGACGAACTCCCGGCAAAATCGCGTGTTAAGCCCTGGCTAATTGCGAAGCTCAGCTTTGGAAAACCGAGAAAGAGAGCCGGCGAGTAATTCGCGACGTTGTTATTTCACTTGGCTGTTCCGCGCGATTCCATACAACGTGAATTCTCGTCGATAATAAAGCGGATAAAATAAATTGCGAGCGTGCGGTATACAAAAATCATAGTCACGAAAAAGCGGAGGCACAGTGGAAGTACTACACGTCGACGTATAATACGTGCAATTAAAGCAATTAAAACTTTATCGAGGAGTCGTCAGTTACGCTTGATAAGCGACTTTACCGGGGTAATCCTCTTAGGAGTTTAATAATATTCTTGTCACATTTTTCACAAAGTATCTCGGCGAAGTCGAGTCACCGGCATCGTGGAACGTCGAGTCGACGCATCATAGGCACGCTGTTCTCAAAATCCGATCCACCACGCGACTCCCTGCCTCCTCGCCCGATTCCTCCGTTGGCATCGCGAGTATATTAAATGAGATTAATTGTTGCGAGATTGCGTGCTCTCAGTAACAAATGAAAAACTTCGGGCGTACGTTCAATCAGTTCCGCGATAGGGTCGGGCGAACTTCGACGAAGTAATAACTCCGGCCGAACTCTTGTTATTACCGTTATTATTAAACTCACCTGCGCTGCAACCATGCCCTCCTTCAATCTCCTGAGATCTGTATGGCTCCAGGCGCTTCGTGACCAAGGATGGGTGTCCCTTAGGTCATCAAAGCTGAACTCCCTCAGCTGGTTCTTCAGAAACTTCCGTATATTCCAGGGTAGGTCGTTGTGCCTGTAGGAAAGGAAGAAAAATCGATCGATATACACGCATTTATATATACATATATATGTATGTATGTATATACGTATGTATGTATGTATGCACGTCTGCATGTATGTATACGCGCGGCGTCCGAGATTTTTCCGCCTTTTAAACTTTTTAAGCTAAACATGGCACGCGCCGCACCGCGCGCAAAATAGTTGGATAAATTTATTCCGCTTGGAACATATGTCTTTTACGCGTGACATGGAATACATTTTGCAGTCGAAACTTCCTACCGAATGCTTCTTTTTCAATAAAGTTGTTTTACTGGGTTACACCGGCGCGCCCGGTTTGCCGAAGACAAAAAAACGGGAATAGAACGAAGCGTCGCGATGCTTACGGGAAACCACCGGCAACAAACAACCGGACTTCTGAATATCTCAGACTTTCCCGTCACGCGTCTCGGCTCTCTCGCGAAACGTATTTATTTTACTTTCAACGTACTCTCGAGCTCAAGTTTCGAGTTTTGTCACTCCCAGAGCGTTAAAACTCCACCCGAAAAAGAGGGAATATTCCGATGTCCTAATTTCGTTTCACTCCGCGGCCGAAGAAACTCCGGATAGTCCGAAGTTTAGTCTGTACAACACGGCGTTACTTGATGCTTAACTCCGCGCAACGTGGCGAGCTCCGCAACGCGGAGGATGGACCCTTGGTAGCCGCGTCAAACTTATTCCTCGCCAAGTTCCATCGGGCGGATGTTTCAAGGGAGGGACAAGAAACGCGTCTGCATTCTCGCCGGGAGGGCCGAGAGGTCGAGTTAATTCGCCGATAACGTTGAATACCGAAATTCTCTCTTTTCGCGGCGTATACGAGCGCGAGCCTCGCGTATCTTTACGCTCAGCCGGAAGCTGGAAATTCTTCGCGCGCACGGCTTTAATACGTTCCATTCGCGTTAACGAGAGTCTCCCGATAGCTGCGAGACGATAGTCGATAAAGCCGACAATCGCTCGCGCGTCGGTTCGCGAGCCGGAATTGACGGACTTGTCGCGTCGAAACGCCAAATATTCTTCGCATTTGCGGAATTTACTCTAATCGTAAGTCAGCAGACACCGACGGCATAGTTTGACGGAATTCCGCGCTCGATGCGCCCCGACAACGAAGGACCGCGCGCACGCTGGATGCGAGGGATGCTGTGTGTGTGTGTGTGTGTGTGTGCGTGCACATTGTTACCCCAACAAATCTGCCACGAATCAGCGATGGATCTGCCGACCGTTTGTAACCAACCACATCGTACCCTACCTACCTACCCTCTCCGGATGCACTTTGCATGCGGCGCGATAGGTGCCTAACTTCCAGCAGAATTAGATAACCAAACGAGCATTCGCGCGCGCGTACCATCGACCTTTCTTCCCCTCCTCTCGCTCACACCCCGTCCCCCTTCCACTGGACTCTCGAATAATAGTTCGATCATTTTCGGAACGCGCGACTGTGTAGGCAGCTCGCGAATGTTCGATCTGATTTAAATATAAAGGACGTGCGCCATTCTGGCCGACACCGCGCGATAGCAACTACGTTCAACTATCCTGGCTTTACGGGAGGATGGAGAGGGAGAGACGGGAGGAGGATCGAACAATTTTATTATCGTGGCGCAAACACAGAACGCGTTTGGTACACGGGCCGTTTTACCAAGAGAGCGTGCTCACGCTTTGAGTTATCGCCGAGCGCGGTGCTTTGTTGCTTACTCCGTTCTCGGGGAAAAAAGGATTTATCTCCCGACGCACGACGGCGCGGGGTTTTATGAATGTGGAAATAATTTCGGGATGGAGGCGAGGACGCGAGAATAAGGGAAGAGGGCAAGGAAGGAGGGCGAGAGAGGTAGGATAAATTTAGTAGGCCGCGGAGCCGGTAAGCCGTCTGCAAACGCATACGTATACTGGTCGGCTAAACAGATACAATGAGACTTCCTGTGTGCATAGAGAGACCGAGTCCTTTTGTCCATCGGATCGCCCATGCAGGATAGTGTGACCAAACGCCGGTAAAGCCCTTTGTTTCATGTGGTGCACGCAGCCTCGAGACACTCGCTGTATCGCCGGAGAAGCGTGCGAGAATATATCCATAAAATGTACTCGAACAAAGCGGTACAATTTCGTGCACAGCTCCGCGAGTTTCCGCGTACAATTAATCCCCCCCCGATCGACGTTGTTCCCTGATTCCGCCGCGGTGATTCTCCCTTCCTCTATTGCACACGCCGTCGCGCACGACGTGGCAACGCGCGCGCGGAGAATTTCGGGCCGACGTGTAATCGTCATTTAGCTCTCTCCGCGCGCCGGGTCGTCGCCCGTTACCAGCCGGACCAGCGCGGAAATTTTCGGTAATACGTAAGAGTGTTCGCGGATCTTGGCCGGCGGCCAAAATCGCGTGTTTTCATCCGTCGATGGCGAAACGTCACGGAAATTACCGCAGGCTTATCCGTCCCGCGACCACGAGGGGGGGGGGGGAGACAGGCTATCCGTGTAAGACGAGGGATTTATCAGATTTATCAGCAATTCGGCTCTTAATTTATTCACCCTTCACACGACAAAACGAGAGAGAGAGAGAGAGACCTCGCGTAAACGCTCGCGTTTATGAGCCTCATCATTATAAATTGGGCAGGGACTCACTTTTAATTGAATTTAGAATAGACCGTGGAAGCGTTACGGTGATTTACGGTTAGCGCGCGTTCCCGCTGCCGCGTTCCGCGAAAACGCGGTACAGTAATGATTATGAAGGTATTTCCGCGCTATTAAAGTACGTTTCCGTTAACTCCTCATGCATATTCAGAAGGGCGCGCCTAAGGGGCGAGATATATCCGACATTAATTTCGGCTTACGTATAGCACCGGAACTTCTGCACTTATGAAAATACAAGATTGCGAGGACCGTCCCGCGCTGGACGATTAAACGTTACGACCTTTTTTGAGAAAAGGTTCTCACGGAGAATTTTTCTACGGAAGAATCTCCTGCAATTTACCCCCCACGTCGGCGTCGCTCTCTGTAATTTCCAATTAATTAACCCGTACGTTTAACGTGGCACTGCCGAGGTCATTCCTATCCCGGCGATCATCGTCGTCGCTCGTGCGCGATAACCGACCGCTTGTCGATTGTGTATCTCGCGTGTGCGCGCAAATACCGATTGTGACGAGTTTCGTATTGACAGGCCGACATTTTTAGCGGTCAAACGTGAAATTTGATTGATCGATCGCGAGTAAAAATTAAACGACAGAGAGAGAGAGAGAGAAAGCGGAAAAGGCAAGCGCGTGTTGAACGAGCGAGGTCGAAGCGCGCGTTGAATCGCAAACACAAAGACGACGCGGAACAACGCGCGATACCGTAAAGTGCTGCGCACGGGCGAGCGTTTCCTAAGGTGTTAACCGTTTTATAGCCCAAGCTCGCGCATAACTCGCGCTTCGAACTAAACGGCACGGTTAATAATCGCGAGGGCATCTCCCCCGTACTTTTAAGTTCCGGCCCCGTGATTTCCTCATACATATTCAGGAAGGGATGCAACGCGCGCTCACTTGCTCGCTCGTTCGCGCACTTGAGAGCCGAGATAGCTCCGGTGTCGATTTCGCGAAACTGCCGACGAATTTTCGCCATTTGCCGAGGCGACGAGGGGTTACCGCGATCGCCGCTGAAGAGACGGGTGGGCGGTGAGCGGTGGTTAATTGGCAAAGCGCGATAAGGTGGCCGCCCCCTCTCCCCGTATATGCATATGAATGGCGAGTATTCCATTTGTACCGGCTAGGAGTTACGTTACGTTACCCAGAATGCAAATAAGTCTTCCGGTCCTGCGCTCCGCAGCCCGACACGGTCGGTCCTATATCGCCTTTGCAGGACGTACGTGGGACTTTGGCACGATCGTTTCCAGGGAGTTCCCACCGGCGATCGTCGTGCGATGCAGCTCAAAGTGGCCGTTAAAAATAATTTACCGAAGATCAACGTCCGGGCCGCATTTAGTCTCACGGACATTACGGCTTACTTTCCGCGGCCGGGCTGGCGCGCGACGCAACGCGGATTTTCCGGCCCCGCTTTCGCGCCAAACGCATTTAACGCTCTGACAAATCGCCTCGCCCGCGCGCGCGCGCTCGCCTCTTTTTGGAAACGTCAATCGCGGCTGAGCATACAGTGTGTCGGGATTATTCTTCGTTGAGCGATTTTTTCCCCACGACTTAACGTCAGCGCCGGTTTTGTTGGCGGGCGTGGAATATTTCACGTTCGCGCGCTATCAATAAATGTCAGCGAGTCAACGTCCCAAATGTGTTAAAAAAAGAGCCTAGAAGCGCTTTTCCCTATCGCATTACACGCGATGTACGTCCGGACTTTTGCGCGGAGATCGATCGGCGAAAATAAATGAGAATTGTGCGCGCTCGATCCAATTCGCTCGGCGATTACACCGCGACTTCGTTCTTTCCGATGCTACCCTCTCGCTCGCTCGCGCTGGATTCATAAAATCTAATCCGCCGCGCTAGTAGCCGCGGTCTAACCGGTAAACTTCGTTAGTACCTCTTTAAAGTTACCCCGCCTCCTGAAGAGACCAACTCGCAGCGTTTTAAGGCTTAATACGGCCCGTAACGGTGACAATTTATATCGCAGCCCCGCACTATTTGCGCGCTACGTCTCCATTACGTTATTAACGTTTTTATTAACCCTACCCTAGCGTATATACGCAAACGGTTACGGCGTCGTATATTCATATATTCATGAAACTCGCGAGGGATATGTTATGTCACATGGTGTGTAGAGGATTAAAAAATTTTCAACACATTGCCCGACGTTTTCGCGCCCGGATGATTTTATTACGGCCAAGCCCTCGTACGCGTACGTACGCGACGTGAAATTAAATTAATAATCAAGGGCAGCGACAAAAACACGCCTCACTCTCTCTTTCTTCCGGCGCAATTAAAATATGCGCCCACCATTCATCTTCCTTTCAGGTTTGTTCCTCGAAAAATCGACGAGCAACGCGTTTCGCGTACTCGCGCGCGCGGGACTATTTTCGATCGATTCCCGGAGTGACGCGCACACACCGGCGCTATTCGAGCGCGAGAATTAAGCTTCGCCTCGATACGATGTTTTCCCGCGGAAACGCGAAACTTCGGTCGTCCGAACGAAGCGAGGTAAGCAAATTTCCTCCAATTTCGCCATCCGTGAACGGGATGCGGAATCAATGGAATTCCGTGATGGCTGTTCCGTAAAAGTTTGCGCCGCCTGATTTTCGTCGTGCGCGGAGAAACGTCCCCCCAGGTTCGGACTTACCGCGTAGTTTTCAGTCACGTTTCGGGATCCTAGAACCAGATCCGATTTCAGAGAACGGTATCGGGTCCCCGAGAGGTCGACCCGGGAGCGCCGCATCCGACGCGTTCGAGCAACTCCGTGAAATCGAGTTACGCGTTGCTGGTACATTAACTCCGCCGGAAGTTGGTGTCTGTCGGTTCGTGCGCGCGTATATCGCGGACCGCGAACGTATCGCGCGGCGCGCCGAAAATTAACCTTACCGCATTCGCCGCTGACAATCGTCGTAGCATACGAAGATCCGTCTTCTCCGCTTCCTCCCCCATCCCGCCAGCTGCTCCTCCTACGAGGTATCTCTCCGAGTTTCGCGCGAACACTTAGTTCGTTTCTATCCGACGATCCTGCGGCCGGGAATATTCGCCGCTCTCCTCCCACCTACTCGCGCCACTACTCTCGTTCCTGCCCGATCCCGAGTATCTAACTATCGTCGCAACTACGACGATTTATCCAACGTATTCGCGGGTCCGCGTCCCATTAACTTTTCTCGCGTGTGCCAACCCTCCCGTCTGCGACTTCGTCATTCGTGTCTATATACCCTTTGCCTTCCTCTCTGCTAGTTTACCGTTTGCTCTCCTTTCCTCCTTCCCTCTCTCTTTGCTCCAGTCTACTTTCTCTATCTCTGTCTCTCACCATTTCTCTCGCCCTCGGCATTTCCTATGCGCTGCAAATTACTCCGTTAATCCGTCTACCGCGCAGTATCCGGAACGTTGGCCGAATGAGATCCCGGATTAGTAGCTGGCGTGTTTTTGCCCGAATTTCGGGCTGCCCTCGGTATGAGCGTCGCGCTCCATCTGTCTTCCGTCTCCCGTGCGAAATTTGCGGCGCGGGAACATCTCTCGGAAGAAACTTAATTAATTATCACGTCGACTGATTTTGATTAATGCGCCTTTTCTTTCCGAGCGAATCGCGCCGCGAACACGTCGATCCCCTCTACGTGACTCCCGATATATATTCCCCCCCACCTCCGGGCGCTTTTTTGTCAATCATTTGATTGAATCCGCGGTGACAAATTCGCCATTGTATCGCTCTGTAATCGGCGTAGCGGGAAATTGATGCGCCAGTGTTCCCACAGACGACTTTTAGAGCCGTCGACCATCAATCGAGCATATGAATTCTGGATTGGGAACGAAGAAGGATACGAAGGAGCGGATACGGGGTTGGAGGGTAGGAAGAGAAGGACTGTCCGCTGCTTTATAATGTGATCTCACGGTGACCGACCCTTCACAATTCCTCCGTTCCTTACAAATGGATTCAGTGGACGGTGCCAATAATCCGTTTCCATTCTTCCTCCCTTGAATTACTTCGTACAATGGCGGATTTAAAACGGAGGATATACGGAGGGAAGAACTTCGATCGTTATCAGACGGAGGTCGAGCGAACCTCCTTTCCATCCGCTCGTCAGCGCGTTAACGAACGAGCGAACGTTCGACGAAAGTTGCCATCCGAGTTCGGCGAGAGTCTGGCGACTTTGCAGCTCGTTAATAAAATCAATTATAACGGGGAAAGCAGGAAAAAATTAGCGAAGTCGTTTGAGGGCGTCCGCTGGAATTCCGCATTAACGAAGCCGATATCGAACTTTGCGTCTCGGCCACTACCGCTCATTAGGTCCCGACGCGACGCGTTTTTCACAAAATAAGATTTAATCGCCCTTTCGCACCGTCGCGTCCAATTTACTTCGCAAACAATACTTTATCCCGAGAGAACGGAAGGAAAAATAGACCCACAGGATAATATTAACGTAGAAATTGTTAAACAATTATACGTCGCTATGCACTCGCCTCGACTTTGGCGCGTTTTTGCTTTATTTCACACAATGTGCCGCGATCGTTGCGGATGCATTAGTTTCCGCTCGAAAAAATTTAATTGTTCGCTTGAATATTAAAAGCACAGTGTCGGATTTAAACTACGAGATTTCTGCGGGATTTAACCGTGGAACTGCGCTACACTCATCGCGGTCGACCCTTAGATCACGATTTGCTCGCGCACAACCGTTACTCGCAGGAAATGGAAATTGGCCGTCCATGCTCTAATCCGCGTCATTCTACAGACCGGATGCAGTTGTTGGGTCCCTGCAGGTGTTAGCTAGTTGCACCGGCCGACACGTTCGAAAGCTAACAGAATGAAGTTAAACGAAGTGGACTTGCGTGTCGATAGGAAATACTGGTCGCTGTTTCGATCCTCGCGGATGTGAGAGGGAATTAAAGCGCGTGTCGCGAACAGGCACACTGTGCATCAATAAAGGCAGCCCGCACCTAGACATTTCGTAAAGTTAGCGAGCGCGCTGGAAATGCGACCGCGCTGATGCCGAATCTTTTTTTTTTACCTTTCCTGCACAAACGCAATAAATAAAATGAATAATTCAGCAGGTACGACAGTTATAGATATTTCGATTGTTATTAGCTGAAGTAATTGCCGAACAAATGCAAATTATCTCGTTGATTTTACAACTCCATATAAAATGAAAACTAACGCGTGCATAATTATCTCTTCCCGCGTTTCTCGTCCGTTCATTTTCCGTGGTATTTCGAGCGATACGTTCGTTAGCTCCCGACTTTTTTCTCGTGCGGCCCTCGCGTTTTCGATTCCCTTCTTATCTCGATGCAGGTGAAAGTCAAAAAGAGAACACACCCCCTCATTTCCCATACCACCTCCTCTTTTCCCCGGCACATCCACGAAAGTGGAACGGGCGCGATGGTTCGATTGCATTCGATGAAATCGCTTGCAATCGGGCGACGGAATAGATTCGAAGTAAATTGGAAATGCCCCGCGTCTTCTTCTGATTTTTATTTTTATATACATACAAACGCTATAAAACAGGCGCGGAGGAGGTGGAGGAGGAGGAGGAGCCCGGAGACCGGATCCCATTGCGAAAGTACAGTTCGTTCGCCACGGCGAATGAGTTTCCTTCGCGTATTTTCCCGAAGGATCCGCACGCGCATGTGTTCGAGCTGCGGTAATCAGATATCGCGCGTTCGCCACGGTCGCGTGCAGTTTCGATAACGAATTTTTACGATTATTGCGATCGTAATCATCCCCCGGAACGTCGGTTCTGGAAAGAAAGTTACGGTCCCGTTGAATTTCCCTGATGCGAGAGAACGTGCACGCGACATCGTCTTCGTGAATCTTTTCTCTCCGCGTTTGACGGTCTTATATCTCGCTCGCCGTGCGAACGGTATCTTCCTTTTTTGAGTATATTTTCGCGGGAGTACAGTCAATCGGGAAGAATCGCGCGCGATAAAAGTAATACCGTGAGACTGTGGCGGGAGCACGGAGCTGCATCAGCGAGGAAAATTCCACGCTCCGCGGTGAGAGAGGAAAGTTCCCGGATAAATCGGCATCAAATTTTTATTTCGGCCTTTCGCGAAATTTCCGCTCTTTCTTATTGGCAACTCTCTTAATTTTTAAAGGGGTCGCGACCCACTGTATTTTTCGGGAGTACCCGGGAGAAATTTGCTTCGGAAAAAAATCTCCCGGTTTAACTTTTTCCGCATTTCGCTCCGCCGCATTTCCCACGAACCTCACCGCGCCGGAAGAAATTCACTCGCTGAACTTGTGTACGCGAACGCGTCTCGCTTGATATCGCGAAATTCTCCCTCTTCCCCTCTTCCGTCGTATGGAGACCTGCTGAAATTGCTCGCGTTTTCATTATTTCGGCGACATTAGCCCAATTTTGCTACTGGGAGCATACGCGCCTAATTACGGTACAAACGCGCTCGGCGGCCCGCTTTCACAAGCGCGCTGCGGAAGGGCGCAGCGTCGCCATTAAGTAGATCACATTTCAGCTCGAAATTTTCCGCGTGTGTAGGAAGGCGTGAAATTGCCCATTGGCCACGGGACGCGGCAGCGTAGTCCGTCGCGGCAAAAGGGGAGAACGCGAGGAACCTAATTGCAAATAATTAGAACCTCTCGGGACATTTTCGCGGCCGTCGCGGAAGGGAGCCCCGGAGAATGTTGCGGTCGGGCTGAACGGCCTGAACCGCCAACGTCGATTATACTCGCTATTCTTTCTCGCTCTGACGGCGGCGGCGACACTTTAACATTTTTCGGCGTGTGTAACACGGAGAGCTTCGATCGCCTACGTTTTCCCACGTTTCTGCATTTAACCCTTCGACCGCTTCTGAAAAGTCACACACATCGTAAGCAAGGTAATATTGACCCCGTGCGATTTTCTAGATTCCATATCTGAAAAACTGTAAAAGGAAAGATGTTGACAAAATTCTAGATTAAAGTGTAATTCTTCTACTTTATTTCTTCTACTTTAATACTAAAACCATCGACGATGCCATTTCGTCTTCGTTCAACTTGAAAATTGCTATAAATCCTACAGATTGTTGTATTGCTAATAGTTTTTCCTGACTTTCTATTATTTTAAATATGAATATAATCTCAATTAATGCAAATAATATTAAAATAACTCTTCAGTAACCGAAAATAAAAATAGGGGCCAAATTGGTACTTATAGCGGCTTTAGTATTAATGTTTGATCGTGCATTTATAGAAAATCAAATTTTAACTTACTGGAAAAAAATTTAAATTTGGACAGTGGTCTCACAAAAGGTAGTATTTTGCTTTGAAAAATCATAACTTCTTTATTTTCTATGAGTTTGATTTGCAATTGTAGGGCGATGAAGTTGAAAAATAGTTTTAACAGAAAAAATCTGATTCTAGTGCGCGTCCGAAAAGTATATTTTTGTTGAACTACTGAAGGAAAGATATTTTTCGAAGTGTCGAAAATAAGAGTTTTTACCGGAAAATATTTTTGTTGTGAATGTATTAAAAATAGTTTATCTCTTACTTGCAAAATGGAAACACATATCGTTTAAAAAAATAATAAATTATTTAAAATCCGCTTTGCAGGACGCGCTTGCATAGGTTATACGCTATCTGACTCCAATATGGCATTATTATTTATTATTTTCCGAAAAAATACATGTAATGACGATGCTTACTTACGTTTACACATGCATTTTCAACAAAAAAAATAGTTACATCAATTGTGGCGTCAAATTATGTATCGACTGTACACTATAGATCTAACTGATTCTGCGTCAAGCAAAACCTTCATAGCATCTAACGGACAGAACGACTCTCTAACGATTTTTCGAGGGTAGGAAAAATCCATAGATCACACACTTCTCTTCGCTATAGCTCTTCAAACACAACTCACTAGGTCTATCTGATCCAGAGTGCGGTCGAAGGGTTAAGCTCGGCGCAGTCCGACGTGGTCCGGTGTCTGGCGCGCCCGGGATTGCGAAGTGGGTAATTAAATATTTCCGCGCGGCGACGAAGGCTATAAACAGCGCGATATAACGAGGTAATTACGCCGGTTGGTCCATCGCGGTTATCGGGTTTATGGAGGCGTACTTCCGAGATCCGCGGAACGCCGCACCAATGCGGGAAACTCGTCGCCGGTTTAATTATACGACGGCGTCGTTAAGTTATTTCACTCGCGGATCCCGAATGTATCCGGCGGCGGGATTAAGAACCGCGTATTTCGGGTCCTTGGAGATATGGTAAAATTACAGCGCGACTCTCTTGTAATCGTCGTGGGCCGCTCGCCCTCTCCGTTGAAATTTCGCGCACTCCCCGTGATTATTCGCTCGCTCGTTTCCTCGATTATCAATTAACTCGAATCGCGAGACCGACCGTGCAAAAAGCAGCGAGTGGAGACGTTCTCTTCTTGTCAATCCATAACGGGCCAATTGTATTACGGGGTAAATGAAACGCGCTAATTCTCTCTTTTCCTTTCTCTCTCTCTCTCTCATATATCGATCGTGGGAGGTGTATCGAATGTATGTTAGGTGCTCAAGAGAGTTAAGCTCCGTGGAAACAGACCGACGCGAATTTGTAACCGGCACAGGCGATAGATGCGAAACCGATTGCTTCGCGATTCTTGCAAGAAACACGTTACCGCATCCCGCAATCCCGCATTCGCCATCCATTTGCGCGATTCCCCGCACATTAATATCGGCTCGATACAATCGATGCTCGCGGGTTTGTGAAATCGGTCGGTTTTATATATTCGAGTCTGTGCCACGGCTGTTTGTTTGTGCATGAGGAGCACCGTCAACTCCCCGAGATCTCCCGGCAACTCGCTCGAAGAGCTCGCGCACGCTTTTTCTGGTTTTATCAATGACACGTGGCGTTCGTTGCCCGCGGGATTTGCGCTGGCCGCTTCTTCTCGAGCCGGAGCAAGAAGGATGAACTATTATACGATGCACAATGGGTCACAGATGAGGCTTTCACTCGTTATCGGTAACGAGTTGCCTTCGGTTCGCCGACATCGGGGGAAATCGCTGGCGCGCCTCTTCCTCGATGTCTTTTATCGTAGCCACTTTCCGGAGAGTTCCGCGGAGTTTGCTCGTGGAACCGGCATTCCTTGGCCGGAGAATCGGAGTTCGGCCTTTCCGGGGAAAGACGCGTATTTCGTAGCGGTGAAGAGCGGTTATTACGTAAGGACTACTTAGAGGCGAAAGATCACTTGTCGTGATATTATTAGAACGTTGCCTGATCGTTTTCTTCTTTCTTGTCTTGTGAGAAAAGCTTGTAAATCGTTGCCTGTTTCCCGCGATATCGATTGGCTATCCCGATCTCGATCCGAGTTGTTGTTTACTTCGACCGCAAACGGCTGTCGTCGCGAGGGTTGCATATTTCGACGGTTTGAGTGTCAAGGGAAATTAGTACCATCGAATAACGTGTAATGTCAATATTACGATGTAGAGAGAACGTTAAATTAATGAATAAGTAACGTAATGGTACTCGTGTCTTGTCGGCTGGGGAGTCACGTGTGTGAGTGTGTGTGCGCGTGCGTGACCTCGGGACCAATAATACTTACGAAACTGCTGAGCAATGACAGTCTTTGTCGCACTAGTAAATAGTTCTGGAAACATTGCGCATGATTTCCGGAATTATCGAATCTGTGTATCTGTGGTATACATTGTTACTTTGCATGTGTGATCATCATGCTACGATTACGTTGAGCAATAGCGGTATCTTGGAATTCTGCGAGTGACTACCATCTTTTATTTGTATTCATATCTTTTTATATTGCTAAACAGAAAACTTGCTTTTTGTTATAGATCTGGCGAAAAGTGTGGCTACAGAGTGGATGCGGATGCCGTACCGGAGGATTCGGACCGGGTAGGATCGGCTCGAAGGTAGATTCATAAATTTTTATATTTTTTCATTGAATCCTTTGCAATCGAAATTTGAAACATAATTGTAAAAAGTAAAAATCATCGAGTTTCAAAGATGCAAAAAAATATATGTTCGTATTCACGCATATTTTTCTTACTTAAGCCACTGCCTATTGTATAATTGTTTAATTGGTGTTGTTATATTTTTATTGCAGAATTGAATACAGAACGTGGCTGATCCTGAGTTCCCGGTATTTCGGTGAGTTAAGAAAATGAGCAATATTTAAGGTGATGGATTTGTTGGCGAATTGATTTATACAATCAAAATCAATGCGATTTTTTGAGCTTCTAGTTTTTTTACATGTACATTGAGAGAGAAAAAGAAATGGTTAATCTCATTACAAATTGTAGTCATTTTCGGTGTCAGCCATATTCTTTTTGTTACTCTAAGGAAAAAATAGTAATAGTAATAAATGAATATAAGGTTATTATCGAAACCATTACAGCAGCATTACCACACAAATATACTGTCCGACTATAAACAATTTGTTTGCAATCACAAATATCAAGCACTTTTCTCTCAATGTCAAGTTTTGACCGTTTCTTTAAATAAATGTTTTTTTTTATCTTGATTCAAGATATTGAAATATTCGACAGAACTACTTGTTCCACAAGATCCCTTAATTGTTTCAACTGTAAAATACGTACCAAATTTGTGCACCAAATTTGCACACTAAAATTGCGTACCGAAATTTGCGCCACAAATTTACGCAAGACTATACGTATGTAATTGTGTACCAAAATCGCGCATTAGAATTGCGCACGCGCGAAATTCGCGATTATTTATTTTATTCGTTGAACAATTTTGCGATCGTCGCGAGCGCCAATTTTCTAGATATTTCACGTATGGCGAATTATAACGTTATCCCGATTAAAATCAGAAATAGAATTCAAAGTTAAAATTAGGAGAGAGAATTTTCACGGAAACCGGAACCTCGGCTTTTGATCAAGTTTAAATGTTTCCGCGAAACGGGATGTCTTCTCTTTTTCCTCTCTTGACCCCGTTAGAAGCACCGTGACGTTCCCTTCGCAATTTTTTCCACGCGATTCGCAACTCGTGAGATTCTCAAGGGATAAAGCTCGTCCACAAAATACTTTCCGCGAAATAGTTGAGCGCCGTTAAAATGATCGCGGCCGCGAGAGCGATGAAGTCAAGCAAGTGACTGAGGTGCGACCGATGTGGGACGCTAACTGGGATGCTGAGGATGCGGTCGGGACGCAGTGATGCATCCGGCCTGTCGTCGTTGGATGTCGACGCAAAATGGTGAGCGTACAATTCAAACGCTAAAATAACGTCACATTGTTGCGTGCATATGTAGACGTAAATCGCATTGATCATCAGTGAAAAAACGCGCGAAGATAGATATATTCTGGCACTGTGCGCGATGTTACTTTAAAACCAAATTTCGGGTTTAATGGCACAGCGATAACGTGCCGTTCGTAGCGTCTAGTTTTCCAAAAAAAAAATCATGTGACATTTCACATGTCACTGGTTGTAAACACGTCGCAATGGGAAGATATTCAAATGGAAAATGTAACGAAATGGAAACGTAAAGCCGCGATATGACGATACGACGCAACTTTAAAACTGAGAGCTTACGAATTGTCCTCGCACAAAATGGAGAAAGATGTTGGGACATCAGATACACATCGATGCTCGGTGTTCCCAAGGCGAATGCACTCGCGCAATGTGTAGGTGTTTGCACGGTGAATGGGGGGGAGGGGAGGAGTACACGCGCGAACACGGAAGTAGGTGGAAGAGACACACGAGTTTGTACCAGGCGGGAGGACCGGAAATTCGTATCTACCCTACGGTAACCCGAGAAACCCGGGGACCAACAGCCACGGGCCACTCTCCCGAGTAAATTCTATCTTCCTTGCGTCTCCTACCAATGCACCTTCCGCCCTATTCTCTCCTGACTTTCTTTTTTGTTCGCTCTTCTCCATTAACGTCCTTTCTTTTCCGCGCTCGCAAAACTTTCTCATTATCTCGGCGAAAATGCGCGACTGTGTCTCTCTCTCTCTCTCTCTCTCTCTCTCTATCTCTCTCCTCCCTTCCTCGGGCCGAAGCGATTCAATTGGTTCTTTTTGTTTTGGCGATCCCGGCGGCAACCCCGATAGACCGGCGAATCCTATTTACGCAGCGCTATCTGTCTGGTTATTTTTAATTCCCGTCGCGCATTTCGCTTCTGACCTTATTTTTGTTTACCACGCAACCCCGCCGCCACCGCTGTCTCCGCCGCCGTCGCCGACATTTCTCGAAATTGGAATCGTTGCTCCACGGAATACTTAAGTGGGATTACGCGGCAGCCTCGAACTTCCGAGCCATGATTAAACGTCTTAACGTCGCCGCGCAATTTCGGACGTCGCAAAAGTCGGAAAATACTTCGGAATGCACGCACGCCGTTTTTTTTCGTCGCAGCGCCATTTCTCCGCTCGATCGCGGACGGTTTCCGATGTCGGTACGCCTCGTTTCCGTCTCCCGCGGAAACATGACGAGTCCTCGACGAGAATTATCACCCGGCGGTGTCTTGTTCGCCCGAGATGGAATCGTTGGTACTAAAGTCGCACGGACGGGTGCAACGTGTCATTGCGAATCAGACACGACGGACATTCCTTTGAAGTTAAATTCCCGGTGTAATTAGAGTGACACGCCCGGCCATACAAAGTCGACCGTGCGCGTCGTTACGACGACATTGTTCTCGCCGGGCTATAAATTCGCGTCTCGTGGTTCTCCCGCGCCTCCACCACCATCACCACCGCCAACACCAGCACAGACGCGACGACGACGGGCGCGCCCGGTTAACGATTATACGATGGGATTTCAGTTATTCCGTTGGATTTTCGACGCGGCAGTTTTTCGCTGCTCGTCTACGGGACAAAGGGACGCGCAAGGCGTCCGTTTTCACCCGGGATTTCGGGATTTTCACCGCGGGAGTTGTCGCGAGTATTATTGTTCCGCAGCCGGGAAAACGGGAACCGTTGTCCGCCGTTTCGGCGGCTGGAATTTTTACCGGGGGACGCGGCCAGACATCCCGACATCTTAAATTCGCGCGAGCGCGCGCGTGCGGTGTTTCAAGATTAATTACGTTAATTAAATTGCCGCCTTCTGACATTTGAGCTACGGCTCCGCGAGCGGCCACCGCCGCGTTGGTTTTCATACGCGCGAGCGGCATTCTCTATTTTCCTCGCGGACGCAAATTACGCTAGTTTAGCACAATATATTTCCCCCTGTAACTGCTTCGTGAAATATCGCCGGGCAAAAATGGTCGCGGTGGCGGCAACGTATACACCGGCGTCCGCGAGTTTGCGGGAGACAAATAAATCAAGATGGTGGCGAAGATTATCAGCGGGCAAAAAAGAACGATTCTCGCCGTTTACCGCGGCTGAATGTGCATTAGGGCGCGAGATCGAGGCACGTTTCAGGCAATTTCAGACGGCGTCGCGTTACCGCGATAGAGTTATTTCGAGCGACCCGGCGGAGGAAGTGTCCTCCTCGAGGCGAGTCGTGGCGTTTCAATCTCTCTCTCTCTCTCCCCCTCTCTCTTTAACTCTATCTCCGGGTCAGGTAACCTGCGGCTTGTTGAAAGGCCTCGGGTTTACACAGGGACTTAACTTACCCATCTATCAACGGCACGTCTCTGAGAATTCTGCGAGCTGCCGCGAGGCGATCTCCCGCGTGGGCCGCGAGCAGGATCCTCGTCAGTAGCTGACCAAGGACCATCACGCCCACCACCATCCTCATCCTCCTCCTCGCTGGACCCGCAGCGCGTCCTCACTAATGTCCTCATGCCATCACCGTTCCACCCACCGGCTCACCACCCGCAGCACTTCCTTCAACCGGAATGTAGGACGGCCGAGTGTGCAACAGGATCGCGGATCCCTCGTTCTCGAGTCTCCAGTTAATTAGCACCGAAGGAATCGTCGTTCTCACCGCTCGAGCATCCTCGATAATTCTGCGATAACTTCGGCGCGGCGACCACCGTTCGCGACTTGACGAATCGATTCGGCCCCGAGGAAGAGACTTCCTCGGGAATTCTCTCTCTCTCTCCCCCTCTAACTCTTTCGGACGATCGTATTCGGGATCTTAATGGCGAGTTCTTACCGCGGGGAAACCGGCTCGCGAAACGGCCGTGTTTCTCGGCCAATCGTATCTTTCGAGACCACGCACCTCGATTTTTATCGCGTCGCGCCCACGTGGTAGCACACGCTCCCTTCTTTCTATCCCCGCCGGGATAACAGAGTTCAAGGATCAACGTTCGCCTTCCACTTCAACCGGCTCTTATCTTCGGCGCATTCGTCTTCACACATCCTCAAGCCCACCCCCCAATTTCTCACATCCAGCCGGGTCGAAGGTCCACTTTTTCCACCACGTCGCGATAGCTACTCCAGCCTCTCCGTTCTTCGCTCTATCCAACCTTCCAGATTAACCTTCCGGTCTCATCGCCATAGACCCCGTCCGACACAGCTGCTATCTTCGTGCTTCTTATTCCGCTTGCGCCTCTTCCGAGTTCTTGTTCTACCACTTGGAATGCTGTCTCTACCTTCCCCCCCCCTCTCTCTCTCTCTCTTTCACCAGCCTCCTTTGCCGCCACTCGTTCTGCCACTTAAAGTCTCCGGCGCGGCGCAGTCGACCGTCCTTATTAATGCGGCCGGCGCTCTTTGAGCAAAGGTCGCCGGCAATGCGCGCCTTGATCGATTCACTCAATTCCTACCGCGGTTCGAAATAGCTCCGGCCACTTTCGGAATTAATCTTCCGAAACGTATCGTTCCGAGAGAGCGCCGTCTATCACCGTCGCCGCTGCTTGCCCGAAACGAACGTTCGCTCGCCGTTGCTTGATTCTTTGTCGGAATTCACCCTCGTCGATCTTCGTGAAGTCGTGCGTCGATCGAGTCGGTCAACGAGCGAGCTCTCGACAAGCGAGTGCTCGACTACCAAACTATTCTTAATCACTTATGAGCTGTAGCTCTCGCCTCGCCTCGTTGCTGCGAATTCTTCGGTGAAGATGACTTCCGAAGCACCGTCTCGCCTGGGGGATTTGCCTCGATAGAGTTTGATCAGGGACAGGCTTTCAAAGGTTTTTCCCGCTCTCTCTCTCTCCTCCCTGTCGCTTTTCTATTTCTACCCTTAAGGATTGGAAGGCCCCCTCTACTACTCTAGAGCGCCCTTATCGACTTCTTCGCCGGCGCTCGAGAGATCTAGAGCCGATTGGTAATCGAAGACACGTCAGCCACCTTTCCCGATCCTCCTCCGGCAGTACAAAGTGCCACTGGTTGAAACCACTTAAGCGAGAGCTATCGATGTCGATGGTCTTTAATTTACGCCGATGTCGACCTTGAGCGTCGACGCGCTTTGATCGAGTTATCCGTAACGAGTGTATTTAAGGAAATTGAACCCCGGTTAGTCGAAGCAGCTCTGTTAATTAAGACGGCATCCCGAACGACGAATCTTCCCGCCTCCTCGCCTCCCTCGTCCGGAAGACGGCTTACTTACAGCTCGTACCACTCGGCGGCTCGCAGTTTTACACCCGGAGAGGAGGGGCGCGCCTCCTCGGGATGTCGTGCGACGGGGCTCCGACGGGCGGTCTGCTCGTTACGTCCGGAAGATTAATTAGACTGTCGAGAAGAAGACGTCGTACAGCCGTGCGCGGAAACGGAGCGCTTCCTTCTCCTTCTTTATTTCCGCGGTCGGGGGATCAGTGTTCCTGGATGTTTTCTGAAACGTGATCCATCTTCCGGGTATCTTCGCGACACACGGAGAGGGGCTCTCACTCGACGCGGCGCGACGCCCGCGCGGTCTTTCCTTCCTCCGGGCTACTATTACTAAATCACTTGCACCGGCGACGGCGTTTCATAATCGCGCCCGAGTGTCACGCCGCACTGTCACAACCGCCCGTAAATCTGTCGCGATTAATTCGACACTCGATTAAGTCCCCGCGATTAATCACGCACTCGAAACGCGCGCGAAGGATGGATCTTCCTCTCTCTCTCGCACTCTCTTTATCTATCTCTTCCTCTGTCTCGTTGTCCTAGCGCCTCGACATCACTCGCTGATGGATCGTCCTCGAGGTCGGCCGGCCCGGATATTTTCTAACTTCTGCCGATCTGTAAGAGGCGGATTTTCGTGACTCGTCCGATCGGCGCGCGGAAAATTATCGCATGGAGGGATTCTCGTCAGGGGACACGTTCCACCGTTGGAATTGAGCGAATGGAGTTCACGATGAGCCAATTTTAGAATATAAACGAGAGATTGGAGAACAAAAAGGCACGAGTTTATTGTATTATCGGAAAATCAAGCTTGGGCTTCGAAAATAGTTAATTGTCGCTGCATGCGTCGCATGTTAATTCTATTCGAAGCTCCCTTGTGAAACGAACTAAATTTTGAATTTCTCTTCTCCCCCTCTCTCCCCCTCTCAGCTTTCTTTCTATCCATCTGTCTCTCAAAGCATAACGATCTCCTTCATTAATGTCTTGCTTTCGTCGAGACGATGTACAGAGCGGTTTGGTTAGACGTCGGCGTCGGATTACGGCGAGGCGATGAAATCGGTGCACGACGTCAGGTTTAATTGATGACCGTAATCCGTTCGTAACGGTTGTTACGGGGCGTGTTACCATCGCAACATATCGAGTTATCGTAACGTCGCGGGAATAATTTCTCGTAATCACCTCTGCTCTACATTCTTTCTTTACCGCGCGCACGTAATCTCGTCAGAGCCGTTTCCGGGGGACGCGTAATCTCCTTAACGCCGGCGATGGTTAGCAGTAATTCGACGGCTCATATAGAAGACCGAACGAAACCGGCCGATGGCGGACGAGGCCGTTAACGTCGACTGCGACTAATGAGTTGGCTTGTTCATAATTATCGGCAGACGCGGCCCCGACCTGGCTCACGCCTGGTTATCGCCGCGATACACGGTATTTATCCGCGTGTCGGCAATTAATTAATCGCTAATGGCGCTAACGATCGCGTCTTTTGTGCCGCGCGGTAGAACGCGCGATTCGATTTGCCGCGATTGTGCGCGCGTATGTGTGTGTGTACTTCAGATCCCGGCGAGTTTCGATGCACCGTGTCTCGAATCGCGCGTTTTCCCCGCGAGAGCATTCCGCGACGAGCATTCACCTCGACGGTGACGCCTCGAGGTTGACGAAAATCGATCGGCGAAACGGCGGAAAAATTTACCGGCGCGTCTCGATCGTCGTTTGATCTTGCGATTCTGCCGAGATGTAAGGATTACGAGAGATATATTTGCACACAGAACCGGCGAAACGCACTTGTATACGCGCGCATGGCCGCCGCTCTCGAGCACCGTTCGTCAAAATACGCGTCTGTTTGTCGAGTTAACAGTGAAAAGCTAGGACGTGGGACGGCGGAGAAACACGACGCGAAATTCCGCCCGCTGTATCGAAATCGTGAGGTAACCGTGAGGTGCTTCGATATTTCTTCGCTCGCGTCGTCTCATTACGTACACTGTCGTTTCATTTTCTCCGACTCGACCTAACGCGTCCGAGGAGCGCTAATTCCGTCTCGTTTCGCTTAATGTCCGAAGATACGCGTCGAACGCGTCCATATTTCATTGCCACGTGGAAAGGTGACAAGTTAATTTAGCGGCCGGCAAGATGTACAGGTATTGCTGGTGGCGAACGCCGAGGCTCTCCCGAACACGCGAGTCGGGCCGCGGGTGCATCTGACAGCTGCGTTTTTCGACGGACGTTTCGATCGTTTCGTTCCAACGACGACGTATCGACGCGGCGCGCAGTTGCTAAAATTGCTCTCGACGAAACTTGTGCGCGCTCGCGACTCGACGTAGCACAAGTTCTACTTACTTCCCGTACGTTATATATGCATCCGGATTTGCGCCGTCGAGCGCGAGACGGAGCGGGCCGCACTTTGCCGACGATCGTAGACGCGTTCGGCCGACACGGTGAATTTACATGAGATTATCATCACCTGGACTCGTACGAGGAGACCGGGTCCCCCCACGTAAGAGGATACATTCTTGTCACGGCCTCTCGCTCTTTAATTTTTCATCGCGAGACGAGACGTAGCCCTCGTTTTTATGCGAGCCAGCGTTTGCGTTACGTGCCGGTCCCGCGACGTGGGACGCTCGATTTAAATAAACACGGTGCCTCCTCACGAAATCCAAATCGCGGGCCGGCTCCTCCGTCGCCCTTCGTTCCGCCCTCGCGAAAATTCCGGTCCTCGTACCGTGGGGACGTTCGCGTCCCATAAAAATCTGCGCGCAGGTCAGGGCGTATCTGTCCCGCTCGTAAAGTCCCAGAACTGTTTTCCGATATGAGATCATTTGTGCGATTTTTCTCGCGGCCGTCCTTCGAAGCCGCGAGTCTCGTTCCTCGAGAGAGACAGAGACGGAGGAGAGAGAAAGAGAGAAGGGGTGGGGGGG